>NW_016107888.1:218478-219599 GCF_001604975.1 Cebus imitator | reverse complement strand
TATTTCTTTTTTTAAAGAAAGGGTCTCATTCTGTCACCCAAGCTGGATTGCAGTGGTGCAATCAGAGCTCACTGCAGCTTTGAACTCCTGGGCTCAAGCAATCATCTCACCTCAGCCTCTTGAGTATCTGGGATGTGCCACCACACCTGGCTAGTTTTTTTTTCTTTCTTTTTTAATTTTTTGTAGAGACAGGGTCTCATTATGTTGCCCAGGCTGGTCTCAAACTCCTGCCTCAAGTGATTGATCCTCTCCCCTTGATTTCCCAAAGTGCTGGGATTACAAGCATGAGCCACCACACCTGTCCACACCTGATCCTTTGAGTTCAAATAAAATCAGCATCTATGCCAGCCCACGTGCACCCCACTCTCAGGCCCCCCAGGAATTCTGGGATCTGGCTAATGACTTCCTGGTTATCACCGGCTCTACCATCTTCCAAGGTGATTTAGTTTGTCAATCATCTTGCGACCTTGCAGCTACTAATCATGTTCTGTTCTCTTCTCCATGACTTCCTTAAAAAAAGAAATCACTCATATACAACGGTGTTGCAAATTTGGCTAAATGTTCAAGGACCAGCAAGACAGGGTAGACGTTCATGTTGCATGTGTGCATGCGTGTGTGTGTGTGTGTGTGTGTGTGTGTGTGTGTGTGTGTGTGTGTGATGTGTTTGTTTTTCCTTCCCAGTGTCCCTTTCACCATCTGGTGAAAACAGAGAGCTGCCTTTCCCCAACTCCATGTTTCTAGAAGTTTTGTCATCTATGATATCCCAGCCCACCCAGCCACAAGGGTTACTAGGCTGGTGTGCAGTAGGCCTAGAGTTATTGGGGTCATCTTCTCAACTGTAGGGAAGAGGCATCTCTACAGAGAAAGAGACTGAAGCCAAGACCAAAAGAAGCTGAACCAAGAGAGATGGGGAACAGAAAGAGAAGTGTCCTTTGAGTCCCTAGATCTCCACTTGAGCCAGATGCGAGAGCTGCCAAAATGTGAATAGCACTCCTTGGGTCATGCAACTCAGTACAATCATGGCTCCACTGGCAACTTCCCAGTTAGACGAGTCAACATCAACATATTCCATCTTTCCATCTGCCTTTCTTTCTTCTTTTCTCTTTTTTTTTTTTTTTTTT
>NW_016107888.1:213429-218098 GCF_001604975.1 Cebus imitator | reverse complement strand
TGAGACAGAGTCTTGATCTTGTTGCCTAGGCTGGAGCGCAATGACGTGATCTCAGCTCACTGCAACCTCCACCTCCTGGGTTCAAGCAATTCTCCTGCCTCAGCCTCCTGAGTAGTTGGGATTATAGATGCGCACCACCACACCTGGCTAATCTTTGTATTTTTAGTAGAGATGAGGTTTCCCCATGTTGGCCAGGCTGGTCTCAAACTCCTAACCTTATGATCCGCCACGTTGGCCTCCCAAAGTGCTTGGATTGCAGACATGAGCCACCACCCCTGGTCTTTTTAAATTTTATTTATTTATTTATTTTTTAGAGGTTTCACTCTGTCACCCAAGCTGGAGTGCAGTGGCACAATCATGGCTCGCTGTAGCCCCAACCTCCGGGGCTCAAGCCATCCTCCTGCCTCAGCCTCCCGAGTAGCTGGGACAACAAGTATATACCACCATGCCTTGCTAATTTTAAATTTGTTTTTCTGTAGAGATGGAGTTTCACTATCTTGCCCAGGCTGGTCTCAAACTGCCGGGCTCAAGAGATCCTCTCACCTCAGCCTCCCAAAGTGCTTGGGATACAGGTGTGAGCCATCACGCCCAGCCTCTTGCAAGAAATTCAAGTTGAGATTTGATCACTCACTACCAGAAGACTAAATACTGAGGGGGTTCCATCTACCCTGCCTTGCTGGCCCTCAAACCTTTAGCCAAGTCGACAACACAGCTTCTGGTGGTGATGCCATGGAGAGGGGCTGATTTCTGTCTAGGTCAACCAGAGCAGGGCAAGGGCAGTGCCTGCAGGGTGGTGAGATAATCTGCAAAGTGAGCCATTTTTTTATGCAGAGCGACAAGGTCCTCCCTTGGTTCTGCTCTGGCCTTTCATACCCTGCCCTGAGGCCCACAGACCTGTCAAGTAATTTCCCCAAACAAAGACAGGTTCTTGAAAAGGGATCTGGATGCTCCAATGGTTACATTTCCACAGTATGCATATATATTTTCCTGTGTATATTTTTCCAGGGAGAGGATTGGTAGCTTTCATCAGATTCTCATGGTTCCATGACTCAGAATAGAAGACAGACAAAAAGAGAGATGGGAGTGGGGAGGGGCCAGGCCCTCATGCACTCGCACAGGAAGCAGCTGCCAAATAAATAGAAGCAGAGCCAGACACTAACGGGCAGATCACAGACACTTCCAGCCAGAAGGATCCTCGGAGGTGTTCAAGCATTTTCAGCCTCAGCACCCTTTGTTCAAACAAAATCTTACAGGAAACCCCAATCTATGAAACAGACAAAAGGAGGCAGGGAAGGGAGCAGGAGGAGGAGAGTCTTGACCCTCCAAGACTCCTGGGAGGCGCTAAGGAGGGTTTTGTGAAACCCTTAGGACTCCTCCATGTACACCTTGGAAAATCCCTGGTCCAGCCTAATCAACTCACAGATGGAGAAACTAAGGCCCACAAAGAAGTGAGTTGCTCATGTTGCCCCGCTAATTGTGATGTCATCGAGACTTGAATGCAAGACTCCTGGGCTCCAATGGCCAGGTCTATGCTCTTCCTTCTGCCTGGGAAAAGGCGAAAACCACACTTTCTGCCCCAAAAGGCCAGGTACTCAGCCCCTCCCATAGCCCACAGGGGTATTTCATGGGCCTGCCTCCAGTCCCATGAAATACCCCTCATCCCAGCCTCAGGACCCTCCTGGCCTTTACAAGCAGGACACTGGGGATCTCTTTCACCCAGGAGAGAGTTTGGAGCAGGAACCGGAAGATGCCTCCACCCTTTGCCGGCAATGAGGGCCCTGGATGAGGTTGTGTCTTCTCTAACAGGGCCCAAGGAGGAGCCAGCGTGAACCTGGGACCCCGGGGACCGAGAGCAGCTCAGGGCAGAGTCCTGAGATGTCTCACTTTACAAGGATGGAATTTCATGACTTGTGTATTTTAATTAAATTTTTATTTTTATGGAATTTTTGCAAGAGTTCCCCCACTCCTGGAGCTCGCGTATTGTTATTAAAAACCATGACAAGATGAGGGGGGACAAAAAAACAAAACACTGTCCAAGTGGCCAAAATGAGGCCATAATTTAGAAGAAATCTGACCACAGTGTACACTTGAAACCCACTCCCTGCCTTCCGATGCTGATTCCGCCCCCGTGACTTCACAGATCAAATTTTAAGTCTGTGGCTTATTGCTTTCTGAGCCTCCTGGGGCTTATAGGATTATTCTGGATTTAATCCTTTAATAATTTTTCCTCCCTCCTGTGTAAGGTCTGGTTTTCCAGCTGAAATCAGCCTGGGTGAAGCAGCTTGCTTTTAGCCCTGATGGACACCCCTCTCAGACTGCTGTCCTCTGTCATTGCAAGAAAATTAGGGTGGGGGCCTGTGTAAAGCTGACCGTTGCTGAGACTTACAAAGAGAAAGCTGGAAGTCCTTGTTCGGAAGCTCTGGTGAAGAGGGAAAGGCAGCCCACGCCAAGCCCTGTACCTGAAGCTTGGCACATGCCATCTTTACTCCTTACTAGGCCTGGGAAGCCAGCATAATTATCCCCATTTTACAGAAGAAACTCAGGCTTGGCCAGGTGCAGTGGCTCACGCCTGTAATCTCAGCATTTTGGGAGGTCAAGGCAGGTGGATCATGAGGTCAGGAGTTCAAGACCAGCCTGGCCAATATGGTGAAACCCCATCTCTACTAAAAATAAAAAATTAGCTGGGCATGGTGGCACATGCCTGTAGTCACAGCTGCTCTGGAGGCTGAGGCAGGAGAATTGCTTAAACCCGAGACGTGGAGGTTGCAATGAACCAAGATCGCACCACTGCACTTCAGCCTGGGTGATAGAGCGAGACTCTGTCTCAAAAAAAAAAAAAAAAGAAAAGAAAGAAAAAACAAACTCAGGTTCAGTAATAACAAAATGACTTGCTCAAATTGACACAGGTGGTTAGAAGTAGAACAGGGCTTTGAACTCTCTGGCTGGGGTCTGGAGGCCTGACTCCCTGAGCCATACCAGCTGCCTGGCTCTTCCCTCTTTCACCCCAACCAGTTATCCCTTCCAGCTGAGCATGGAACTAGTAGACAAGGTCACCCCAGGAACGGGGAGAAGGAAGGAGACGCCTTATTCAGCCAAGCAGCTCTGGCAGTCAGAGAGGGAGCAATGCCCCAACCTGATCTACCTCAAACAACAGCTGCTAAGGCCGGGTGTGGTGGCTCACGCCTGTAATCCCAGCACTTTGCAAGGCCGAGGTGGGTGGCTCATGAGGTCAGGAGTTCAAGATCACCCTGGCCAAGATGGTGAAAACCCGTCCCTACTAAAAATACCAAAATTAGCTGGGCGTGGTGACAGGTGCCTGTAATTTCAGCTACTCAGGAGGCTGAGGCAGGAGAATTGCTTGAACCCAGGAGGCGGAGGTTGCAGTGAGCCGAGGTCGTGCCATTGCACTCCAGCCTGGGCAACAACAGCAAAACTCCGTCTCAAAAAAAAAAAAAAAAAAACACAATAGCTGCTAAGGAAGATGAACAGGTGTGATCCACCCCCAAATGCCCTAACTGAACCCACTGCCATCCAGGCAGAGCACTAAAGGCTGCAGAACAGGCATAAAGAATGAATGAGACATCCCAGCTAGTACAGGAACCAGACCCACGGTAGTAAGGCTGCTACCATATGAGAGCCCAGAGAAGCAAACAAGCCTCTCAGACCTGCCCAGAAGTGGCCACATTTGGACTCGGTCTTAAATTAGTGAGTTGGATGTCCACCTGCAAAGAAAGAACATGGAAACGCTGAGCAGGGGAAACAGCATAAGCAGAGGTGTAGAGGTGTGATCACAACAGTACGTTGAAGGAACAATAGAAAACGGATCCAGCAGTAATCTCAGCACCCTAGGAGGCCAAGGTGGGTGGATTATTTGAGCCCAGGAATTTGAGATCAGCCTGGGCAACATGGCAAAACCCTGTCTCTACAAAAAAAAAAAAAAAATGCAAAAATTAGCTGGGAATGGTAGTGCGTGCCTGTAGTCCCAGCTACTTGAGTGGCTGAGGTGGAAGAATCACATGAGTTCAAAGAGGTCGAGGCTGCAGTGAGCCACGATCGTGCCGCTGCACTCCAGCTTGGGTGACAGAGTGAGACTCTGTCTCAAATAAATAAACAAACTTCCATTTTATAGACTCACCCAAATTCTTTCTTGTACAAGGTCCAAGAATCCTCTCTTGGGGTCTGGATTGGGCCCTCCTTCCAGTAACATACTCATGACTCCAAAAGCTCGGAGAACCAGCCGTCCTGCCCAGCAGACCTCCTCCCCTCAACTGAGCTCTATAACCAGCAGCTTGGTTCCACATCCACAATTTATTCAATCAACAAACTTCCGGGGATCAGCTTCACTATCTGCCAAGCAGTAGAACAGAGACATGGAAAAGACAGTCCCAGCCTTCCCAGTGGGAAGGAACAAAAAATAAGCAGGTGGCCAGGCACAGTGGCTCACACCTGTAATCCCAGCACCTTGGGAAGCCGAGGTGGGCAGATCACTTGAGGTCAGGAGTTCAACACCAGCCTGGCCAACATGGTGAAACCCCGTCTCTACCAAAAATATAAACGTTACGCCGGGCGCGGTGGCTCACGCCTGTAATCCCAGCACTTTGGGAGGCCGAGGCGGGTGGATCACGAGGTCAAGAGATCGAGACCATCCTGGTCAACACGGTGAAACCCC
>NW_016107888.1:187606-212794 GCF_001604975.1 Cebus imitator | reverse complement strand
CTGCAACCTCCACCTCCCAGGTTCAAGCGATTCTCCTGCCTCAGCCTCTTGAATAGCTGAGATCACAGGTGCCTGCCATCATGCGTGGCTAATTTTTTGTATTTTTAGTAGAGACGGGGTTTCACCATGTTGGCCAGGCTGGCTTTAAACTTCTTATCTCAGGTGATCCACTCACCTTGGCCTCCCAAAGTGCTAGGATGACAGGCGTGAGCCATCATGCCTGGCCGGTCCTTTTTTTTTTGAGACACAGTTATGCTCTGTTGCCCAGGCTGGAGTGCAGTGGCGCAATCTCAGCTCACTGCAACCTCTGCCACTCAGGTTCAAGCAATTCTTCTGTCTCAGCCTCCCAAGTAGCTGGGATTATAGGTGCCCACCACCACACCTGGCTAATTTTGTATTTTTAGTAGAGATGGGGTTTTATTATATTGATCAGGCTGGTCTTGAACTCCTGACCTCAGGTGATCTGCCCGCCTTGGACTCCCAAAGTGCTGGGATTATAGGCGTGAGGCACCGCACTTGGCCTGGTACTTTTTTAAAACTAAATTAATTTTTTTTTTCTTTTCAGTTGGGAGTCTCTGTCACCCAGGTTGGAGTACATTGGTGTGATCTTGGCCCACTGCAACCTCCACCTCCCGGGTTCAAGCAATTCTCCTGCCTCAGCCTCCCGAGTAGCTGGCATTACAGGCAAGCACCGCCATGCCTGACTAATTTTGCATTTTTAGTGGAGACATGGTTTCACCATGTTGGCCAGGCTGGTCTCAAACTCCTTGAGCTCAAATGAGCCACCTGCCTTGGCCTTCCAAAGTACTGAGATTACAGGCATGAGCCACTCCACTGCTCCCAGCTGAGAAAATGGCAGTTAACCCTGAATGGAGTGATTAGGAAAGGCTTCCCGGAGGAAGAAACTCCTGCGGTGAATCTTCCAGAAGGAGCCTGATGAAGAGGCAAAAAGATGCCCCAGGTGAATGAACTGTGTGTGCAAGAGCATGGAGGGTAAGGAGTTTGCAAAGAACCACAGGGGCGGGTGGTGCATTGATTGGCAGGCGAGTGGTTAGAGATGGGGAAAGTGGCTGGGAAGACGCATTGGGAATCAAAGATTTCAGAGTCTCTGAGAAGGCACGCAAAAGAGTGTAGGTGTGCCGTAGACCCCACTGCAGTAAACAGCCTCCCCTAAACCCAGAGGGACAGATACTCAGCCTCCCCCGGGGCCTAGAAGCCTCCCCATCTCACCCTGCAACTCTTCGGGTTAACCAAAGCGGCATGACCTCATGTGTTATGGCTGCAAAGGCGCGGGGGAGGCCAAATCCGGTGTTTGTATTGAAATTAATTGGGGGCTTCTTGGATGATGGAGGCTTTGAGGAATGCACAGGCCCCCGCATATGATCCTGTGAACAATGGTGTCACTTACGACCACCAGGGCCCACGTCTGCACGTCCACAGCCCTTCTCAATGAAATAATAATCAGAGACAGATATGAGTATTTAAAATACAAAGCAGATACCCGCAGTGACTTGCGACGGGGAGAACTCAGGCAAGCACCCCAGAGCTATTTTTAGCCTAGGAAACGGAGCCCCATTTTACCAGGGCAGCAGCTTGTCAATCAGGAAAACCCCACTGCTCCCCGCCAGCTCTGATTTATGATGATTCAGAGGGGAGATGCTGCCAGGAACGGGCTGGGGCCAGGAAAATTTCATCTGTCTGGAATCCGACAGGAAAAAAGAGGCCTGGAAATTTCAGAGGAAGCTGGGATCTGTGCGGGTTACAGCGCCTCTGTTTATGTTCGCTCAGCTGGCTCCTGTTAGCGAGTGAAGGGTCCGCTGAGGAAAAGCGTCAGGCCAGGTTTTTCCATCACTCCAGAACCTTGAGCCTGATCCCCAGGCAGCCGCTGCTCCTGCGACCTCCAACCCCAAACAACAGGAGCCTTCGCCGGGTTTCCCCAGCCCGCAGCCCTAGGCTATATCTTAAATCAACATCTTTGTTTTTTTCTCTTTTCCCTTACCACAAAAAATGATAGCAAAGTGATTCTATCTTTATCACTATTTGTTTAACCAGACATTTAGCTCACTCAAGAAGCAGAGTTCAATATGAAAACCAATTAACGAAATTTAGTTTTAATTTCCTCCCCTGGAATGGCCCAGCTCTCCCAAGGTGGCCTTCTCACCTCCCCACTGGTGCTGGGGCACCAGGAACCCCTCACCTCCAAACCAGATGCTACAAGCTCTAAGATGGGGCCAGGGATTCGGATTCTGCCCAGAATCTTTCGGCAAATCCTAAAGGGGCAAACAAGATGGTGACGGAGTTCAGGACACGCCACCCAACAGTACAGCACGTCAGCAAAAACAGCAGAAGGAGGAAGGTCTCTCTGACCTTCTGCCACTATTCTCCCCTGAAGCAGACCATAAAAGAATGTTCTGCCCTTCCTCTAGAGTGGGTCCTCCCTACACCCAGAGGAAAGGAATGAAGATGCAGAGAAGAATCTGAAGACGCGCAGGCCTTGCTAAGCTCCCCGGAGTTGATCACCATTAGATCATACCCCCTTTCTTCCATTGTATTTCTTTTTTTTTTTTTTTTTTTTTAAGTCAAAGTCTCGCTGTGTCACCCAGGCTGGAGTGCAGTGGCGCAATCTCGGCTCACTGCAACCTCCGCCTGCCAGTTTCAAGTGATTCTACTGCCTCAGCCTCCCGAGTAGCTGGGACTACAGGCGTGTGCCACCATGCCCGGTTAATTTTTCTATTTTTAGTAGAACTGGAGTTTCACTGTGTTGGCCAAGCTGGTCTTGAACTCCTGACCTCTTGATCTGCTTGCCTTGGCCTTCCAAAGTGCTGGGATTACAGGTGTGAGCCGCCGTGCCTGGCCTCATCCATCATATTTCTACACAAGTGTCTGCTCCTCATCAAACCTAAACATAAAATATACACAGTATTCCCTGTTTCCTTGGATCTTCATCTCCCATGTCACGTAAACTTATTGTACAAATAAATATGCTTTTCTCTTGTTAATCTATCTTTTAATAAAAGGAAAATATAGTATTCTTCCTCCCCTCCCATGGTGTCCTTTCCATCCATTCATTCCCTCATTCATTTACTCAGTGCCTATTCACTTACTCAGGAGTTCAAGACCAGCCTGGGAAACATAGTGAAACCCCATCTCTACTAAAAATAGAAAAATTCTGTGCCAGACCCTGTACTGGGGGAAATGGGGATGGGTTTGGGGGGATACAAAATAGACATGACCTGCCTTCAAGGAGCTCTCAGTTCGGTGGGGTACGTCGACCTGCAAATAGGTTTAACTACGGTGCAGAGGAGCAAACGGGGTAATAGCTAAGCAGAGAGGAGTCACGAAGCACAGAGAAGACTCTGGGGGCTGGCTCAGAGGCAGACGAGAGGAGAAAAGGTATCCAAGGGCAAGAACTGTGTGTACAAAGACAGAGAAGCCGGAAAGAAAGGGGACACACACCGCACACCATGAGGATTCTGGTGTGACTGCAGTGTAAGATCCTGAGTAGGATCCAAACTCAGGGAGGCAATTTGTTGTGTTAAAGAAAAAATTACTCTTAACACTTTTTAAAGACAGTAAGGAAGACCTTATTTAAGGGGGGTGCTACACTGGGGTTTGGCAATGGGGAAAACAGATTGGGCTGAACTTTGAAGACAGCAAGGACTAGTGGAGATTTATAGCCAAGGAGCAGGGTGGGCTCAGTGGATGGAAAATCACTAAGCGGAAGCCTTCAGGCCAGGGGATTCCTGCTGAAGGCAGGCCAGAGATGCGGCATCAGGGTGGAGATGAGGAATTGGATCAGAGAGGAAGGATAGGGGATTTTTGCTAAATGGGCCTGGCAGGATTCAGGCTACAACTGGACTAAATTGTCCAAAGACACAGCCCAAAGTCAAGATGCAGTCAAAAAGAGGACCCAGGCTGGGCATGGTGGCTCATAACTGTAATCCTAACACTCTGGAAGGCTGAGGCGGGTGTATTATCTTAAGTCACGAGTTCAAGACCAACCTGGCCAATATGGCAAAACACCATCTCTACTAAAAAAACAAAAATTAGCTGGGTGTGGTGGTGCATGCCTGCAATCCCAGCTGCTTGGGAAACTGAGGCAGGAGAATCGCTTGAACCTGGGAGGTCGAGGTTGCAGTGAGCTGAGATTGCGCCACTGCACTCCAGCCTGGGCAATGGAGCAAGACTCTGTCTCCAAAATCAAGGAGAAAGTCTGTCGGGTCAGGGCACTGGTGTGACCACCTTTGCATTGGGACTTCATGCTGAGGAAACCGAAGAGTTGAGCAGGGAAACACCATGGGGAGATGTTTGTCTGGGTGACCCTGGTGGCAATGTGAAGGCTGGTGTGGAAGGGGGTGGGGCTGGAGGCGGGAGGACCAGTCAGAAGAGAGCAGGGGCGGACAAGCAGGCAGTGGGGCTGCAGAGGAGGGCAGGCTTTAGAAGACATTAGAAGCCAGGCCGGCGCTTGTAATTGCAGCTCTTTGGGAGGCCAAGGAAGGCGGATAACTTGAGCTCGGGAGTTTGAGGCCAGCCTGGACAACATGGTGAAACCCCTTATCTACAAAAAATACAAAAATTAGTCGAGTGTGGTGGTGTGCACCTGTAATCCCAACTACTTGGTGGGGCTCAGATGAGAGGATCCCTTGAGCCCGGGAGTTCGAGGGTGCGGTGGGCCACGTGTGCACCACTGTACCCCAGCCTGGGCAACAGAGTGAGAAGCCCAATTTTTTCATCTTTCGTGGCTGGCTGATCACAGCTGTTCAACAAGGAAACACGAGTGGGTAAAGGGAGACCTAATTTCCTAAAGAAGCCAGACCAAACCACATGCCACAATCCCTGAAGGACAGGAAGGGTCCAGGCCTGCAGCTGTTCTGCCCAGGCTACTTGGGGCTGCAGTCAGCCAGGGACCCAGGGAAGTAAACCCCAGGGCCCAGCCTTTACCAGCAACTGCCCATCTTAGAACCCAAGGTACTGGAGTAGGGCCTTAAAAGACCAGTAAGGCATTTGCCTCCAGCATACAACTTAAGGGAGTGCCCCCAAACTCAGAAATCGAGATGGATAACTGATATGGTTTGGCTGTGTCCCCACCCAAATCTCATCTTGAATTGTAACTCCCAGCATTCACACATGTCATGGGAGGAACCCAGTGGGAGGTGACTGAATTATGGGAGTAGGTCTTTCCTATGCTGTTCTTGTGATAGTGAATGAGTCTCATGAGATCTGATGGTAAAAAAATAAAAATAAACAGGAGTTTGCCTGCACAAGCTCTCTCTCTTTGCCTGCTGCCCTCCATGTAAGACCCGACTTGCGGAGCAGTGTGAAGAAGAAGAGGCGAGAACGACCCCCAGACCAACAAAAGCCCACGCGCCGCTGCATCCCGCGCCCAGCGCCTACGTCCCGCCGCCATCGCCACCATGCCCAAGAGAAAGGCTGAAGGGGATGCTAAAGGAGATAAGGCCAAGGTGAAGGACAAACCACAGAGAAGATCCGCGAGGTTGTCTGATAAACCCGCTCCTCCAAAGCCAGAGCCCAAGCCTAAAAAGGCCGCTGCAAACAAGGGAAAGAAGGTACCCAAAGGGAAAAAGGGAAAAGCTGATGCTGGCAAGGAAGGGAATAACCTTGCAGAAAATGGAGATGCCAAAACAGACCAGGCACAGAAAGCCGAAGGTGCTGGAGATGCCAAGTGAAGTGTGGGCATTTTTGATAACTGTGTACTTCTGTTGACTGTACAGTTTGAAACACTATTTTTTATCAGGTCTTATAAAAATGCAGAATTTTGTTTTACTTTTTTTTTTTTAAGCTATGTTGTTAGCACACAGAACACTTCATTGTTGTTTTGGGGGAAGGGGCATATATCATTAACAGAATGTCTCCAAAGCTGGATTGATGTGGGGAAAACACCTTTCCCTTCTAGTTTTGAAAGACTTCCTCTTGGCTTCCAGGAGGAGGGATTCCCTGCCTTTGACACACATGGACCCCTTGGCACACAAAAGCCTTGTGGCATAGAAAAACAAATTCATTTTTCTGTCCTCTTCTCCCTTTCCGTCTTTCAGCATAGACTTAACTCCCTTAAGCCCAGACACCTGTTGGGACCTGACCCCCAGTCATTGGTTACCAGTATGTCAGGCAATCTGAAATTGCCAGTGATGCCACTGAGATGGCACCTGTCAAAAGAGCAGTGGTTCCATTTCTAGATTGTGGATCTTCAGATGAATTCTGCCATTTTCATTTCACTTCCTGAAAGGCAGGGTCGGCTTGTGAAAAGCTGTTAAACAACATGCTAAATGTGAAATGTCAACCCTCACTCTAAACTTTCCCTGTTCGGAGCATCAGATGAAGACTTCATTGGGTTTTATAGTGGCTTTCTGATTTTTGGTGGTCCATCGAAGAAGGGAGTTTGAAAGTTGTTGTAGGGCCGGGCGCGGTGGCTCAAGCCTGTAATCTCAGCATTTTGGGAGGCCGAGGTGGGCAGATCACAAGGTCAAGAGATCGAGACCATCCTGGCCAACATGGTGAAACCCCATCTCTACTAAAAATACAAAAATTAGCTGGGCGTGGCGGCATGCACCTGTAGTCCCAGCTACTTGGGAGGCAGAGGCAGGAGAACTGCTTGAACCTGGGAGGCAGAGGTTGCAGTGAGGCGAGATTGTGCCACTGCACTCCAGCCTAGTACCTGGCGACAAAATGAGACTGTCTCAAAAAAAAAAAAAAGAAAGTTGTTGTATGCTGTTAACAATTGTCTGCCCATGTCCTGCCTAAAATACCATGATTGTTTATGGAAAGTATCTTTAATACAGCTGGATACAGTTTGGCTTGGAAAAGAAAAAAAAAAAAAGATGTGACTTCCTCCTCCTTACCTTCTGCCATGATTGTGAGGCTTCCCCAGCCACATGGAACTATGAATCCTCCCTTAAACCTCTTTCTTTTGTAAATTGCCCAGTCACGGGTATGTCTTTATCAGCAGCATGAAAACTGACTAATACAATAATATTTTTTTCTTTTTGAGACGGAATTTCACTCTGACCCCCAGGCTGGAGTACAATGGTGTCATCTCAGCTCTGCCCTCCAAGTTCAGGCGATTCTCCCACCTTGGCCTCCCTAGTAGCTGGAACTACAGGCATGAACCACCACCATGCCTGGCTAATTTTTGTATTTTTAGTAGGGATGAGATTTCACCATGTTGGCCAGACTGTTCTCAAACTCCTGACCTCAGGTGATCCACCCACCTCAGCCTCCCAAAATGCTGGGATTACAGGCATGAGGCACTGTGCCCCACCCAAGATAGAGAATACTTTAATGCAATTTTTAAAAGTCAAAAATAATGTGCAAATTCATGATGAACAAAATGTTAAAATTTCAAATAAACGCAAGATCCAGCCCTTCCCTCAATACCCTGTCTCATCTACCTCCCGCTAATCTCAGTCTTGGTTCCAGTAAAACCTTGTTTTAAAAAACCGGCAGCCAGCTCACAGGCTGTAGTTTACTGACAATGAAAATATTGCATTAGGCCAGACACAGTGGCTCACGTCTGTAATTCCAGTACTTTGGGAGGCTGAGGCAGGAAAATTTTTTGAGACCAGGAGTTCAAGACCAACCTCAGCAACATAGCAAGACTCTGTCTCTACAAAAAATAAATTAGTTGGGTGTGGTGGCACATGCCTATAGTTCCAGCTACTCAGGAGGCTGAGGCAGGAGGATCACTTGAGCCCAGGAGTTCCAGGCTGCAGTGAGCCGTAATTGTGCCACTGCATTCCAGCCTGAGGCAGAAAGCAAGACCGTCTGAAAGAAAAAACCGAAAAAATGCATTCAATTTTCTTTATCTTGATTACTGAGCTTTTTGGTGCCCCTTACATTTTGGGCCTGTGGTGAGTGCCTCACTCCCCTCCCCCTAAATCTGGGCCTGCCAGAGAGGGCCCCTTCCTGGAATACAAGCCCCAGTGAAGAGACCTACAGCCTGCAGAGAACACTGTGCCCACGTGAATTTTGCACGGGATCACAATCACTCCATGTGTGCTGAGGGGTCCAGGTTGGTCAGCAACCCCTAATGTCCCCATTCCTTAGAATATCTGATGCCTTCACACACCTGGGAAGAGTTATTCAATCTTTCTCTCTCTGTTTCTTTCTTTGTTTCCCTCCTTTCCTCTCTCCCTCCCTCCCTCCCTTCCTTCCTTCCTGCGTTTTTTTTGAGACAGAGTTTCGCTCTTGTCACCCAGGCTGGAGTGCAGTGGCTCAATCTTGGCTCACTGCAACCTCCGTCTCCTGGGTTCAAGTGATTCTCCTGCCTCAGCCTCCCAGTACCTGGAATTACTTTACCCGCCATCGCACCTGGCTAATTTTTGTATTTTTAGTAGAGACGGGGTTTTACCATGTTGGCAGGGATGGTCTCAAACTCCTGACTTCAGGTGATCCACCCACCTCGGCCTCCCAGTGTTGGGATTATAGGCGTAAGCCACCTCACCCAGCCTGTTTAAGTTTTCTAGGCTCATCCGTCTTATCCAAAACAGGGAGAGAGGACGGTTTATTTGCTGCTCTTCGTGCAAAAGAAATCTACGTTGGCCTGAACCCAGGACCTTTTGCACATCTGATGTACCAGCACTGAGACCATACCATGTGCCAGGCCCCGTCCTGGGAAAATGTTGACAAAGAAGGTGTGAGATGTATTCCCAACCCCTACTGATCACAGCTTATACTCACAGCTTAGAAAGAGGTAGGCCCAGAAGCCAAAATCACTCATTCATTTGTTCATTCGTTCACCCCTTCAGTAATAGGCATCTGCTGACTATACACGCCAGACATTGCCAGCGTCGGTTAAGTCAGACATGATCCTTGGCCTCAAGATATTTACAGCCTAGTATGGTGAGATGGATAAAGAAAAGTAACCGCAATACGAAGCTATGTGTGCTCTTTGAAGATAAAGGGAGGTGGAAATTTAGAGAGGACCACTATTTAGCTGATAGTGGGGAGGGATTTTGCAGGGTAGGGCACAAGCAGAATTGTGCCAGACAGAGGGACTAGCACTTTTCAGGCAAAGACCTGTATGTGCTAAGGCGGAGTGTGAAAGAAGGCATTGTGATTACAGGCCAGGAGGCTGAGCAAAGCATACAGGAAAAGTAGGTGTTGGGTCCAGGCCTGGCAGCTCACGCCTGTAATCCCAGCACTTTGAGATGCTGAGGTAGGAGGATTTCTTGAGGCCAGGATTTCAAAACTAGCCTAGGCATCATACTGAGACCTTGTTTCTAAAAATTAAAAATTTTGAAAAGTAGGTGATGGGCTGTGGTGGCAGATGAAATAAACTCAGCATAGACTATGAAAGGCCCTGAATGCTAAAATAAAAAATGGAATTTTGGTCAGGCATGGTGCCTCATGCCTGTAATCTCAGCATTTTGGAAGGCTGAGGCGGGCAGATCACCTGAAGTCAGTAGTTTCAGACCAGCCTGACCAACACGGAGAATCCCGTCTCTACTAAAAAGACAAAAAATTAGCCGGGCATGGTAGCAATGCATGCCTATAATCCCAGCTACTCGGGAGGCTGAGGCAGGAGAATCACTTGAACCTAGTGGGGTGGAGGTTACAGTGAGCTGAGATCACGCCACTGCACTCCAGCCTGGGCAACAAAAGCAAAACTCCATCTTAAAAAAAAAAAGGTGGGGGGGGATTTTTATTCTGTTTGGAGATTCTGGAAGCTTATAGGCAGAAGATGGAATGTTTTGATCCATTTTTTGAAAGAGAATACTGGCAGAAGGATTGAAACAAACTCAGTTGGAATATTTTGCATTAATCCAGGGAGGAATGATAAAGGCCTGAACCAAGGCACTGCTGGTGGGACCAGAGAGCAGGGATGAAGTTTAGTGAGATTTCTGGTAAGAAGCTATACAAAAATAAATAAAATAAAATAAAGAAGCTATATAACTTACTGGGTAACTGTATGTGGAAGGTGAGGAAGTGAAAGGAGTCTAGCTTGATTTCCAGTTTTCTGATTTGGACAATAGTACATAGTGGTAACAGGGAACATAGTGGTTAACACAAATAGGGAAATACAGGAGGAGGCGCAAGTTGGGGAGCAGAGGATATGCCCATCTGTGGATCTGTTGACTCAGAGGTGCTTGGAAGATTGTTCTGATAAAATGACCAGATGAGATATGATATGCACAGGGCTCAGGGAAAAGTTTAGGCTGGAGATACTGCTGTGTGAGCAGAGGGTATATGAGCCTGGGTGAGTTTAGAGGGAGAAGACAACTGAAGGTGAGAAGCCAGCAGTGGAGTGGAAAAAATAAGGGAGGCCAGAGGGCAGCAAGGGAGATCTGGGAGGAGGAGCAGGAAAGAGTGACATCCAGGAGACCAGGAGAGCTGATAAACTAAAAGAGGAGAAAGAGTTCCACACAGTGGAGTGGGAAGAGCATGAGGACAAGAACCAAGCCGTAGTTTGAAGACAAGTTGGCCATTGATGCCTTTACCCAGAACAATTTCAAAATTGACCAGTCTGCACCTCATTAAACCACAGATTGTTTCCGTGGAAGGGTGGAATGAGAGTTGAGGAATCCATGGGAGGTGAGGAAGCAGAGGCAGTGAGTGTGGACGGCTCCTTCAGTACGTTCTGGGGAAAGAGGAAGGAGGTGGTAGCATCTGTCTCACAGGCCAGAGGTCGTGAGAAAGTGAGCAGGCTTTAGAAAGTGAGAGAGACATGAGGAGCAGTTTAGATTCGAGAAGCAATGGAAACAGAAGTGAGATCCCAACTGGGCAGCACAGGAGCGCCATGTTCAGACCCCAACCACAGAGCGCCTCAGTCAAAATTCAAGACTCATTTTCCCTCATGGTGCTTAGGTTCCCCAGTCAGACCCTCAGAACCCATTTCACCCATAATCCACCAGAAGCATGGTACCAATTATGCATGGGAAACACACTCCTTGTTCCAACTCAAAGTTCTAGAATTCTGAAGTTCTGAAGGATGCTGGAAGGTGGGAACAAGGCTCTCAGGAGGGGGCAAGACAGATCTATATTCTGGTCTGGCTCATTTATCTACAAGGAACAGAGGTCCACTTAAGTCACCTCAAGGAAAAGGGGAGTTTGTGGCAAGGATGTTAGGTGGCTAGCAGTCTAGAAACAGAATGGAAATGGGAACCGAGAACGGTGACAGTGGTAGGCCCCTGGTTCGTGGTCACTCTGCTTCTCTCTGGACATCTGTCCCCTTGTTCTCCTCTCTCTGCCAACAGCTTCCTCCACTCTGTTTTGTTACTTCCCTTGTCACTTTGTCTCACATAAGTCTTTGACTTTCCATCCTTAACCTCTCAGAATCTCTTTCAACTACTATCCCAGTTGCTACTGGGTCCAACTTCTGTTTCCCAGTTGAGGTAGGAATGTGACTGACCCAGCTCCTGGTTCAGGGCAGGGCTTTGGGTCACTAGCCAGGCTATAGTTGACTGTCTTTAGGTAAACTGCCCACCTCTGCTCCAATCACCGGGGGCAGTGAGCAGAGACCCAGGGACTCAGGACACTACCACTGTTCAGCCTGCCCCTCCTACAGAGGCTGGAATGAGCAGGCGGTACCCCAAAGCATGTCTGGCACAATAAATCTGTGTTCCTTTCTAAGCCAATTGCCTGATGATAGGGTCTGAATTAGGGGAACAACTAGGGGTGGGAAATGACAAGGTTTTGAACCACTATTCAAGGGTTCTTATAGCAGTGACCACCTCCTATAGACGTTTGAGATTATTACATGAAGACCAGGAAGAGAATCTGTAGCAGGGAACTCGGAAGGAGATGGTGGTGAATGCCCCTTGTCCCCACTACACACATCATGGTGCTCTCCACCCACAGATCAAAGGAGGCGCCTCCTTTCCCGAGCACTCAGGAGATGCCTGTGCGCAGTTCCCTCCTGGTTTTCTGACTGCCTGCTGGCTTTTAGGAGGCCGCCGCCTCCAATAAGTGTCAGGGAAAAGATCTTGGGTGGAAGGCTGAGGGGGTGTCCTGGATCTCTGACCACAGGCCCACCTAGCAGGGTGTCCTGTTCCCAGCACAGTGGAAAGGTCTTCAGCCCCTCTCCCTGTCCAGCCTTCAGCTGGGCTCTCCCAGATGTCACTGGCTAGCTTTCCAAAAATAGAAAGAATTCCAAAACCAAATGCCAAGTGCTCTGCCTCCCACATCCTCCCATAGCCCAACCAGCCTGTCAACCTTTTGAGTCAAAGAGAATCAGAAACCAGAGCCAGGGGCAGTGGCTCATGCCTGTACCTCAACACTTTTGGGAGGGTAAGACAGGAGGATTTCTTGAGCCCAGGAGTTCAAGACCAGCCTAGACAACAGAGAGAGGGAGAATTAGAGGCCAGTGTGTGTGGAAGACATCAGCAGACACTGTTCAGAGACGTGCAAACCACAAGGGGAGCCAGTCTGTGGAGGAGGCCGAAGAGCAGGGACCTTAGCTGACCCATCACCTCTCCTGCATTCTGGCTTCTTTCTCCTCCAGCCCTTCTGGACTCCAAAGACCCAGCTCCACAGGAAGCTTAAAGTGAGGCAGAATGTTCACCACTGTTATTAACAGAACATCCGGTAACATTTTAATTGAAAATTTACCTCCAATTATTCCAGTTTACCAGGAATGCAAGCAAAAGCAGGACCAACTGTGATGCAGCCAAGAGATACAGGCATGGAAAGATGCAGAAGCAAACAGGAAGAGAAAAGACTGGGACCAATGAACCAGGGGACCCCAGGACATTTATCCCACTCACAACTCAAATACCACGTCTCTGCCTCCCAGGGCACCCCAGGCTGCTACCTGGAGAACCTCCTACCTTCAAATCTTCCCCAGACACACACCCTTTCCCACTGCGCCTCTGCTCTTCCCAGCCCTACAGTGGCCAATGATCCCTGCTTCTTGCTCAAATCAGACCTATAGTCAGAGATTTTACTGCTATGGATACAAAAGATGTCCAGAGGCTATTGTTTTCCCTTCCCTACCCTTCCCTCCCCTCCCTTCTCCTCCCCTCCCCTTTCCCTTCCTCTTTCCTTCTTTCCTTCTCCCTTCCTTCCTTTCTTTCAGATGGAGTCTTGCTCTGTTGCCCGGACTGGAGTACAGTGGCGCGATCTCGGCTCACCACAACCTCTGCTTCCCAGGTTCGAACAATTCTCCAGCCTTGGCCTCTGGGATTATAGGCGACTGCCACCATGCCCGACTAATTTTGTATTTTTTTAGTAGAGATGGGGTTTCACCATGTTGGCCAGGCTGGTTTCAAACTCCTGATCTCAAATGATCCGCCCACCTCAGCCTCCCAAAGTGCTGGGATTCCAGGCGTGAGCCACAGTGCCCGGCCTGAGACTGCCCTCTCAAAATGGTGCTTCACCCTCCACAGGGCACGTGGCAGTATGCAGGACAGTCTAAAAAGCCACAAGAAAGAAACGTGGTGGCAATATTGTACGGAAATGTTTGGCAGGGAGAACCTTTATTCTTACATAAAAACAACTCGGGTAGGTTATAAGGAAGAAAGCAACACTTGCATGCATATTAAATCAAACACCATCTTCAAAATCATTCAGGCTAAATACAATGCTGTATCCAGGATTAGATCCTGGAACAGAAAGAAGATAGTAATGGAAAAACTGTGGAATCCAAAGGAAGACTGGAGTTAATTACTAGTAATGTACCGATGTTAATTTCTCAGTTTTGAGAAAAGCACCAGAGTTTCATGATATGTTACCATGAGGGGAAACTGGGTAAAGGATATTTGAGAACTAGTGCTATCATTGCAGCCTTTCTGTAAGTCTAACATTATTCTAAAATGTAAAGTTCATTTTAAAAAAATAAAAGAAACAAAGCATGTGGTTGCTTCTGGCTTTCTGAATCCCCACCGCACCCTCACCAACCCCCAGAGGCACAAGGTCACCGTCCTCCCCAACAGGGTTTCTTGGGCAGCAATCACTAGGAAGCCCACGAAGACCACCTGGGGCCAGAGGCAGGGTGTGTGGTCCTGGGCAGATCTGAGCCAGATCCAACACAAAGCAATCCGTCTGCAGAACCACAGACAATACAGAAATACACCGTGGAATTCCAGATCATTCCAGATCCACAGGTCATTGGCTCATTCAATCAGTATGTATCATAGCACAGAGCACGCGCCAAGCACCGTGCTAGGCTGTCTTGAGAATGGAAGTGTGGGGAAAGAAGGGTGAGGTGCAAAGATGCATACCCAGAGAAAGAGAATCTCCTCCCTTAAGGAAGCAGTGATGGGAACAGATGAGCTCCTCACACACAAAGGACTGGAGAAGAGGGACAGACACAAAGACTGCCAGAGGTGATCAGGGAAGGCTTCACAGAGGAGGTGGTATCAGCACCAGCAACTGTAGCCCAGTTGCTCCCTGTGACCCAAAGACAGCCATACCCGATCCCCTGGCTCAGGCAGCTGGAAAGAGGAGCTGAGAAAAAGGAGAGTCGTGCTCTCAGCAAACCCCAAGTGCTGTAAGCATCATAAAATCATCATCATCGTCACCACCATCAGACGTCATGGCCCAGTGGGAGGCCGGGGCCCTGAAGAGAGCCCAGGTAAGGGGCAAACAGGCCTGGAAGAGGCAATTGCCTAGGGCAATGGGGTGGGGGTGGGGGGCTGCTTCCCCATACCTGCAGCTATCGGCCATGGGGGCAGGGGCGTGTTGACACAGCTGGGAAGAAAGGCTTTGTCCCTGCCTCATTAATCACTTCAGCACAGGAGCTCCAAGGGAGGGGACACCCCAGGGGCACTGGGCTAGCTCTCAAGAGGGGCCCCTCAGAGGCAGAGAGAGGGGTCCTGCCCTCAGGCCCAGGAGCCAGGGGAAGGTCTGAAGAGGGCAGGATGGCATGGAAGGAGGCCGCCCAGGCCCTAGGGCCCCTCAGACGGGGGATTTCCCAGCCAGGATGTTTGTCACAGAGGATCAGTCCTCCCGCCCAGAGCCTAAAGCAGTTCCAGCAGACAGCCCGCAGATGGTAACCCCCTAACAAGAAGGTCCCAGGAGGGGCATATATTTTTCCCTTTCTCATTTGGCCAAGCCAGTATCAGCTGCTCGCCATGCGGTTCCTGACCCTCCCTAAACCCTGCCCAGGGTGTGTGTGTGTGTGTGCAAAAGGTCACCAGCCTTTGCTGAGAACTGAGAGAAGGTCCATCCATGAGAAGACTTGGCTGTGAATGCAGCAAGGGAGAGGATGGGGAAGCCATGGAATTGTTTCCACTTCTGTGATTTATTATTCACACCACAAACACTTATGGAACACCTACTATGTGTCTGGCACCGTTCTAGTGGCTGGGAGCGGAGGGAACACAGAACAGAGAGAAGGTCTGCTTTTCTGGAGCTCACCTTCTGGAGGGGGGAGCAGAGAATGGGAAAACCTTCCATTCATCAGAGTGGTCAGGAAAGCCAACACCCTTCTGGGCCAACTGAGCCCAGATCCAGTTTCCAGAACCGCCCTCCCTGGCATCCTCTTCCTCCCTCCCAGCCCTCGTGGAGGCCCCAAGGTGGGCTGGGACCTGGAGGGCATGAAGAACTTCCCAGGAGCCCCTGTCTGTAATGAAAGAAAGAAGCCAGTTCCGGCAGCTCGAGTCCAGTTTCATCGTAAACCCTCTAGGCTATTGGGTGGTCCATGGCAGAGGGTCTCCTCTACCCTCTCTCCTCTGCCTGGGGGGTGGGGGGCTCTCTGCCTCTCCCTTTGTCGCTTCCTCCCTCCCTCCCACAGTCTCTTTCATTCTCTCTCCTCCTTTCTTCCTTCCCCTCCCCCTCCCCGGCCTCTGTTCTCTCTCTGACCCCCCTCCCCTTCTTCCTGTCTTGCATTTTCCTGCCCAGGAATCAGACCCCAGACAGTACCTAGGAAGTCTGCGGCCTTGCCTAATACAACCGTAATAGTCCTCAGGGAGGCGAGATAATGACATCCTCCTTAAATAAAAGGACTTAATGGAGATTTCCCAAATTTGAAAACCACATTTCCACTAGCAACCCATTCAGCAAGTGACTGCTCTGGAAAGGAACTCGTGGGAAGCTGCAGTGGGGCGGGGGTGAAGTGGCAGGAGGGGAGGAATTTGTGCGAAGAAGGTTCTATTCATAGGGGACTTTCTGTGGCAGGACAGAGAAGCTGGCCTGAGGACGTGGATCACAAAGGTGTGCCATCTCCCTCCTCACCCTATCGGGCCAGCTCCTGGAGAGCAGGGGCTCAGAGCCGGGAAGTCCTGGGTGAGCTACTCACCCCTCTGAGCCTCAGCGTCCTCAGCTGGGATTTGGGTGTAACCTTCTCCGGTTACTCACCGAGAGTCAGGGCATTCATCAGCACTCACCTAGTTCCTAACGTGTAGCAGAGGCCAAGTGCACCTCAGACTGCACCTGCTTAACAAACACAGCCAGACAGGGCCCTCCCAATCCCGAGACTGAGCGGACAAACCAGCCAACCCCAACCCACCCCACCCATTCACCCTGGACTTAAGGGAATACCAAGCTATTGCTGGGGAGGGGGGTGGTGGAAGGAAGATCATGGGTTTCACATTGCTTCTGTCACTAGAACACTGATAAACTGTAAGTGAGGTGTGGATATTGGATATAGAGCCAAGATCTTGGGGACTCTGGAACCCCATTGTTTTGTTTTGTTTTGTTTTGTTTTTGAGACAGAGTCTCACTCTGTCGTCCAGGCTGGAGTGCAGTGGTGCGATCTTGGCTCACTGAAACCTCTGCCTTCCTGGTTCAAGCAATTCTTCTGCCTCAGCCTCCAGAGGAGTTGGGACTACAGTCACGCCACCAGGCCCAGCTAATTTTTTGTATTTTTAGTAGAGACGGGGTTTCACCATGTTAGCCAGGATGGTAGCAATCTCCTGACCTCATGATCTTCCTGCCTTGGCCTCCCAAAGTGCTGGGATTACAGGCGCGCCACCGCGCCCAGCCAGGATCCCACAGTTTATCTCAGGGAATCATGTAAACCTTTTTGGGTCCCATTGGCTGCGCTTGAAAACAGAGATCCAAAGACTGAACCAAGGGCTCTGAGCCCCCGGCCCCCCACCCCAAGCCCAGGATGTGAAGCCAAGGGCAGAACAGTATGGCAAATGCACGTTTCATCAATAAACCATCAGGAGTCCCAGATAAGGAGCACAGCTCTGCCACCAGCTCATTCTGTGATCTTGGCCAAAGCTCTTCCTCTCTCTGAGCCTCCATTCCCAAGGTGTGTAGTCATGGAATTAAGCGATCTCTAAGTATTCCCATTCTAAAAAGAATTTAAACTGGAGGTAAAATTCTTCCCATCCGGGCCTCGTAGCAGTGAAGGATGTGGTTTGTTTGTCAACACTGCCACCTTGTGGCAGCAGCACACAACTCCCGACAGACCTCTGGACGCGGCACCCCTCAATGGACACGCATTCCTATCAGCAGAGTGGCTCTGTTTCAAAAAAATCCCATGCTCACGGCTTGTAACATAGGACGCTCGTTTTTGCAAACAAGATCCTATCTCGGAAGAGTAAAAGAATTACCATTTCTGAGCCAGCACGGCGGCTCACGCACTTTGAGAGGCCAAGGAGGGAGAATCGTGAGGTCAGGAGTTCGAGACCAGCCTAACCAATATGGTGAAACCCAGTTTCTACCAAAAATAAAAAAATTAGTCGGGCATGGTGGCAAGTGCCTGTAATCCCATCTACTCAGGAGGCTGAGGCAGGAGAATGGCTTGAACCTGGGAGGTGGAAGCTGCAGTGAGCCGAGATGGCACCATTGCACTCCAGCATGGGCAACAGAGCAAGACTCTGTCTCAAAAACAAAACAAAACAAAACTACCACTTCCAAGCTCCTTTTTTGTGCCAGTGACCACAATAAATATGTTGTTGGATCCTAAAAACAACTCTGTGAGAGAGATACTGCTCTTGGCCCTCATTTTACAGATGAGGAGACTGAGGCTCAGAGAGGTAAAGCGGCTTGCCCAATTTCATGCACCTAGAATGAGATCACCGCGAAACTCCAAGAAAGCTTGCCTAACTCCAGAGCTCAGGCTGCCTCCCCAGGAATGAGTAATTCATTATCCTCAGCTACATCCGACTCTGTCTTCACAGGCCTCTGCAGTTGAGGGGGTCACTGAGTTGAAGGGGATGAGGGAGTGAAGTGTTTAAGGAACACCCCTGCCCTACTCCTGGGATGGGAGTGGAGGAAGCCTCACTCTAGCCTCTGGGCCCACCATGCTGACTTGGGGCACGTCAGTGCTTTCTGAATGCTCCCTGAAATGCCAAAGAAAAACCACCAGGCCCTAAAGAAGGCATGAACCCATGACTCAGAGGAACTAGAAACTCGACTCCTGTGTCTGGGGCATATTTGTCAATTTACTCTTTTACCACTAAACCTCCCCCAACCTCCCACAGTCCATAACCAATCTGAGGGAGTGAATGAAGATAGAGACCCAGCTGGTTCTCACACTCTTAGGAAAAGTGATTCTCCTGATGTGTTCCTATGTAATAGGAACACGACCGGTCCAGCTCCAAAAATTACATATTCATAAAGTTGCTTATAAGCAACCCCCACAAACATATTAGAACATCTTTCACAATCCCCACTGCATTTAACCACTTCCATCCCCGCAACAGCGGACATCCCGTAAGCAACACGGGCGGCAGCAGGAAAGAAGGAAGGAGAGAGCTGTGAGGATGCCCTTTACCTCCAGTCTGGGGATATGTAACTGTGATCAACTAATCTTGGCTAAGCTAATCTTAGTTGGTTCGTATGAGCTTCGTGGCTTCTTGAAGCATAGACACCCACCTGTGGGCCCTGGAGCTGTCCCAAATAGACTAGGAAACTGTCAATATCTCCCCTACAGTCTGCTGATCTAGATGGTGTAAACACATGGCCCTAGGACTCCCCTGCTTCCAAAGAGAGACTGTAAAACTGAAAGATTAAACAATAGCAATAATAATAATCATAATAGAGGGTACATACAGTCACTGGACAGAGAGTTCACCAGCAAATGGGTCGTCCAAGAACAAATGAAAGGAGGAAAGGCACAAGTCTTGCTCCCTGCAGCACTCTGTGCAAGCCAGGCCCTGTCAAGCTCACCAAAATTCCAAATAAACATGCCCCCATTTAAACTTACTCTAACATTTTCACATTTATTCACAATGCATCAGCATGTCCAAATGTCCTTTACTGAAGACATTGTCACTGTCTGTTGGTGACGTTCTTTAGCAGCAACCTTGGCTCTGTGAGACATACTCAGCAGCTACACACACAGACACAGACGCAGATGCAGTACATGCAACCTGGCGCTGCTGGTGACGACAGGCATGGCACGGGCTGTACAGCATTCCCAGAACCAGCACACGCCATCCCGAGAGTTGCTCTCCTGCCGATGAGCTCCCAAGTTTTTCTGTGTTTAACACAGCTTTACGCTGAAACCCACCAGCCCACAATGTCCCTCGTTCCCCGCCCTGCTTGACGACAGTGAGCCGGAAGAGTCACTGAAGCAGTGTGCAGGCCAAGCGAATGCCATTGTGCCATGCAATTTACTTTCTCTTCAGTCGGTTTCTTGGGGACAGCTTTCATTTCCTTGTGAATGCTAGAGGAGTGGCGCCCGCTAACTGGCAGTGTGGTGTCAGGAGACCTGGTCAAGAGCAAGGCATTGACCTCTAGCTCCCAACACCCGGGACACAGCAGCGGTTATAACTTGGCGGGAGCAGGGGCAGAGGCCTCCAGCTAATTTCTATATGGGCCAGAGAGGTGTCATCTCCAGGCAGCACCGCAAACAGAGCCTCAGGCCATCCCCACCTGCTGACCACCTAAGAGGGAACACACGCACCCCGAAGCACCAGTTTGAACAGGCAAGTAGCACAAAGAAATTAGACAGCATGTGCTCCTCAATAAGGTGTGGGGAGACCCAGGGGCCCAGCAAAGCTGCAGAAGCTGCAGGCTCCGCTGCCACCTGAGTAAGGCAGAGGCTACTCCTTGCCTCTGGGGCTCGAGAGGGTTAAAAACTTGCTTATGGATCCATGGCTCCATTCCAAAGGGTCTCCGTTAACACCAGAGGTCTCCTGATATCTCACTCTCTTTAATAGATTTTTCCCATTGACGTCTGAGTTTATTGACTATCATTTCCTTTTCTGCAGGGGAGCTATTTTCTGGGTCACTGATCCAACCAACTTAAAAGGGGTTGCATTGATTAGCTTTTATTGGTGGTGACTTGCACAGAGATGGGCTGACTTGCTCCTACCTGCTAACAACTCCTTTGTTTCCCCTCCCAGCCCCCACCCACCCTGTTGACTTATGAAAGGGACAAAGTTGGAGCACTTAGGTGGTGAGCTTTATGAAGTGATGGGGAACGTCTGGCTGTATTGCCTCAAGGTTTCTGCAGTGTTAGGGTAAAGTCCATTAAAAAAAAAAAAACTCTAAAGAATTTATGTTCACAGAGCTGGAGTAAAAATAGAAGCAAGTCCAGGAAGTCACCCATTCATTTAATGAGCCTTTCCTGAGCACCTACTATGTGGGATAATCATAAATAACACCTTAGTGACATTAGCAGGTTTCAAAGCTCTTTTGAACAGATTCTCTCACTTGATGCTTGTAACTCTGAGTGATAATAACAGAATGATTATTATTCCTACTTCGTGGATGACAAACCAGAAGCAAAGAGAAGAAACACATCCTAAATCACATAGTTAGCTAATGGCAAACTCAAAACTTTAAACAGAGGGTTGTTTGATTCCAGAGTCTCCATCCTCCTCTACTGAGAGCTCAAGGGGCTCCCAAGAATAATTAGGCAAAATTCTTTTTTTTTTTTTTTTTCTGAGATAGAGTCTCACTTTGCTGCTCAGGCTGAAGTGCAGTGGTACAATCTTGGCTGACTGCAACCTCCACCTCCCAGGGTCAAGCCATTCTCTTGCCTCAGCCTCCAGAGTAGCTGAGATTACAGGCATGTGCCACCACCACACCCAGCTAATTTTTGTATTTTGATTTTTAGTAGAGACGGGTTTCACCATGTCAGCCAGGCTGGTCTCGAACTCCTGACCTCAAGTGATCTGCCCACCTCAGCCTCCCAAAGTGCTGGGATTACAGGCATGAACCACCACTCCCGGCCAACAAAATTCATATTTGATGTAAGTGTATGATTACTGATGCATGTACAGTGCACGAATTGACAAAGAGGGGATGGGAGAAGAAGTGGCAGTGGAAACCCTAGAGGTGTCTAGTTCAACCCCGGCAACTTACAGATGAGAAAAAGTGAGTCCAAAATAGCATGCTCAAGGTCAAACAGCATTCATACACTCATTCATTCATTCATTCATTCATTCATGCATTCAATGTGCCAGGTACTTGTATTTGGTCTCGCTAGAGCCTAAGAGGGTTCAGCAGAGGAGTGGCCGGTTGTCTGCAGGAACACTCCTCTATATAGAGATGGCATCTGTCCAGGGAGCCTTTGATCCTTCCCTACTCTGAGTCACTGCAGGCCCTCCCACCCCAGTCCATTATCACATTCAGAGTAGCCCATTTCCAACCAGGATCCCAAAGCTCCAAGACTCCAACTTGGTCTTGGTTCAACATTGGAATGCCCTTCCAGTCCCACTTTTCTCCCTCATCCTGTGCTGCTCAAGCTCAGGTAAACTTTGTCTAAAAGGACAGCTAGGCCAGACATGGTGGTTTACTTTGGGAGGCCGAGGCAGGTGGATCACTTGAGGTCAAGAGTTTGAGACCAGCCTGGCCAACAAGGTGAAACTCCATCTTTACTAAAAATACAAAAATTAGGCCAGGTGCAGCGGCTAATGTCTGTAATCCCAACACTTTGGGAGGCTGAGGTGAGTAGATCACCTGCGGTCAGGAGTCTGATAATAGCCCCGCCAACATGGTAAAACCCCGTCTCTACTAAAAATACAAAAATTAGCTGGGTGTGGTGGCAGGCACCTGTAATCCCAGCTATGTGGGAGGCTGAGGCAGGAGAATCGCTTGAGCCTAGGAGGCAGAGGTAGCAGTGAGCCAACATTGTGCCATTGCATTCCAGCCTGGACAACAAGATCAAAACTCGATCTTAAATAAATAAATAAGCTGTACGTGGTGGTGCATGCCTCTAGTCTCAGCTATTCAGAAGGCTGAGGCACCAGAATTGTTTAAACCTGGGAGGCAGAGGTTGCAGTGAGCCGAGATCGCACCACTGCACTCCAGCCTGGGCAATAGAGAAAGACTCTGTCTCAGAAAAATGTATAAAAAATAAGGCCGCATGCAGTGGGCCACGCCTATAACCCCAGCACTTTGGGAGGCCGAGGCAGGCAGATGACCTGAGGTCAGGAGTTCGAGACCAGCCGGCTAACACGGCAAAATCCTGTCTCTACTAAAAATACAAAAATTAGCCGGGCATGGTGGTGGGCACCTGTAATCCCAGCTACTCGGAAGGCTCAGGCAGGAGAATCGATTGAACCTGGGAGGCAGAGGTTGCCGTGAGCCAAGATCGCACCATTGCACTCCAGCTGGGGTGACAAGAGCAAAACTCTGTCTCAAAATATATACATACATAATAATAAAATAAGAAATAAAAATAAATTAATTAATGAAAGGACAGCTACAGCTACCAGAGCCCTTCTGAAAGCAAAATGCCAACTATGTGCAGAACAAGAATTAATTGCTAGAATTCAATTCAGCCGCCATAGGGGTGAGAAGTATGCATTTGCAGGGGTGAATATTTGTGTAATGACTTAGGCACGGGAGAGATGGGACGGTGAGGAACTGTGTACGTGTCTGTGTGTCTGCATTTGAGACCTATGCAGTTCATCCTGTCCATTCTCCTGATCGTGTGCTCATTCACTTGTTCAGCAAGCTTCTAGTCCAGTATCTCCAGTGAGGAAAGGGCTACGCTAGGATCTGGTGATTCAGAGATGAATAAGACACAGTCTCCACCCAAGAGAAATTCATGGCTGAATGTGGGAGAAAAACACATGTGCAAAGAATTACAGCTCAGTGTGGTGAGCACCACAGTCAAGATATTTGCAAGAGATGGCCG
The DNA here is from genome assembly GCF_001604975.1 of Cebus imitator. Lineage (NCBI taxonomy): Eukaryota > Metazoa > Chordata > Mammalia > Primates > Cebidae > Cebus > Cebus imitator. Next base: position 189,852 of record NW_016107888.1, on the reverse strand, counting down.
GGCACAGTGACTCATGCCTGTAGTCCCAGCACTTAGATTGAGGCAGGTGGATCACTTGAGGCCAGGAGTTTGAAACCAGCCTGGCCAACATGGCAAAATCCTGTCTCTGCTAAAAATACAAAAATTAGCTGGGCATGGTGGCATATACCTATAATTCCAGCTATTTGGGTGACTGAGTCACAAGAATCACTTGAACCCGGGAGGCGGAGGCTGCAATGGGCTGAGATGGTGCCACTGCACTCCAACCTGGGTGGCAGAGCAAGACTCTGTCTCAAAAAAAAAAAGAAAGAAAAAGATATTTGCAAGGGAGAGGAAATGGAAAAGCACATCATTAAAAACAAAGTCTGAGCTGAGGACATAACAAGGACAAATAAGGGTTCACCAAGTAGACCAAGAGTGAAGGAAGGCTCGGGGTGGTGTCTCACACCTGTAATCCCAGCACTTTGGGAGGCTGAGGTGGGCGGACTGCTTGAGATCAGGAGTTCAAGACCAGCTTGGCCAACATGGCAAAACCCTATCTCTACTAAAAATACAAAAATTAGCCAGGTGTGGCGGTGGGCACCTGTAATCCCCACTACTCAGGAGGCTGAGGCAGGAGAATCACTTGAACCTGGGAGGTGGAGGTTGCAATGAGTTGAGATTGTGCCACTGCACTCCAGCCTAGCAACAGAGTGAGACTCCGTCTCAGAAAACAAAAACAAAAACAAAAACAAAAAACAGTGAAGGAGGACGTTCCAAGCAGTAGAGAGAAACATGCAGAGGTGTGGCATTTTCTTGGAACCAGAACAGTCAAGTTCAAGGGAGGGAGCGAGAGGAGCCCGCAGAGGTAGGCCAGGAGATCGCAGTGGGCAGGCTTTGCTGCTGGAGGCTGGGACTGGGGGAAGCCTGGTCTCCAGGAGGGCCAAGCTGGGTGACAAAACTGGGTGACACAAGGTGGAAGGAGGGAACGTTCTTTCTCAAATCTGGCCAACGAGACCAGTTGTTTTTCACAGAAAAGTCCCAAAGACAGGCCCTTACTCTTTGGGCCACCATAAGTAGGCCCAAGTGTGAAATGTGTTCCCTTGGAGAGAAGTCCTCTCCCAGCTCCCGCTGAAATCACCAGATTTCAACCTTCTGCATCCCTCTGTCTTCCCCACTCTCTCCTTCAGGCCCCTGTAATGCACAATGTGTGTTTTGTTCCCTCTAAATGAGAGAATTAAATCATCCAAATTAAATAAATGTCTTCTCCTAGGCAGGAAGCTTGGCACATTTCAGAGAGAATTCCAGCAAACCCTTCAGAAACAAATAGAGGGCCTGAGATCCACCCAAATGAGCAACAGCTAAAAGGGTCGGCCCGTTACCAGAACCCATTTTCTTTGCATAAATCTGCAGCAATCAAGGGATGTGCATTATAAAAACACATAAAGGCTGCCCACTGGAGGAACAGCAGCAGGTGTTTGCCAGGTACTCGCGCCAGAGAGATGAGTCCCCGCACCTTTCCATACCACACACTGCACACGTGTGCCCACACAGGCCCCCAGAAAGTACCAAATCCCAACTCCAAAGGGAGAAGAAAGTTTCTGGGCTCTGTTTTAGGGTAGTTCTCATACACTCACACACACACTCATATCCACTTACACACATCTCACACATCACACATATGTACACATACAATCACACCCATGCACAAGTACACACACACACCCATCGTATGTATATACACATCTCGTACATAACCCATACATATGCCGACACCTACTCATACACCTCACACTCACAAACAGTCATAACCACTTGTACATACACACAGCTCACACCACACATACACTCACAAATATACCCACTCATGCACATACAAACATCTCACACATTCACTCACACACTTCCCCCTCACAAACACACCATTAATACACCCTTCACTCATGCAATTAGTTTCTCACACGTGCATACGCACACATAAACACTCACACATCTCACGCACACACCACACATATACACTCTCACACTCATACATTCACACATTTCCTGTGCTCCAGGAAAGCAGTACTTTTCTTTTCTTTTCTTTTCTTTTCTTTTCTTTTCTTTTCTTTTCTTTTCTGAGACAGAGTCTTGCTCTGTCGCCCAGGCTGGAGTGCAGTGGCACGAGCTCAGCTCACTGCAACTCCGGAGTGCAAGCGATTTTTCTGCCTCAGCCTCCCTCCCAAGTAACTGGAACTACAGGTGTGCACCACCATGCCCAGCTAATTTTTTTATATTTTTAATAGAGA
>NW_016107888.1:180048-186979 GCF_001604975.1 Cebus imitator | reverse complement strand
AGCTCACTGCAACCTCCACCTCCCAGGTTCAAGTGATTCGCCTGCCTCAGCCTCCCGAGTAGCTGGGATTACAGGCACCCATGATCATGCCCGACTAATTTTTGTACTTTTGTAGACATGGGAGTTTCACCATGTTGGCCAAGCTGGTCTTGAACTCCTGACCTCAGGTGATCTGCCTGCCTCAGCCTCCCAAAGTGCTGGGATTACAGGCATGAGCCACTGCACCCAGCCTGGAATGGGGTTTATTTACATAAATAGTATTGTGTTACATATCTCCTTATTTCCTACAATTGTTTCCCTCTACAACTTTTTTTTTGCTCTTTTCCTTTCCTGTCAAGGTATAACACATACACAGTGAAGTGAGTAATGTGCACTGATCTGAAATATAAAACTCAATTTTTAGCCTATATATACATCTGTGTAATCACCACCGAGATCAAAATATAGAACACTTCCAGCACCTCATGCAAGTTTCCCTTGTGTCCCTTCAGAGTCAACAAACTGCCCCCTTCTCTGCCTGAGGCACCCACTCTTCCAGCACCCGTCACCACCCGTTAGTTGGATTTTTTTCTTGAACTTCCTCTGCGTGGAATTGCACCTGTTTTTCATGTCTTATTTCTTTCGCTCAGCTTGTCTGGGAGACTCCCCTATGTTACTGTGGGTAGTGAGAAGTTGTATTTTTTGCTGTTGTGGAGCACCACATCTTTGAGATCTGTCCACGGGGCTCTGTGTACAGATGTCAGTTGCTTCTTGCTGCTGCCTGGCACCCCTTGGTGCTTCCACCCGTTTGACCTCTCCACTCTCCCAGTGAGGGACACCCAGGGTCCCTTCTATGAGGCTGCTCTGATCATCCCCATCCACACCTCCTTATGGAGCCATGTGGCCATTTCACTGGATGAATACCTAGGAACAGAATCTCTTGGGCACAGGGAATTGACTGTGCCCCAGCAACTGACAAACTGCTGAAATTGAGCAGCTCTTTCCCATGTCTACCAAGGCAGGAGCAGGGAGAAGGGAAGAAGAGCTGCTCTGGTGATCCTCCTCTGACCCCACTCTCCCCTCCCACTTGCCCTCCAGGAAAACCTTTCAGCTCCTCCACTTCGCCCTCTTGCAGGTCGCAGCTAAGCGCTTTGCTTCCTGAATGTCGCTGCCTCCGCGGCAGCCCGCACCATCCTGCTGCATTATAACAGGACGATAATCAATGAACTGCTAACTCTATTGCAATAAAGGAGTGAGCCCAACCTTATATAATTCTTTTTAATTGTTTTCTCACATTACAAGGGTTTTTCTTTTTTTTTTTTTTTTTTTGCTAAACTTATTCCACAGTAAGTTATGTCGTTTAATTTCTCAAAGTGCTAATAATTTAATTGCTTCCTTCCTGCAGACAAAGTGCTTGTACTGTCCTCCCTCCCCGGCTCGGAGATTATAAAACGGAGTTGGCAGGAATACCTAAGAGGAGAGTGTTTTTGGCGGCAGGATTTGATGGGAAGCAGCTTTCTCAGAAGTCAGTATGTGGGGCTGGGAACCTGGCTTAGGACTTCAAAGGGGCATGGGGCCCAGCCAAGCCTGCCTAACTTGAGAAGGTGTATGATAATCATAGGGGAGGGGAAGGGAAGAGCTGAGATTAGAGAGGCTGGATGAGGGTGGGGAGCATTGAACATGGAGCTTCCCATCCTGAAAGGCTGTCAGGGAAGCTGGGCTCCATCTGCAGCAGGAGAGATTTAGATCAGACTGGTAGGTGGGATGGGGGCATTCCTGAGTCAGGACTTTGAGGTGCTGACTGGACCCGGACAGAGCAGGGAAGTGACATCTGATAACAGGAACTAGCATTTATTGCGCCCTTACTGAAACCCTGAGCTTCCCTAGAACATCTCATTTTAACTGCACACCCAGCTCTCTAAGGCAGGTATTAGTAGTATTGCTGTTTTACAGATGAGGAACCTGAGGCATAGAAAGGTTCACTTGCTCAGACCGGGCACGGTAGCTCACACCTGTAATCCCAGCACTTTGGGAGGCCGAGGCCGGCAGATCACAAGGTCAGGAGTTCAGTTCAAGACCAGTCTGATCAACATGGTGAAATCCTGTCTCTACTAAAAAGGCAAAAAACAATTAGCCGGGCATGGTGCACCTGTAATCCCAGCTATTGGGAGGCTGAGGCAAGGGAATTGCTTGAACCAGAGAGGTTGGAGGTTGCAGTGAGCCGAGATCATGCCACTGCACTCCAGCCTGGGTGATGGAGCGAGACTCTCTCAAAAAAAAAAAAAAAAAAAGAAAGAAAGAAAGAAAGGTTCACTTGCTCAAGACCCCATAGCTTGTTGGTGAATGATGAGTTGAATGATGGCATCACATCTTATGTGGCAAAAGGGGGACGTATAGGCTGCAGGGGACAAGATCAGGGATGAACTACTGTTGAAGATTCCCAAGGCAGTGACCTCCTTCCTCTTGTCTAGGGTCTGATTCAGTCAGAATTGCTTTAATCTACCCATGCCCCCAACCCCGCCCCTGACCCCAGTGACTCCCATGATCTATAGATTATAATCCAAAAACGCGATCTTCAAAATACTCACACTCCCTAGCCTGAGGGTAGGAATTTTGAGGACTACCCCCAGATTTGTCACTCCCCTAGGATTTCCTTTCTGGCTCCTGCACCTTGGCAAATGCTGCTTCTTTAAACCTGGAACGTTTTCCCCTCTCCTAGGATGGAATTTCATTCATCCCATGAGGCTTGGCTCACATGCCTCCTCCCCACCTCCCAAGCTGAGCCCCTCTCTGGAATCTCTAGGACATTCAGAGCACACCTCTGCTGGAGGGAGACCTGACCCACAGGGTTGCTGGCCTGAGCTCACTCAGTTGACTCCTCTTGCTACTCACTAGCTCTGTGACTTGAGGAAAATCACTTAACTTCTCTGCGCTGTATACATATATGATGTAGAATAAATGAATAGCACCTGCAAAGAATTTAGCCTGGCACATGATGAATGCTGAAAGAAAGATATGCTGTTGTTCTTGACTGTCATTGGCTCTGTATTCTCATCTCCTAAACAGTGCCTGCCTGGCATGTAGCAGTTGCTCAATAAATGAATAAAATGGAAACAATTACTAGCTACCTCCTCCCTCTACCCCAGTCCCAGGAATGCTCCTGTTTGGAATCCCAAGTTGAAATCCCAGGTATAACACCTATTTGCAGTTTCCATTACCCTAGTATTTCCTCTGGAAGGCAGGGCCCCAAGGGTTCTGCCTAAATTAAGGTCCTACCCCTCCCTCACCTGCCAACAAGGACTGGGCAACAGAAGGCATCTCGAATCAGCAGCCACTAGGCGTAGAGAAACCAGGGCCTCACTGGCAGCCCCTTTCTCTCCTCTTCCTTTCTCTGGCTCTGGCTGTATCTCGGTTATTCAGAACAAGGATTCCCCAACTGGGCCTCTGCCTCCTTGCCCTGCGCCTCTCGATATGAGTGCCTGGGACAGACCTCAGGTCTCTTGTTCTCAGTCCATTGAATCTACTGATATACTAGACAGAAGTTCAGAGGCATTCAGGCTCCAACTGCCATTCCTGGCTGTGTGAGTCAGTCAAGTCACCTAACCTTTCTGAGCCTCCAGGCTGTGGTACAGTAATGTAGAGGGCTGGGTGAGACTCCACAGTGCAAAGCCGCGGAGAGGCAGTTCTGACGGGCTCCCTTCCCTGTAGCGGTGGCCTGCCCTGGAAGAGGGAACAGAGCAGGGTCAGAGCTGAATGCCTTGACGCTGCCAGAGTTTGAGGACCTGAGGGGACCAGGGAAGAGGGGTGGGCTACAGAGCCATGGAAAAGTGAGTGACTTGGAGGCACGAGCAGACACCCTCCTACCAGGGGACAAGCAGGGCGCCAGGAGTGTGGCTCAAAGCTGCCATGTTTCCCCCTCACATGCAGTTGCCGAAATCGGATTGGACAAAGAGCACACCTCACTCCCCAGCCCTGTCTGAGCGGTGAAAGTAAGCTTTGTAACTCCTAGAGGGGGCCAGCAGGGCCCAAACTCACAAGTGTCCCCTCCCTCTACCCCAGGGAGACCCACGTATACCAGTGACCCCTCTGCACGAGGCCATGGTTCTGAAGTCTCCATCCTGGGCAGACAGCAGCAGACACCAGGTGAGGGTGTAGCACCCAGAATGATGGAACTTTCAAGGCAAGCCAGTGCTAAACAGAGCAGGAGCTCAGAGCCTCTGCGGGCTAGAACGGGAACGCCTCCAGGAGTGCCTTCCTTGCCCTCCTGTTGACACGAACCTCTGCTGGGTTGCCTTTGGTGCTCAAACTTCAGTGATAAAAAATGTTATTATTGGCCGGACACGGTGGCTCATGCCTGTAATCCCAGCACTTTGGGAGGCAGAGGTGGGCAGATCATGAGGTCAGGAAATCAAGACCATCCTGGCTAACATGGTGAAATCCCATCTCTACTAAAAATACAAAAAAATTAGCCGGGCATAGGGCATGCACCTGTAGTCTCAGCTGCTGGGGAGGCTGAGGCAGGAGAATTGCTTGAACCTGGGAGGCGGACGTTGCAGTGAACCAAGATAGCACCAGTGCACTCCAGCCTGGATGACAGAGCGAGACTTCGTCTCGAAAAAAAAATGTTATTATTATAACAGTGCGCTGCCACCTCCCACCCACCTTCCTGACTACACAGGAAGTGTCTGGCAGGTAGAGGCCTGTTTTGCACCCCTATGGACAAACCCCTTCCCCCAGCACCCACTCGCTCATTCCTGCACTCACAAGTGTTTATTAAGCACTGACGCAGTTGCCAGGAGACCTGAGAGTTATTCTTTAGGGGTGTCAGCTGCTAAAACTCCAGAACTTTGGCCTCCCAAACGTAAAGTTTCCCCCACTCCATCCCAGAGGGAGGACAGGGTCCAGCAGGGCCTGTAAGGAGGAGCCATGAACTACATGCTTGCAAAGGAGAACCAATTCCCCCTTTTTCTTTCCCTCAGGTCCAGGGGTGTGAGGACCCCGTGGACAATTCACAGGCAGGACTTGGAATCTCTACCAGGGAGTTAGCCCAGGCTGCACTCAGGGAAAGCCCTGCCACCAAGACCAGACCTGCACCCAGGGAAAAGTGTCCAAGGCCACCGACGTACAAAGGCCCAGGCACCCAGAGCTTCTGACCATCCAGGGTCTCTTTCTCTCTCACACTGGCCTGGAATTGCTCTCAGCTTCGAGGCCAGCCAGCAGAGACAACAGGCCTGGGGCCACAGAGCTGAGATTCGAGAGAGAAAATTCCAAGGCAAATATCTCAAGGGTTTCCAAAGACTGTCTCCCCACTTCCCAAAACTCCCTTCCACACCACCCTGGAGTCTCCCCCCCAACCCCCAATTTAACCTTGTGCTTCCCAGACTCCTGCCCTAGGTCCTGATATTAGGAGATATTCCCAAGCCCAGAATATCCTGCCCCTAGCCCCACACCCAAATCCTACCCACTTCAATGCTAGCTCCAATGCCGCCTCCTCCAAGAAGTCTTCTCTGATCTTCTCTGAGGACGGTCTCTCTCCCGCCTTTAAATAATGAACTCCAGGGCTCTTCTATGGCTGTGGTCAGGTATTTGGCTTCTGAAAGCAAACAAGACTGGGTTCCTAGGCTGGCTCTACCACTTCCCAGCAAGGCAACCTTAGCAAGTTCCCTTCCTGCTTCCTGATGGGCTGCCCTTGCCCCTGCCTTACCCAGAGATACCTGACCACCTCCCTTGGGCTGCCCAACCTTCAACCTGTATTCCTAGTATTTGTGAATTAGGTTCTCTGGCTGCAAACTTTTCTGTTCGGGGCCAGAGAGTAAATGTATCAGGCTTTGCAAGCCAGACTATCTCTCTTGCAACTACTCAACTCTGCTGTTATAACACAAAGCAACCTAAAATAATAAATAAGCATGGCTGTGTCCTAAGAAAACTATTTATGCACACTAAAGTTTGAATTTCTTGGTCAGGAGCAGTGGCTTACGCCAGTGATCCTAGCACTTTGGGAAGCCGAGGCGGGCGGATCACCTGAGCACAGGAGTTAGAGACCAGCCTGGGCAATGTGGCAAAAGCCCATCCGTACCAAAAATACAAAAATTAGCCGGGCGTGGTGGTGTGCACCTGTAGTCCCAGCTACTCGGGAGGCTGAGGCACAAGAATCGCTTGAACCCAGGAGGCGGAGGTTGAATTGAGTCAAGGCATTCCAGCCTGCATGACAGAGCAAAACTCTGTCTCCAAGGAAAAAAAAAATTGAATTTCCCATATTTTTCACATGTCCAAAAATATTGTGTTTTTCAAAAATTTTTTTTCAATCATTGAAAAAAAACACTTTGTGTCTTCCAGGCCATACGAGTCCTTCCGTGTCTCTCCTGAGGGTACTCCCTGGCTGCGAACTCAGTTCCAGAGGCTGCACAAAGCTGCGCCCTCTGATTCAGCCTCAGCAGGGAGTTTGCAAAGCCCTGACTGTTCCATGGGCAGGCTTGGGTGCCAAAGGGAGCAAAGAAGTGAGGCACCCAGCCTGCCCTCTAGGAGCTTCTAATCCAAGGTGGGGGGACCCAAGACAGATCCTCAGAGGATTCAATAGTAACACAAGGGGCCGGGCGCAGTGGCTGACACCTGTAATCCCAGCAGTTTGGGAGGCCGAGGCAGGCGGATCACCCGAGGTTGGGAATTCGAGACCAGTCTGACCAACATGGAGAAACCCCATCTCTACTAAAAATAAAAATTAGCAAGGCATGGTGGCGCATGCCTGTAATCCCAGCTACTTGGGAGGCTGAAGCAAGATAATTACTTGAACCTGGGAGGTGGAGGTTGCAGTGAGCCGAGATCGTGCCATTGCACTCCAGCCTGGGCAACAAGAACGAAACTCATTCTCAAAAAAAAAAAAACAAAAAAAAACACAGTTCCTTGACCCATTTTTTTTTTTTTTTTTTTTTTTTTTTTTTTGCTAAACTTATTC
>NW_016107888.1:157763-178972 GCF_001604975.1 Cebus imitator | reverse complement strand
TCCAGCTCCTCAGGCCCAGAAAGACATTTCCCAAGGCATAAACCAACTGTCTTGGGCACAACCTTGGATGTGTACAATGTTGTTTTAAGCAAATGCAACATAAAATGTGGATTCAGTGTCCTGTTTTCAACTCTGCAGGCACAGCTGAGACAATAAAAGCAGAGGTCTGGTTACTACCTTGTAGAAGGACAGAGGGGAAAACACATAGAACAAAATGCCATTTAAAATCTCACCAGGCTGGCCATGGTGCGCACGCCTGTAATCCCAGCACTTTGGGAGGCCGAGGCGGGTGGATCACCTGAGGTCAGGAGTTCAAGACCAGCCTGACCAACATGGCGAAACCCCGTCTCTACCACAAATACAAAAATTAGCTGGCATGGTGGCTCATGACTGTAATCCCAGCTACTCGGGAAGCTGAGGCAGGAGAATCGCTTGAACCTGGGAGGCAGAGGCTGTAGTTGAGCCAAGATTGTACCACCGTGCTCAAGCCTGGGTGACAAGAGTGAAACTCCATCTCAAAAATAAATAAAATAAAATCTCACCAAATGATCATGCCAAATAAGGATCCTGCCTGGGAAAAGACAGGGGCCAGAGAAGCCAGACAAAGAGAACTGATACAGCATGAACAGTACCCACTGGGGAGGTGAGGGAGGGGAGCTCCAGAGGCCCATCTCCCTCCCAGCGTGAGTTTGCATGGGGAGAGGGAAGACATTTAAAGAGAGAGGAGTTGGAGCCCGGAGACTCCCACCCTGTGATGCACGTAAATTGAAGTAGGAGAGAGAAGGTGGCAGGCAGGAAAACAAGCCCCAGCGCCTGCTCCACCTCAGCCACTCACACAACCCCGGCACTTCTCCAGTCTGAGACTCAGCTCCTTTGTCTCTACCATGAAATATTTGGCCCAGACAGATCTCCAAGGTGCCTCACGGCTCTAATATTCTCCGATTTGATGGCTTCAGCCTTCTGCAAATGTGCATAAAATAGATTAGTTTTAGCAGTAGTAAAAACAAAACTGAAAATCAGATTTATCATTTTAATTAAATATACTTTACATTCTCAATTTCTAGGGAGCAAAATGCTCCCCCCACCATCAGTTTCCCTTTGTGGGAGGCATTCATGTCTGACACGCAATTTAAGAAAATGCCAAACCACCCTGTGTAAGATGCACAATTAGCAAGACCCTAACAGGCATTTCCTAACAGGAAAGTGGGGCTTGTTGGTCGGAGGGTGGGGTGGGGAAGAACATAAAAAGGAAATGTCAAGAAGGGGAGGGTCATGTGGGATCAGGATACCAGAGAATGGGGATCAGGCTAGTAAGAACAACAGGCTACTGTCTTTACTAGCCCTCAGAAGTCACTATCTCTGGAACTCCGTGGAGCTGGCGAGTCTGAAGCGGGTGGTTTGGTTCCCTCTCCCTGGGTGACGTAAAGCAAATTGCTCTCTGGACTTTAGAGTGCTCAACTAGAAAATGGAACTAAATACATCTACTTTGAAGAATGCTGGGAAATGTAATAAGATATCTAAAAAGGCTTAAGAAAACAATAAAGTGTAAAGCATACATGCAAACACTGCATTTTTTTTTTTTTTTGAGACAGAATTTTGCTCTTGTTGCCCAGGCTGGAGTGCAATGACATGATCTCGGCTCACTGCAACCTCCGCCACCTGGGTTCAAGCGATTCTCCTACCTCAGCCTCCCAAGTAGCTGGGATTACGGGCATGTGCCACCATACCCGGCTAATTTTGTATTTTCAGTAGAGACAGGGTTTTACCATGCTGGTCAGGCTGGTCTCGATCTCCTGACCTCAAATGATCCACCTGCCTCTGCCTCCCAAAGTGCTGGGATTACAGGTGTGAACCACTGCACCTGGCCCAAATACTGTATTTTGGAAACTCAAATTGGGATCCAGAATGCCTGGTCCCCATCTGGTTAGGTAATGTGTCCTCCCAGCATGCGTCCCCCTGACATCCTTTCTTTCTGCCATCCTCTTCTCCACACAGGCAGGTGGTCCCCACAAAGCAAGAGGAAAGCAGCCGTCCCTGCCCAGAAGGAACATCATTTCCTGGGCTCTGGGCTCAGTGGCTCCAGATCATAAATTAACAACCATGGTTGTAAATTACCAGATAAATCTGGGCTGGGGTCGCCAGCAAGATAGATGAGAATCAACAGGAGAAATAAATCTACAGCAGCAGCTCCCTGAGTTTCAGGAAAGCCCTACAGCCTCAGGGCAGTCAGGGACTAGCTGGAGCGAAGAGTTTCTGTTTTGGATATAAAACGTTCTAGGCTGGGCGCGGGGGCTCAGGGCATGGTTGCCTGAGCTCAGGAGTTAGAGACCAGCCTGGGCAACGTGGCAAAACCTTGACTCCACAAAAAATAAAAAAAATTATCTGGACACTGTGGCATGTACCTACTGAGATTGTACCACTGCATTCCAGCCTGAGTGACAGAGCAAGACCCTGTCTTTTAGAAAAAAAAAAAAAATCAAGGCCAATGTGGTAGCTCACACCTGTAATCTCAACACTTTGGTAGGCCAAGGCAGGAAGATCCCTTGAGGCCAGGAGTTCAAGGCCAGCCTGGGAAACATAGCAAGACCCTGACTCTACCAAAAAAATAAAAATAATTTTTAAAAAAAATCTCAGAAATAGCTGGACGACACCTGTAATCCCAGCACTTTTGGAGGCCGACGCAGGTGGATCACAAGGTCAGGAGTCTGAGACCAGCTTGACCAACATGGTGAAATCCCATCTCTACTAAAAATTTAAAAATTAGGCAGGTGTGGTGGCGTGGGCCAATAATCTCAGCTACTCAGGAGACTGAAACAGGAGAATCACTTGAACCCGGGAGGCAGAGGTTGCAGTGAGCTGAGATCGTGCCACTGCACTGAAATTCAGTCTGGGCAACAGTGTGAGACTCTGTCTCAAAAAAAAAAAAAAAAAGAACCCTCAGAAATAAAACCAGGAATTCTCCTCGCTACCCACTACCACAATTCTCCCAAAAAGATTCAGGTAAGAATCAAGTCCCCAGGCTTCTGCCAGCTCTGACAGAGCTGTCCCTGTCCCTGCCTTATTGAACTGGGGCGTCCACTCTGTTGCCCATTATTCCTGACAACAAGAGCAAATATAGATACTCTCAGAGGACTGAGGAGAGGCTAAGTGGAATAAGCGGTGTTTAATCTTTAACAAGAGAAATTGCTCTCCCTTAGCAGAGCCCCACCCAGCAGTCACTGTTGCCCCTCATAATTCAAGTCCATCCTTAATTAAAAAGGGGAGCATCCTGGACTCTCCCCAACTGGCACCAATTCCATTCTCATTCTTCAGCCTCCTGACATTTGTCCGTTTGTCTCTCTTCGACAGAAAGGGAAAAAAGTCAAAAGGAAAAGAAAATGTTGTATCTTGCAGCTTTTTGAGAGTGCCTGTCCTTGAGCTGGGGCGCTTCATCTAGAAGCAGAGAGGCTGAAATCTAACAGAGGGAGACAAAACAGGACAAGGAATCCTTTGCATTTTGAAGGGAGCCCTGAGCTGCTGCAAATAGCAAATATGAAAAGCTAAAGTCACCAGCACCTTCTAAAAATAAAACTTGCTCTCCCTGGGGCACCCTTGGTCGCTGCCCTTCCAGCACTGGGCTCCAACATTTCCTCCTGGGACAATATTCCAGAAGAAAGGAGGATACATTTATTTAGCCTTGTTTAAAAATATTAAAATGAAAGGCTGGACACAGTGGCTCATGCCTGTAATCCCAGCACTTTGGGAGGCCGAGGTGGGTGGATCATGATGTCAGGAGTTTGAGACCAACCTGGCCAACATAGTGAAACCTGTCTCTACTAAAAATACAAACAATTAGCTGGGCATGGTGTCGGGCACCTGTAACCCCAGCTACTTAGGAGGCTGAGGCAGGAGAATCTCATGAACCAGGAAGGCAGAGAGCTGAGATGGCACTGCTGCACTCCAGCCCAGGCAAGAGTGTGAGACTCTGTTTCAAAAAATATATATATTAAATTCCTAATTGCAGCTCCGTCAGCTCTGTCTGCCAGAGGAGATCCCTCAGGAGTCAGGCTGGGACAATCTGATCTTCTCCTCCTGTTTCTCCCAAGATTCTTGAGGATGTCCAATCCCTGCACCACCCAAGGGAAAGAGAGTCCTCCTCTAGGACTTTTCTATGGAGACTGCTCTCCTCTTCCACAGGGTGCCCCTAGGAATCAAGCAAGACATCAGCTTTATCTGAGTGCTTCCTCTTTAGCCCAATATACTCCCAGCTAGTAGGCTGAAGGAGAGCCCCATTGCTTTGGAGTCTCCAGAGAGATCTCAGGCTAAATAGAAGATGGAGACAAACAAGGGAAGTAGTTGCTTTACCTCCCTCCCCAGCACGTTCTCCAAAAGTGATGCCTTTCCAACCACGTTGAAGGGAATATATATTGACAAGATATTGGTAACGACATCTATGATTTAAAAAAAAAAAAAAAAAAAACCAGGTTGGGTGTAATGGCTCATGCCTATAATCCCAGCACTTTGGGAGGCCAAGGCAGGAGGATCATGTGAGCCCAGGAGTTTGAGATAATCCTGGGCAACACAGTGTGACCCCATCTTTGCAAAAAAAATTTAAAAATTAGCCAGTTGTGGTGGCGAACACCTGTACGCCTAGCTATTCAGGAGGCTGATCGTGGGAGAATCACATGAGCCTAAGAGGTCGAAGCCGCAATGAATGAGCAATGATCGTTCCACTGCACTACAGCCTGGGTGACATAGTGACACTTTGTCCCCACGTCTCCCCCCAAAAAAAAATCTTCTTAGTTTTATAACATTAAAAAATAAATAGGCTGGGCGTGGTGGCTCATGTCTGTAATCCAAGCACTTTGGAGGCTAAGGCGGATGGATTACCCGAGGTCGAGAGTTCAAGACCAGCCTGATCAACATGGTGAAACCCCGTCTTTAATAAATGAATCAATAAATGGCTTTCGGCTCGGAGGAGGCCAAGGTGCAACTTTCTTAGGTCATCCCAAATCTGGGTTCATCCCACAGCAGCCACCTCCACCACGCCGCTGAAGTTCAACCCCAAGGAGATCAAAGTCGTATACCTGAGCTGCACCAGAGGTGAAGTCGTTGCCACTTCTGTGCTGGCCCCCAAGATCGGCCCCCTGGGTCTGTCTCCAAAAAACGTAGGTGATGACATTGCCAAGGCAACGGGTGACTGGAAGGGCCTGAGGATTACGGTAAAACTGACCTTTCAGAACAGACAGGCCCAGATTGAGGTGGTGCCTTCTGCCTCTGCCCTGATCATCAAAGCCCTCAAGGAACCAGCAAGAGACAGAAAGAAACAGAAAAACATTAAACAGAGCAGGAATATCACTTTCAATGAGATTGTCAACATTGTTCAACAGATATAGCACCTATCTTTAGCCAGAGAACTTTCTGGAATCACAAAGAAATCTGGGGGACTGCCCAGTCTGTGGGCTGTAATGTTGATGGCTGCCACCCTCATGACATCATAGATGACATCAGCAGTGGTGCTGTGGAATGCCCAGCTAGTTAAGAGGCACAAAGGAAAATATTTCAATAAAGGATAGTTTAACAACTGGAAAAAAATTTAAAAAATAATAAATAAATAAAAGAAAAATGGGCACCAGGCATCTTGGCGCAGGCTGTTAATTTCGGGAGTACATATCCATGCACCCATCATTCAGAAGCCCTGCAGTTTAGAGGAAGCAATGTGAAAGGGGGACAGTGACACAAGACAAAAGGAAGTCAGAGAGTGGTGCTTTTTGATCATCCTGACCCACCAGCCCATGGGGAGAACCCCAGGCTCCCCCTCTTCCATCCCTACCACCAGACCCCTGTCTGGTTCATTCCTCTAGTGTTTCCAGTCTGGGAGATACTAAAGGGACACAGGACATTACTTGACTCTATTTATCTCATCCATCTGTTCTTGCAGAGCTGTCTCACAAGGCTACCCCAATGGGTTCCACCCTTTAAGGCACTGAAACTCAGCTCTTCCAGACCATGAGGAAGCCAGGCCTTGAAGATAATTCCATCCTCCTCTCACAGTCACATGGCACAGGTCACCCACAGGATGTCCCCAGCTAACCTAACCCAGAGAACCCAATCCAGCCCTCGGCTCATTCTCTGAAACCTGCCCTGGGGAAAGCCTGCTTCTCTGATGGCTCCTGACCCATCCTGATGTCTGATCCAGGTGAATCCAACAGGTTTCTCTTCCTACTCATCACAGTGCTCTGATCTTCCAGCCTCCAGAGCAAGCCATAGCCTGCCTTTACATGAACATTTGCATATAAAAACCCCACATTTACATTGTATAACTTAGGCTCCTGGGAAACAGGTCAGAGTTCAGCACCCACAATCTACTAGTGGGGAAAGAAGCATTCATCTGTGCAACCCCCATCAAAAATGTGTAGGAGGGTGTCAGGGAGTATGCTGCATGTGTCCACGAAGCTGTGTGTCCAGGAGGGGACTGTGAGCATCCTGCATCCAAGAAGGTCCATGTATGTATCTGGCTCAGGTGTGGCCTCCATCTGGCCGTTGATGCACCTTCAAAGTGTCTGCATGTCTGTGAGTCTGTTTGGGGTGTCCTCAGTCTGAGTCTGTTGTGGGTGCCCTTAGGGTAGATGTGTATTTGTGAGGGCTCTGTTTTCTCATCTGTAAAATGGGAATGACAATCCTAATACTTACCTCACAGGCTCATTGTGAGGCTGCATGGGTTAATGCAGGTCATGCACTTACAGCAGGGCATGGCTCGGTACTTGTTGGTTATTGTGATGTGATTCCCAACAGAAACCTCCAGCTCCTCTATTCCCTCCTCCCCAACTACTTCCAGTGGTGTAAGAGGCAAATGTTCCCCTTGGAAATATCACTGCTCTGAGCCTGGACATTCAATCAGAGGTCAGTGACAGCAACAGTATCTTCTCTTAGCATGAAGGAGGAAGGCTCCTCGGCCTCTGCCAGGGCTGGGGAGGATTGGGAATGGGGCAGGGGCACTTACTCACCAGGGAGACAGGGGCCCTCCAGAATATAAGAACTCAGAACCAGCAGCCTAGGCAACATAGTGAGACCCTGTCTCTATAAAAACCACAACAGACACACACACACACACACACACACACACACACACACACTAGCCAGGCATGATAGTGCATGCCTGTAGTCCCAGCTGCTTGGGAGGCTGAGGTGGGAGGATTGCTTGAAGCCAAGAGTTCGAGGCTACAGTGAACTATGATGGCACCACTGCACTCCAACCTGGGTAACACAGGGAGACCCTCTTGTTTCTCAAAAAAACACAAAAAAGGCCGGGCGCAGTGTCTCACGCCTGTAAACCCAGCACTTTGGGGGCCAAGGCAGGTGGATCACCTGAGGTCAGGAGTTCAAGACCGGGCTGACCAACATAGTGAAACCCCGTCTCTACTAAACATACAAAAAATTAGCCAGGGCTGGTGGCAGGCACTTGTAATCCCAGCTACTTGGGAGGCTGAGGCAGGAGAATTGCTTGAACATGGGAGGTGGAGATTGCAGTGAGCCGAGATGGAGCCACTGCATTCCAGCCTGAGCAACAAGAGTGAAACTCTGTCAAAAGCAAAACAAAACAAACAAAAACTCAGAGCTGGAGGGACACTGGAACCCCTAGACAGGCCCCACGCCACCGAAGTGCCCAGTACCAACTTAAAGACCCACTGGACTCTTCTTCATTGTCATGGAGACCACATCGGAGCTGCCTTCAGGAAGAACCCTGTCCTCCTCCCCACTTCTCTTGGCCAGAACTCACGCTCTTCTCTAAACTGGTTCCATCCAGCGCAAAGCTGGGATTTGCTTGGGCTTGTCTCTTCTTCCTTGGGCAGGATTCCTGCTAAGCTCAATTAGTTTGGTCTGTATTGTACCTATTCGCTACACAAGCATTTCATGCCACCCTCATAAGCATGAAAACAGGCTGAGGAGGACTTACAGAGGCAAATGAGCTCTGGAGAGCTCTCCGTACATAAGGTTGTCTATATCATGAGGCAGAGTAAAAAATATCCATGCCAGAGATATAGTCAAGAATGTTGTGTGGGGCTAAAGGAACTGATTCAGGCTATCATGGAAGGCTTCCTGGAGGAAAGGGACAATAGATATGAGCCTTATAGAATATTACAGCAGAGGTGGGCACAGTGGCTCGTGCCTGTAATCCCAGCACTGTGGGAGGCTGAGGAGGGGCGGATCATCTGAGGTTCAGAGTTCGAGACCAGCCTGACCAACATGGAAAAACTCTGTCTCTACTGAAAAATACAAAATTAGCTGGGCGTAGTGGCTACCCGGGATGCTGAGGCAGGAGAATTGCTTGAACCCGGGAGGGGGAGGTTGCAGTGAGCTGAGATCAAAAGACTAAAACTTCGTCTAAAAAAAAAAAAAAGAATATTACGGCAGAGAAGAAAGGGAAGTTTATTTTCATTTGCCCAAGCTGATCTCATGGAATGAGCCCTAAACAGCAATTTTTTGTTTTAGCCCCAGTTCTGGCCAGATAGGCACAAAGATGCTTATATGTGTCATTTCCTTCTCTGAAACTCCACTGCCTCATCTGTAAAGTGGTGGGTGTTAAGTTAGATGAATTTGGGAAGCTACTGCTACTGGCCTGGTGTTTGAACATTATTTTGTGTTTATCACAAACAGGCAGGACCCAAAATCAGGCTGTCCTCAAAGGAGTACATAGACTGAAGAGACAGAGAATTGTCTCAGAAAAAAGGCTTTTGAGGATTCATGTCCTGTGTGCCCTATGGCCACAGGCCAAATAGCCCAGCTCCCCTCAGATGTCTGTCTTGTTCATAGCTGCTTGCCTGGCACCTAGCACTGTATCTGACACAATAAATGTTTATTGAAAGAAGTGGTGAATGGATGAGATGACAGAAACTTCAACCAGCTTCTGAGCCAAAACTGAAAACCATCCTGCCCCCAGATCATCAGAGCCTTTGGGGTTTTTGCTCCTGCTCCTTTTGCTGCTGTCAGTTAAGAGGGAAGATGGCTGAGAGGGAGCTACACTTTCAGAAATCATCTACCCTGAGGCCTCTAGTTTCTGCTGCAATCAATAGAAAGTGGGTCACAAAACAGATCTGCAGAGAACAGGCCTTTGAGGACAAGCCTGGATTCTGTGCCAGTTTACATTTATTGATCACCTGCTATGTATCAGCTGTCACATAGCTTAACTCATTTAATCATGGCTTCAGAGGGCTCTACAGGAGAGTGTGAGGTACTAAATCCCTGAAGTGCTGACTAGCTGAGTTACCTCAAGCGAGTTACCATCTCTTTCTGAGCTTTCATTTTTAGTATCTGTAAGATACAAACTATCCAATTCGTCGGTTTATGGGAACGAAATGAGCACGTGGAAGCGGAGCGCTTCATAAATGCTAGTTATTATTGTTCCTCTGGGCACACAAGCCCTGTCGCCTCCCCCCTGGGCGCACACAAACATGTACACGCAGATGCAGGGACGTGTGCAGACGCCAGCCGGAGGAGTTCGCGGCGCCTCAGACCCAAGGTCGTGGCGGAGACCGTGGAGAAGCCGCTGGCTCCTCGGCTTCTCTCCTTTTCTCTCGGTTCTTATGAATGAACTCCGGCCGGGAGTTTATTTTTTATGAATGGGAGCTGGCGCAGTGAATGAAGCCGGGAGCCAACCCCTACATTCTGATTGGCCCCCGCGGCTGGGAAACTCCGCCCCCTGGCTAGGCCGGGCGACTCTCCGGATTGGCGGGCGTGCCCAGCCCCGGGGTTCCATTCACAAAAGTCAATGAAACAAAGGGAACCGGGTTGGGGGAGAGAGAGCCGAGGCCGAGCAAAGGAAATGCACCAATCAGCTGCTCCCCCGGACTCACAACTGTCTGCGGCGCCCGAAAAACAAGTCGGTGCGCTGGGGACCCGAGGCAGGGGCCGCCTTGCTCCGGCCTAGCCCCGCGGCACTCGGTGCTGGCCCCAGGGCATGCTCGGAACCCTTCACGGCTCCAGCCCAGACGCCCCGGCCTCAGGTGAGGCTGCGGGAGGGAGAGGGAGGGAGAGTGTCTGCGATTCCCCGCCTCGCCTCCCACGCACACCACACTTACTCTCACCGCCCGCCTCCGCAGATTCCAGGGCGGGGGTGGGAGGCGCTGGGATTCGGGGTTGGAGGGGGCGCGGGAGTTGTGGGCATGCGATGGTGTGCGCCTCTCCTGCTCCTCCGTGCTCGTGCGCGCGCGCGCACACACACACACGCACACACACACACACGCGCGCGCACACACACACACACACACACACACGTCTTATGTAACCGGGCCCGGGTAGAGCAGGGCTCCAGAAAGCAGAAACGGCGAGCCCGGCTCCCAGGAGCAGGTGGGACCTCCTTTGGCCTTTGGCGGGAGGGGAGTGGTGGTGGCGCTCGGCCTGGCAGGCGGAAACCTCCCCATCGCCCCAGTGAGTCGGAGAAGTTTCGCTGTCGGACTCAGAGCCTCGGGACTGCCCCCTCCCGCCACCCCTCCCCGCCATCGCAGCCCTCCCTGGACGGTGTGCGAACGCAGTCCCCTCCCCCCCAGGTCTCGGCCCCCGCTAGGGGCCCCGGCCTTGCGGCCGGAGGGAGCGGCCGGATGGAGCGGAGGATGAAAGGCGGATACTTGGACCAGCAAGTGCCCTACACCTTCAGCAGCGTGAGCGCCGCGCCGGCCTCCACGCCCGCCCCGCCCCGCACCCAGCCCCTACTCTCACCACAGCCCTCCTCCCCGCCGTCCCAGAGGAGTCCTGGGCTGCCCCGCCCCTGAGCCACCCGGGGACCCCAACCTCGTCCCCCAGACTAGGCGCCTCGGGGTGACTTGGGGGCATTCTCCCCTTCTCTCAGAAATCGCCCGGAAATGGGAGCCTGCGTGAAACGCTGATGGTCCCGCAGGGGAAGCTCATGGACCCGGGCTCCCTGCCTCCCTCCGACTCCGAAGGTAAAGAGCAAAAGACACAAACCGCGACCGTCCTACACACACATACACACACACACACACACACACACACACACACACCGGCCGATCCTGGAACCCCCCGCCTGTTTCCCCAAAAAACTCGCCCTCCAAGGGAACCTGGTCATTATTCTTGGTCCCTACTCACAAGGCGGGGCGCGGGGGGCGGTTCACCGGGGCTTGCTAGGGTTCTTTCTTTCTTACCGTCCCCTCCACCTCACCTCCAATTCCACTATTTACCCCTCAGATCTCTTCCAGGATCTAAGTCACTTCCAGGAGACGTGGCTCGCTGAAGGTGAGTAGTTTTGTGACCTTTTCTATTCTGGGGGTCTGGAGAGGGGAACACCCCCTGTAGCCCCTGTTACTCCACCCTAGCCCTACACTTCTCCTCTCCCTTCCCTGCCTCCAAGGCCCTCTCTCCCCAGGTTCCTTGCCACTCTACTCACCCCAGAGCCCGGTGTGGACACTTATATTGATATTTATTTTCTCTATCCTGAGCCAGGCTTGTGTAACTAGGCTTGAGGATGAATCAGACCATTGTGTGGGGTATTTGCTTATTTGAATGGAACTTGGCCCCAGGCCCATTTTCCTGGTTGAAATTTTCATTTGCAAAGTTTGTTTTGCAGAAGCCACCAGGCCAAGGTGCGTGTTGGGGTGTCATTGTGGGGGGGAGGAACAATTAATTGGTCACCTATCCTTCGGAGTTGCCAAAGCATTGATTCTTATCCCGTGAGTTTCTCTTCTTCCCAATCCTAGCACCAAACAATTTACTGTCCAAGCCAAACGCACAACAAAAGTTTAAATAATTCTTTTCGGCAGTCCTTCAGCACCCAGGGCCCTGGGCTCCCTCCCCAAATAGCCTTGATTGTAATTCTAATAGCAAGTGTACCTCCCTCCTCCATCCCACTTGAATACCTCCGCCCCCAGGCAAATTCCCCTTCCTGTGTGCTGGGGAGTCAGCTGAGAGCTGGCTGGGGTGGGGTCCGTGGCTAGGCCTGATGGGGAAGTGGTGTGTTTGAGAGGTTTCCTGGTTGGATTCATCCGTGCATTTTGGTGGGGCCTGAGGGTGTCGCTGGTGGGGCTGCAGGTGGGAGGGAAAATGGTGGTTTAGACAGCCTCTGAGAGCAAAGGGTTAGTAGCCCCATCTTAGGGTTCCTTTATTTTAACGCTATGAAAATGAAGAAGCCAAAACACTAAGAACTCCTTTTTGAGGTCTTTTCCTTAGGGTCTCCTCATCCCTCCACCCTGGCATCTTTCTTTGGTAATTTTTTTAAAGCTCAAATCCAACTGCCCTGGAACTCTCCGTAGAAGCTTAGAGTAAAAGGAAAATGACTCCTGACTAGATCCTTGGAGTAAGACTAGGTCTGTCTTGCCCACTACGGTATTCTACAAAAATATATGTCGACAGAATGACTATTTAGCATAGAGCAAGCACTCAAGACATTTTGTGGAATTAATGGCTGAATGGCAGTGTGAGTGCTGGAGGGATCTGGGGGTATTGTGTGCGTCTTCCCGACCTTGCAAGTCCTGCGTGCCCAGCTCCAATTTACAGGCAGAGCTTTGCCCCATCTCCGCATCCTCCTCCCGAGGTTCCGGAGCTGGGCTAAAGCTGAGCGCAGAGGTGTCAGTTTCCATGGGCTCTCAAAGACTTCCTTTCCCAGCGCCTGATTTCTCTCTGGCTCACCGGCTTCATTCCTTGCCTGTCAGCTGAGAGTCCCCACAGTGGGCAGCTCCTGGGGCTGTGAGCTAGGGGTGGGCTGAGGTTGGCATTTTGGCAGCGCTGGTCCATCTGTGCCCGGGTTTGAGATGGGAGGGGGAGGAGAAAGCTCTCATCTCTCTATCCCTTGGCCGGGGGTCTGGAGAGGGTACGCATGTCTGTCTGTGTCAGTGTCACTGTGACAGCAAGTGTGTGAGTGTGTGTGTGTGAGAAAAAATGTGTGTGTGTGAGAAAAAAAGTGTGTGTGTGTGTGTGTGTGTGTGTGTGTTAGTTACAGGCTGCTGCCCTGTACATTTAAATCCAGTGGGTGGGGAGGTGGGGGTGGGGATTGCAAGGAGGAGGGGGGGTGGGCGCTGGGATCTCCTTGGTTCCCTCTCCTTCCTTCTGAGGGAGCAGCTCAGGTTCCCAGCTGGCGATGGATGGCCAGGCCTGAGGGGGGGATGCTGAGGCCGATCGCTTCTTCTCACTTTCTCTGCGGAGACAGATGCAGCTGCCGGGGCCCTGTCCCCCTGCGCCATCCCAGCACCACCCCAACCTCCTCTCCTGCCTCTTCCCACCAGGTCAGTGACCCCGGCAACCCATGGGGAGCTTTGGGGTGGCAGGGAGGGACTAGCTCCTTTGGAAACTTGCCAGTGGTGGGACGCATTAGGAGGAATGGGGGACCAGAGCCCAACCTCCCTCTCTCAGCTTGGTTTCTTCCAAAGCCCCAATTTGGAGAGAAGCAGCAAGGGGGTCTAGTGTGGGGGGGCTGCAAAGACTTAGCATTTGGAGGATGTACAGGTTGGAGCTGGGCAGGTATAGGGAGATTCCGATGTGGTTGCCGGTTCGCTGTCCTGTGTCCGGGCGTTGAAGGGTGAGTGTAAGTAGGGCTTTATGGAGGCAGCTCACTTTATTTGAGGTTGAGTTTTTGTAGACAGAGGGGAATGATGTGAGGCTAGGAGGGCGTGTCTGATTTGGGGGTGCCTGGGGTCTGTTGAGATGTTGGGGAAAGAATCAGGCTGTTACAGTGAGACCCAGGCTCAGGCAGGCTGAGCCCAAAATGTATCTGGCTATGATAAAAGCTGTGCTGGTTGCTGGTGAAGGTTCCTTTCCAGGCTTGTCAGGAGCCCTGAAACCTTGGGGACAATGACTTCGTTGTCTATTTGGTAGTAAGGGCCATTGACTCTAGGCCATGACTTCTTTGTGTGAGGCTGGGGTCTGTGGGTTGCCAGAGCCCTGGGGATGGGTTGCAGGGACCCTTGATCTCCCTGATACTGCGTGTAAAATTGCTGGAAGTGCACCATACACAAAGGTGTATGGATTTTTTTAGGAAGAGAATGACCCGTAGCTTTTATCAGATTCTCAAAGGGATCAATCTGCACTCCCTTTTTCACTGGAATCACTACTCCCCAACCCTCTTCCAAGGGCTCCAATCCCCTTGCCCTTTGGCTTTCCCAATCATATTTGTAGCTCCAAAAAAAGATCCCATGTGCGGAGGTGTGCATAGAGGGCATGCATGGAGGGCACATTTCACCCTGTGCTGTCGCGCTGCCGCAAGAGTGAAGTGAAAGGAATTAGGGTGTGTGCATCCCTGAATGCGTGTCCATGTGCGTGTACACTGGTGCTTCAGCATGTCTGTGGGGAGAGAAATCCCCTCCCGAGTCTTTACCAGCTACAATGCCTCCTTCTCCCTCTTTCTGTCTCTTCCCCTTCCAGAAGACTGCTGGGGACAAATATGTCCCCTCCACAACTAGACAACTGGTTCCTTCCAGTACAGAGGCTGCCAGGGTGGGGGCAGGGTAAGGGACAGCAGTGACACAATGGAGCAGAAGCTCTGGAGAATGCGTCTATCCCCTTCACACTACAACTGGACCCTGGGCAGAGGGCGACGGGGTATATGTGGTGTGGGTGTCTAACGTATGGTAGGCTTCAGTTTGTCTCTGTGTTAACCTCCCAGTTCTTCCAGAATCCAGTTTGGGAGGCCCCAGAACCCCTCCTCTTTTTTTAACCGACCCCCATTTTGACAGGAGAGTCCCTAAAATTCTCTCTCTCTAGGCATTCTGCTGTCTTGGCACTTTTCCCACCCCCTCCGTAGTCATCTGCCTCGTCCTCAGACAGATAAACTCCATCTTAGTGCCAGGATGGAGCTGGGGACAGACTCTGGCACACGGTGTCATGGCAGCCAAAACTCAGCCAAGTTAACAAATAAATAGAGTGGTGTACACTCAAGACCAAACATGGTAATTAAAAATTCTCCTGCTCTCCAGGAACGCGAGGCTCGCTGTTCCTATTTCTATCCTGTTGACAGTCTCTGGATGACTGAGGGCACTGGCCTACCCCCTTTGGGAGAAGGCCAGTGTTTGGGGGAGGAGCCGAGCAAGGACAGATTTCTCCTGGCTCTGGGAAGAGGATGGCGCCACCTCTTTTGAGGTGTGGTCTGTGTGCTTGAGGAGGCCTCCTCCTGGACTGCTGGGCTGCGGGGGTCTCTGGTTAAACTGTCAGGCACGAGGCAGGAAGAAAGGC
Source organism: Cebus imitator (assembly GCF_001604975.1). Lineage (NCBI taxonomy): Eukaryota > Metazoa > Chordata > Mammalia > Primates > Cebidae > Cebus > Cebus imitator. The sequence continues at coordinate 163,819 of NW_016107888.1, read as the reverse complement.
AGGATGATGCCAAGGGCTCTCTGCTCTCCAGCGCCAGTGACGCCAGCAGGAGATACCCCCAGCCCATTACCTCAATGGAAAGTGGCAGTTCATGAAGCCGGGGGGGGCCCCCCGGAGTGCGTCAGCCACCCCTGAGTTCTGCACCACCCTTTCCCTTGGGACCTTTCTTGCCTAGTAGGAAGGAGGGAAATGTTGGTCACTCTGCTCCAGTCACCCTCACTTCCTGCCGCCTTGGGGGATGTTGCCTCTGAGTGGACCAGAGGGCACAGCGGGAATGAGCCTGGGCTTTGCATCCCTGGGCAGGTGGTCAGATTTGGCCTCCTACCCTCTGTCCAAATGTGCCTATTTTTAAGGTTGTGGTGGCTGAAGTGGGAGGATTACTTGAGCCCAGAACCTCGAGGCTGCAGTGAGCTGTGATTGTGCCACTGCACTCCAGCCTGAGTGACAGAGGAGACTTTCTCATAATAGACAGATTTTTTTTTTTTTTTTGAGACAGAGTCTGGCTCTGTCGCCCAGGCTTGAGTGCAATGGCACGATCTAGGCTCACTGAAACCTCTGCCTCCTGGGTTCAAGCAATTTTCCTGCCTCAGCCTCCTGAGTAGCTGGGATTACAGGTGCCTGCCACCATGCCTGGCTAATTTTTGTATTTTTTTTTTTTTAATAGAGATGGGTTTTCACCATGTTGGCCAGGCTGGTCTTGAACTCCTGACCTCAGGTGATCCACAGGAGTCGGCCTTCCCAAAGTGCTTTGATTACAGGTTTGAGCCACTGTGCCCTACCAATAAATAGATTTTAAAATGCAGATGGCTGGGTCCCACCTCAGTCCTATGGAATGGAACTCTCCCAGGAAAGGATTGGGAATCATGTTTTTATTTTATTTTATTTATTTGTTTATTTATTTATTTTAAGATGGAGTTTCGCTCTTGTTGCCCAGGCTGGAAGTGCAATGGTGTGATCTCAGCTCACTGAAACCTCCGCCCCCTGGGTTCAAGTGATTCTCCTACCTCAGCCTCCCTAGTAGCTGGGATTACAAGCATGTGCCACCATGCCCAGCTAATTTTTTGTATTTTTAAGTAGAGATGGGGTTTCATCATGTTGGCCAGGATGGTCTCCATCTCCTGACCTTGTGATCCACCCACCTCGGCCTCCTAAAGTGCTGGGATTACAGGCATGAGACACCGTGCCCAGCCCTATTATTATTTTTTGAGACAGGGTCTCACTCTGTTGCCCAGGCTGGAGTGCAGTGGCGTGATCTCGGCTCATTGCAACCTCTGCCTCCCAGGTTCAAGTGATTCTCCTACCTCAGCCTCCCAAGTAGCTGGGATTACAGGCATGTGCCACCTTGCCTGGCTAATTTTTATATTTTTAGTAGAGATGCAGTTTTGGCATGTTGGCCAGGAACTCCAGACCTCAGATGATCTGCCTGCCTTGGCTTCCCAAAATGTTGTGATTACAGGCTTGAGCCACCATGCCCTGCCGGAATCGTGTTTTTAACTATGCTCTGGTGACTCCTGAATCAGGCCAGTTTGGGAATGGCTGACTTTTTGCCATGTTTGTGTTCCTGAAAAGATGTATGCCACCTGTGTGTTTCTGTTTGTTCTTGCCACTGGATTTCAGGTCTCATTGATTTCTTTGGGCACTTTAGGCCAAAGTGTTATTATGTTGACTTGTCCTCACTTCTCCTCTAGCTGCTGGTGGCTCCCAATTCTTAAACTCCCTCTCCCTAATCCTTCTGTCAAGAAATCAACTATCTATTAATACAAGCCTATGTTTATAAACACTTGACATCTCCAATATTTAAAGCAAGTTGTTGAAGAATATCCTTGCCAAGCGACGTATCACAACCTAAAGTATCCCCTGGGAGATGTGCTTTCCTAGAGAGGACCTGCCCCTCTCTAGTGTTGCCTTGTGTGTGGAGAGGGGGAGCCTCCAGGGAAGGGCTAGGATGGTCAGGATCTCTTCAGTGCATGTCCCCAGGCCCACAGTACTGACTCCTCCCAGCCTGAGGACAAACGGTTATTGCCTGTTTATTCACACAGTCAAGAAATAATGCAGCGAGTGTCTCTCTAACGTGCTGCCTACTCTGACCTGTGCTGGGTGTTGGGGAATCAGATGACAAGAGATAAATCTCTTGCCCTCATAGAGCTTAACTTCCTGGTGGAGGAGATAGATGATTGTTTGATAGATAGATAGATAGATAGATAGATAGATAGATAGATAGATAGATAATAAACGGGTAAACATAAATTAATAAGTTCAGGTGGCAGTATGTGCCAGGTAGAAAACAAAACAGAGGCTCAATAGAGAGCCAGGAGGAACCACCCTGGTTTAGAGGTGGTCAGAGAAGGCCTCTGCAGAGATGTCAAAGTGAGCTGAGACTCTGATGGCCAGGAAAAAAAGAGGAAGGCAGGAAAGTATCTGAGGAAGAAGGAACAAGCTCAGCAGGTTTGAAGCTGGAAAGGAGACCAGAGTGCTGCAGACCCAGGCAGGGAGAGGCAAGTCAGAGGTGGGCAAGACCAAGTCATGCAGAGCCTTGGAGGCCAAGGGCAAGCATTTGGATTCCATGCTTTAAATAAGAGAGAAATGATTCCGTTTTTGTTGTAAAAAGGTCACCTTGGCAGCTAGGTGGAGAGCAAGGGACTATAGGAGGTAAGAGTAGGGTATTCTAATAAGAGGCTGTGGCTGAAATCCAAGTAAGAAACGATGCAACCTTAGCCTAGAGGGAAGCAGAAGGGATGGGATGTGTATTTGTGTAGGCCGGGCCTGTGGAGGTTTTCTCTAGCCATCCTACCCCCCTCACCAGCCATTCTGACCTCTCTGGGCATTTTATCAGTTTCCCCATTGTCCAATCTGAGAGCAGTCTCCAGGGAAGGAGAGTCCAGCCTCATCAGGCTACAGGTTCCACCGCATCACCTAGACCCACTCTCTGGAATGTCAGGAAGTTCTTGATGTCTACACTTCCTGATGTGATCCCTTTATTTTTGAGAGAGGGGCAAAAGTGGGCAAAGACTGGGATCAAGGGAGACACTTAGCTGTATAGCCACCTGGGAAGCTCCCCTCTGGGGAGGCCAGGATAAGAACTAGAAATCAGAGTTTGCTGTCCCGGTTAGAAGCCTTGGATGAGCTGCTGCTGTATTTCAGTTTTCCTGCCTATTCCCAAACCTAGCTCCACCCATTCTGGCATCCTGGGAGAGCTCCTCAGACCTCCAACCTTGGGAATCCCTCCCCTTAGCTGCATATTAAAGGGATGAGGCACCTAGGTGCTCAGCCAGTGTCCTTTGCCTTCTGCAGTGGTCCCAGTCGCCAGCCTCCTGCTCTCCCACTGTCATCCTCCTTTTCTATTTTGTTTTATTTTATATTTTTGAGATGGAGTCTCGCTCTGTCACCCAGGCTGGAGTGCAGTGGCATGGTATCAGCTCACTGCAACCTCCGCCTCCTGGGTTCAGGCAATTCTCCTGCCTCAACCTCCTGAGTAGCTGGGATTACAGGCATGTGCCACCATGCCCAGCTAATTTTTTGTATTTTTAGTAGAGACGGGGTTTCACCATGTTGACCAGGATGGTCTCGATCTCTTGACCTTGTGATCCACCCGCCTCGGCCTCCCAAAGTGCTGGGATTACAAGCATGAGCCACCGCGCCCGGCCTGTTATTTTTAATTATTTTTAGACACAGTCTTACTTTGTTGGAGTGGCAGTGACATAATCTCGGCTCACTGCAACCTCCACCTCCCAGGTTCAAGTGATTCTCCTGCCTCAGCCTCCCAAAGTGCTGGGATTACAGGTGTGAGCCACTGCACCCAGCCACCCCCCATGTGATTTTATTTATTTTATTTAATTTTTCTTTTGAGAAAGAGTTTCACTCCCGTTGCCCAGGCTGGAGTGCATTGGCGCCATCTCAGCTCATTGCAACTTCCACCTCCTGAGTTCATGTGATTCTCCTGTCTCAGCCTCCTGAGTAGCTGGGATTATATATGCCTGCCACCACGCCCAGCTAATTTTTGTATTTTCAGCAGAGGCAGGGTTTTGCCAGTTTGGCCAGGCTGGTCTCTAACTCTGGACCTCAGGTGATCCACCTGCTTCGGCCTCCCAAAGTGCTGGGATTATAGGCGTGAGCCACAGCACCCGCCCACCTCCTGTGTGATTTTAAATCCACAGGATCCCACTGTCTGCCCATCCCAGATATGACTGCTGTGAGCTTTGAGGGAGTTTTGTAAATTTTGACAGGCAAGTCTGTTCCACTTCAGAAAAATGGAGTAAAGACAAAGCATCTAGAAAAAGAAAGACTGGAATCTGCTTCTACAGGTTCTGGGAACAGTCTTCCCTCCTGAGTCTTAGTGGAGCCCAGAGCTAGAGGGCACTAGGACCTAGGGTGTCGCTACCTTTAATTTTAAGCAAGCTTGTCCAACCCGTGGGCCTGCAGGCCACATGCAGCCCAGGCCCAACACTAATTCCTCATAAACTTTCTTAAAACATTATAAGATTTGTTTGTGATTTTTTTTTAAAGTTCATCAGATATCGTTAGTGTTAGTGTATTTGTGTATTTTATGTGTGGCCCAAGACAATTCTTAAAATGTGGACACCCCGGTCTAAAGGCTGTTGGTCCTTTCTTGACTGTTGCTAATCTGCAGAGCTGCAATAATGGAGCCTCCCAGGAGCCCACCAGGGCCCCACCCCAAACTCACCTCTGATCTCTCTCTGCAGCTCAGGTACCAGACAGTGATGAGCAGTTTGTTCCTGATTTCCATTCAGAAAACCGTGAGTAGAGGTCCCTGGGGAGAGGGTGCAAGGAGTTGGGGGTGGCAGGAAGTGAGTCATAGGATAGAGAATCACAGATCAGCTGTTCTCTCCTGAAAACAGTGGGGGTGAAGGTCAGGGCTCCCCATTCTTGGGTTTGATCTCAAAGACCAAGGCAGTAACTGGAATGAAAACCTTGGCTGAAATCCGGGGCTGCTGTGTTCTTGCTGTGTGACCCTCCAGCAGACACTATCTGTTTGGTCCTCCACTGCCTTAGATCTGAACTGAGGGGCCTGGGCCAGTTCAGCAGAGTCCAGTTCTAGTGTTCTAAGTCGCTTTCATGTAACTGGGGACGATTTTGCTCCCCAGGAGACATTTGGTCATATCTATAGACATTTTTGGTTGTCACAATCGAGGGTGGGGTGCTATTGGCATCTAGTGAGTAGAGTCAGGGATACCACCGAAAGCACCGTATGAAGCTCAGGACAGCTCCCCACAATATGTTCATAAAACACTATCTGGCCCACCTGTCAATAGTGCCACTGTTGAGAAACCCTGCTTTAGGCCGGGCACAGTGGCTCACACCTGTAATCCCAGCACTTTGGGAGGCCAAGGCAGGTAGACCACAAGGTTAGGAGTTTGAGACCAGCCTGACCAACATGGCAAAACTCCATCTCTACTAAAAATACAAAAATTAGCTGGGCATGGTGGCGTGCGCCTGTAATCCCAGCTAGTCAGGAGGCTGAGGCAGGAGAATTGCTTGAACCTGGGAGGCGGAGGTTGCCATGAGCCGAGACTGCGCTACTGCACTCCAGCCTGGGCAGCAGAGAGACACCCCATCTCAAAACAAACGAAAAAAAAAGAAAGCCCACTTTAATGTCAGATACTTTGCTGTCAATTGTCTACACCAGTGAAACAGAACAGGGCACAAAAAATCTAAAACAGCAGAGAATAGTTAATTACAAACAGGGCATTTGACTGGACTGCAGTTAAAACTGAATCTTATTGACACTGGCGTGGAACCAATTCTTTGCTGCTCAGCCTCGTGGCTAGAGTTTGGGAACCCAGCAGGGGCCACAGGAAAGGCCAATATTCTTCACAGATAATGTTATTCAGCTGACATTCAAGTGGGCCAATATCCAACCTCAACCAGAAAAGGAAGATTCTTTATATCCTCAAATAAGAAAACATGTTGCACCCCTGGAATTTTCCAGGACACTCAGGAAAACTACAGGCCCTAGGTTGGAGGTGCTCACTCCTATGAAAGTGTTTTCTGGGGCCTGGGGTTGCATTAATTTTTTTTTTTTTTTTTTTTTTTTTTTT
>NW_016107888.1:137669-157712 GCF_001604975.1 Cebus imitator | reverse complement strand
TTTTAAACAGAGTCTTGCTCTGTCGCCCAGGGTGGAGTGCAGTGGTGTGATCTTGGCTCACTGCAATCTCTGCCTCCTGGCAGAGATTCCCTTGAGGCAAGCAATTCCCTTTTCTCAGCCTCCTGAGTAGCTGGGACTACAGGTGCCCACCACCATGCCCCGCTAATTTTTCTTTTTTATTTTCAGACAGTTTGACTCTTGTTGCCTAGGCTGGAATGCAATGGCACGAACTCGGTCTACCGCAACCTCCACCTCCCTGGTTCAGGTGATTCTCCTGCCTCAGCCTCTTGAGTAGCTGGGATTACAGGCACGTGCCACCATGCCCAGCATTTTGTCTTTTTAGTAGAGACAGGGTCTCTCTATGTTGGTCAGGCTGGTCTCAAACTCCTGACCTCAGGTGATCTGCCCGCCTTGGTTTCCCAAAGTGCTGGGATTATAGGCGTGAGCCACCAAGCCCAGTTAATTTTTTTAATTTTTTATTTTTAGTAGAGACAGGGTTGCACCATGTTGGCCAGGCCAGTCTTGAACTCCCGACCTCAAGTGATCCACCTGCCTTGGCCTCTCAAAGTGCTGGGATTGCAGGTGTAAGCACTGCGCCCAGCCTAAATGTTGAACTTTAGAGGATTTATTTATTTAATAATCAGACACTAGTCTGATATATAAACTAGATATAATGCAAATAGCCAAAATGTTCTTAAATGTCTCACCTTGGATCAGGGAAAACTGATACCCAGAGAGGGAAGGAAGCTGTTGCAGTCACCCAGCTGATCCTCAAAGCACAGAAGGTGTCAGACACCCTGCCTGTCTCTTGTGTGACAGGCTCTGGCCTTGCTCTGCCCCCTCTACCCCCTCCACCCCGCAGTAGCTTTCCACAGCCCCACAACCAGGATCAAGAAGGAGCCCCAGAGTCCCTGCACAGACCCGGCCCTGTCCTGCAGCAGGAAGCCGCCACTCCCCTACCACCATGGCGAGCAGTGCCTTTACTCCAGGTGAGCCCCAGCCAGACCCGGTAAAAGGTAGGGGAAGGGTGTCCGGAGAAGGGAGGCAGGGGCAGAGGCAGCAGCTGATTTTTTAGACAAAGGATTTTCCAGCTCCTATAAGGAAGCAATACAACTAAAGATTTCCTCTAAATATTCAGATGGAAAATACAGCAGGGGGCCTCAGGAATACAAACGGAAGCCAGAGCAGAGTCTGTTTCCACCAGCAGGCCCACTGTCCCCCTAAACCACTGCTCTGAGCAACGAATACCAGGTGTTCGACCAGCCTGGGCAACAGAGGGAGACCGTCCCTGAAAAAAGAAGAGTTCGCTAGGGCTGACTGTGGCTTCTGTGGTTCCCTTCTCAGCCCCCTCTATCCTTCTGCCATAATCCTGGTGACCTCACTTTCCTAGGAATGAAGGGTTCAAAGATGCTTGCCAGCTTCTCTGCTCCCTCACCCCTCTCTCCTTCTCGACTCCAGTGCCTATGACCCCCCCAGACAAACTGCCATCAAGTCCCCTGCCCCTGGTGCCCTTGGACAGTCGCCCCTGCAGCCCTTTCCCCGGGCAGAGCAACGGAATTTCCTGAGATCCTCTGGCACCTCCCAGCCCCACCCTGGCCATGGGTACCTTGGGGAACATAGGTAAGGAGACAGGGAAACCCCGCTGCTTGTGGGCCCAGGTCTCAGTTTTTCTTCAGTTCCTGAGTGTTCTCCATAAAGACTTGAGCTGCGGGGCGGTGGGGGTGGGGGGCAGCAGAGTAGAGAGGGAGAGATACTGACACTCCAACCCCCTAGACCCCATTCCAGAGCCCACTCTGTAAGCCTGAGAGTAACAGGCTTGAGGAGGGATTAAAGTTCTATTCTCCTCCTTCTCCATCCAACCACATCCAGCTCCGTCTTCCAGCAGCCCCTGGACATTTGCCACAACTTCACATCTCAGGGAGGAGGCCGGGAACCCCTCCCAGCCCCTTACCAACACCAGCTGTCGGAGCCCTGCCCACCCTATCCCCAGCAGAGCTTCAAGCAAGAATACCATGACCCCCTGTATGAACAGGCGGGCCAGCCGACCATGGACCAGGGTGGGGTCAATGGGCACAGGTACCCAGGGGCGGGGGTGGTGATCAAACAGGAGCAGACGGACTTCGCCTACGACTCAGGTAAGAGACTGGGGTGCGGCAGGGTGGCATGTGATCAAGTGAAGAGTTCGGTTAAGCCCAGAATGTCTCCCGAGCTTTTTATATCCCTGTTTACCATTTCGTACATCCAACCCACCCACCCCCCTTTTTTTTTTTTTTCATAATTTCAAAAGAATTATCATTTTTCTTTCTTCTTTTTTTTTTTTGAGACGTAAGTCAATTCTGGGGCTCAGGCTGGGATGCAGTGGTGCCATCTTTGCTCACCGCAACCTCTGCCTCCCAGGTTCAAGCGCTTCTTGAGCCTCTGCCTCACGAGTAGCTGGGATTACAGGCATCAGCAACTACGCCCAGCTAATTTTTGTGTTTTTAATAGAGACAAGGTTTCACCATATTGGCCTGTCTGGTCTGGAACTCCTGACCTCATGTGATTTGCCTGCTTCTGCCTTCCAACGTGCTGAGATTACAGGCATGAGCCACCTCACCCAGCCAAATTGCTACTTTTCTTTCTTTCTTTCTTTCTTTCTTTCTTTCTTTCTTTCTTTCTTTCTTTCTTTTTTTTTTTTTTTTTTTTTTTTTTTTTTTTTTTTTTTTTTTTTTTGTGATAGAGTCTCGCTCTATTGCCCAGGCTGGAGTGCACTGGCATGATCTTGGCTCACTGCAACCAACCTCCACCTCCTGGGTTCAAGCGATTCTCCTGCCTCAGCCTCCCGAGTAGCTACAGGTGCATGCCACCACACCTGGCTAATTTTTCTGTATTTTTAGTAAAGATGGGATTTCACCCTGTTACCCAGGATGGTCTTGATCTCCTGACCTCATGATCTTCCAGTCTGGGCCGCCTCCCAAAGTGCTGGGATTATAGGTGTGAGCCACTATGCCCAGCCTATTGTTAATTTTCAATTAGCAAACCTATATTCAGATTAAAAGATAAACAACCCTCCCCCATGGTGATTTATCTGTAATCCCAGCACTTTAGGAGGCCAAGGTGGGAGGATCGCCTGAGCCTAGGAGTTAGTTCAAGGCCGGCCTGGGCAACAAAGTGAGATCTCCTGTCTGTTTATAAAAAAGTAAAATAAACATAAAATAAAGGGGGATGTAGATCCTGCCCTCAGGAAGCTTGTGACTTAATAGGAAAGTTAAGGCATTTATTTCTATTGAACAGGTGTTTGAGGTTTTAATTACCCACAAAGACCAAACTACTGTGATGGGAACATGAGTGTGCAGAGTTGGGAAATACAGAGATGAATAGGATGTGTCTGGTCCCTATCCCCACAGAAGTTAAAAAACACAAAGGGATTTGAATGAAGAGAAACATGAACTTGAAACTAGCCAGGCTCATCTTCTTTCTAGTTCTCAGTAGGAGTGCAGGGTGTTTTGTTTGTTTGTTTGCATGTTTTGAGACAGAGTCTCCCTCTGGAGACTCACCCAGGCTGGAGTGCAGTGATGCGTGTGTTTGTTTTGAGACAGTCTCACTCTGTTGCCCAGGCTGGAGTGCAGTGGTGCGATCTCAGCTCACTGCAACCCTCACCACCTGGGTTCAAGTGATTCTCATGCCTCAGCCTCCCAAGTAGCTGGGATTACAGGCGCCCACCACCACAGCTGGCTAATTTTTGCATTTTTAGTAGAGACGGAGTTTCATCATGTTGGCAGGTTAATACGTGGTTTGCACATCCTGTTTGAGCCTCCCAGTTGATGTATGCCCTGGCCAGAGGCTGGGCACTGGAAGTAGGAACTTATTTAAGTTCTAGTTCCACCTGACTGCTGACTGGAGTGAAATGCACTCAGCTATGTTCATAAATAGCTATAGTTCAAGGCCCCAAGGGCTGAGGGAGGGCCAGTCCCAGGAAGGGCCCAGAAAACCCTGCCTTTTCTTCTTTCCTCCTGCCTTTTGTTACATTGTTACTAGCCCCAAATCTGAGTTTATTAGAGTAGGCCCAGAGCCAGCTAGAACTTTAGAATTTCTCTTTTTGTGGTGCCCACAACCTTTCAGGGGCAGGGGGATGAGCCGCAAACCCCTAGGCTGTCCGACTGAGAACCGGATGGGTGCTCCTGTCCTCAAATCCAGGGCCTAAGTCTGACCCAGGCTTGGCAGTGAGCTGGGAGAGGAGGAGGGAGGCACTCTTGCCGCTGACCTTCAAAGGCTATAGACCAGAGGGGATCATGTTACATGCCCTTGAACTCCTGCCCCTCCCCCAGCTACGCCTGAATGGAGTCAGGAATTCCATTCACAAAATGGATGCATGAATGAGCCCACCCTCCCGCCTCCTCCCTGAGGTGTCGGGTTTCACCATCTTCTCATTCATAGGTGGGAGTGGAGTGGAGTGGGGGGAGGGCGGGAAGGGGTTGGAACTTGAACGGGTGGCTTTACGCAGCCGCCTCCCCGATGTAGAGTGGGGAGGTTCCTATCCTATGGAATGGAATGAAATGAAGTGGAATGTGCTCTGTTAGACCTGAAAAAACAAGGCCCAGTGCCCACTGCCTCTTCCCCAGGTGCATGCAGGCACACACTCTCAGTTTCAGTCACACACACACGTGCGCACAGGACTGGGAATCTGACCTGCTGACCGGACATTTGTCCATTCTGAGGGAGTCAGGCGTGGACACCGAACCCTTTCTCCGGACGTTCATCTCGCCCTCCCTCCCTCTGAACCCGTAGGAAACAGCTGCTCCCTGGCAGCTTGGGCCTTGCAGAACAGCTTGCCCAGCCCCCGCTGCTGCCTTCCATGGCCTCCGCCCCAGCCCTCAAGTTGAGGGGCTCCAGCTTCACACTCCCTCTGGGTGAACTTCCCCTGGGATTTTGTGGTTGGCAGGCAACTTGGGCAAAGAATAGTCACCAGGAAGCAGGCCGGAAGGAAGAACTTTTTTTTTTGAGACTTAAGTCTCATTCTGTTGCCCAGGCTGGAGTGCAATGGCGGGATCTCTGCTCACCACAATTGTTGCCTCCCGGATTCAAGCAATTCTCCTGTCTCAGCCTGCTGGGTAGCTGGGATTACAGGCAAGCGCCACCACGCCTGGCTAATTTTTTTGTATTTTTAGTAGAGATGGGATTCACCATGTTGGTCAGGCTGGTCTCAAACTCCTGACCTCGTGATCCACCCACCTTGGCCTCCCAAAGTGCTGGGATTACAGGCGTGAGCCACCGAGCCAGCCTAGGAAGAACTTCTTGAATGTGGATAGGATTTCCTCCTCCCCTCCCCCCCAGCTCCACCCTAGCCACCTCTCACATTCCCCTTTCTTCCCCACAGATCTCACCGGGTGTGCATCAGTGTACCTCCACACAGAGGGCTTCCCCGGGCCCTCTCCAGGTGACGGGGCCATGGGTAAGGCAGTTCCCCTTCCCCTGCCAAGCCCTCCATGTTGGGGGAGGGAGTGCTGCCATGGGGGAGGGTCTCCCTGGCCAGAAGTCCCTCTGGACTCTGGAGTTTCATCAGTGAACCCCCAAATCTGAGCAACCCCTAACTTCCTCCACAAGGCTATGGCTATGAGAAAACTCTGCGACCATTCCCAGATGATGTCTGCGTTGTCCCTGAGAAATTTGAAGGTCAGAGAAGTGACTGTTCATGGGAGGGTCAAGGTCTTATGCTGTGTCCCCGAAGGAGTCACATCACGTTTCATGGTTGCAAGAGGGTGGGACCCATAGAAAAGTGCCTGGGGAGACCCCTTGGAGAAATCCCTGGGGTGAGGGGAGGCAGTTGCTTGGGGGACCAAAAGACCCAAACCCCACACTTCCTATTTTCATGTTCCCCAGGAGACATCAAGCAGGAAGGGGTTGGTGCATTTCGAGAGGGGCCACCCTACCAGCGCCGGGGTGCCCTGCAGCTGTGGCAATTTCTGGTGGCCCTGCTGGATGACCCAACAAATGCCCATTTCATTGCCTGGACGGGCCGGGGAATGGAGTTCAAGCTCATTGAGCCTGAGGAGGTGGGCCTCTCAGATATCCCCAGCCCTCCTTTCTAAAGTTGAGGGCCTGGAGATGGGAGAACCTGGGGAATGGTGGCATGTGCCTCCATCATGATCCTTGCTTTACCTGACTGGAATTCTTGCCAAGCCTAAGTTTATGCGCTGATGCTTTGTTGCCAGGCTGGCGTAGTACTTTGCACTGAGAATCTCAAGTGCTCTTTCTGACCTTTCCCCCATGTTTTTTCCTCTGCCAAGGTAGCATCTCCACCCCAAAACTCTTTTGTCCCCAGGTTGCCAGGCTCTGGGGCATCCAGAAGAACCGGCCAGCCATGAATTATGACAAGCTGAGCCGCTCGCTCCGATACTACTATGAGAAAGGCATCATGCAGAAGGTGGGAGCTGTGGGTCCAGGGACAAGGTGGTGGGGGCAGTGGCTGTGGGAAGCTAATGGGGAGAGGGTCAGAAGGGCAGTTCTCAGCAACTCTGTAGGATCAGTTAATGAATCAGTCAGAGGGACAAGAAATTGTGCACAATCCCAAGGTTCTCCTCTCCCAAAAACGTGCTACACTGGAACTGAGAAGCCCCAAGCAGGGAGAAATTGAAATGAAAAAGGAGGAAGAACCGTGAAGGGAGAGTCAGCTTCTCAGGGGAACCAGCATGGGAGAGAAATGCCCTGAGCATCTGCCTGGACTGGTAGAAGGCTGCATTCCCCACTCCCCCACCTTACCCCATACCAAGGCTGCGGGGCTAGCCAGGCTGACTAGCCCTTCTCTCTCCCCATAGGTGGCTGGAGAGCGTTACGTGTACAAGTTTGTGTGTGAGCCCGAGGCCCTCTTCTCTTTGGCCTTCCCGGACAATCAGCGTCCAGCTCTGAAGGCCGAGTTTGACCGGCCGGTCAGTGAGGAGGACACAGTCCCTTTGTCCCACTTGGACGAGAGTCCCGCCTACCTCCCGGAGCTCGCTGTCCCTGCCCAGCTGTTTGGCCCCAAGGGTGGCTACTCTTACTAGCCCCCAGCGGCTATTCCCTCTGCCGCAGGTGGGTGCTGCCCTGCGTACATATAGTTGAATTTGGTGTTGGGGAAACCTTCATCTGAAACCCACAGATGACTCTGGGCAGATCCCCACTGTCCTACCAGTTGCCCTGGCCCAGACTCTGAGCTGCTCACCAGTCACTGGGAAGGAAAAGTGGAGAAATGGCAAGTCTATAAAGGTGGAGTCTCAGAAACTCCCCTGGGGGCTCCACCTGGGCCCTGGGGGAATTCAGCTCAGCTTCTTCCCAGGTCCTGCTTCCTGTGTCCACGCCCCCTACACCTTTTCCCCAACCACAGAGAACAAGAGTTTGTTCTGTTCTGGGGGACAGAGAAGGCGCTTCCCAACTTAAACTGGCATGAGAGAGAGGAGGTTCACTGAGATCCCCAGATCGTCCCACTGCGCGGAGACAGAAGCCTGGACTCTGCCCCAAGCTGTGGCCCCGGGTGGGTTCCGGCTTGTCAGTTCTTGGTGCTCTGTGTTCCCGGAGGCAGGGGGAGGTTGAAGAAAGGAACCTGGGATGGGGGGTGCTGGGTGGAAGCCGAGAGGGATGGGTTCCTGCTCCAAGGGGCCCTTTACCTTTCTTCCGCCCTTTCCTAGGCCCAGTTTCCACTTCCACCTCCACCACATCTACCAGACCTTAATAAAGCCCCACTTCTCCCATTAGTTATCCTGTGTCCTCTTTGCTGTCCTGTGAAAACTGACCTGGGGATGGAAAGAGCTCTGGCCTTGGAGCAGAGCTCACTGGTTTGGGGCCAGGCCCTGACATTTAATCCCCATGTGGATTTGAAAAAAGGTACCTATTTTTCTTCTGAAAAATGGGCTTAATGATACCTGCTCTTCCCCCTTCCCAGCATTACTGTGTGAAGATCCAGAAATAATGGACAGGGGTACTTGATAACCTGGACAGGCGTCCCTTGCGCACTTTGAGCCTGCTTCCTGCAGCAGTCTCCCTGGCCCTGCGGGTGGGGCAGGTGGGCCACTGCGTTGCAAGGCTCTTCCCCCTGGGACTTCTTCAGGCAGGGTTTTGGTTTTTGGTTTCTGTGATCCTAACTGTTCCCCTGACCCTGCTGCCCCACATAGACCCCAATTGCATGTCCTCCGCCCTACCTCAGCTCCTAGGTTGCTACTTTTGCTGGGGCTGGGGACAACTGTTTGGAGAATGGGCCAAAGGAGAAAGACTCCCAGGCCAGATGGTACAGGGAGAGGCTAGAGCAGGCCCTGGATTCTGGCCAGTGGAGACTAGATCTTCAGGGGAGTGGGAAACACCTAGATTCTCCTTGCCCAAATTTGGGAGACATCAGAGTCCTGAGGCTGAGATTTTTGGGCGTGGGTAGAAACAGCAAAGCCGACAACAACCTGCGGAGGAAGTATGACTGAGTAGGGGTGACAAGAGGTGGGAGGGGCAGAGTGGGTGCTTCCAGACCCAGCTCCTATGTAAACCACTGCCCGGGAGACAGGCTCAGGTACAAACAGGGGCTCTCGTGTTAAACAGAAATTGCAGCTGTTCTGAGGTTGGGGCCAGCCCAACTCTGTTCATGCCTGAACTGCCAGCAGCCTTGGCCCAGCAACAACCTGAGACCATCCCTTGGAGGGATACCCCAACCACCATCCAAAAATAAAAGGCAACATTACTTCTTCCTAGAAACACAAAACATCAATGTACTGATACACTTCAGAGCAAGAAACAGAAAATAAATTTTAAAAATAACTTTTAAAAATATATAATTTAATTCCACATTAAAGCCAAGCTATCATGGTGGGAAGAAGGTATAAAAATCTGGTGGAGACCCTGAGAGCTGAGTACACACATGAAGAGAGAGGGATTCAGATGAGAAGCAGCATCCAGGGAAAGCGAGGTCTCTGCAGGCTGAGAGGATTGCCTCTGCCCTCTGAACTGTTCATTAGCAGGTCACCAGTCCCAGTTCTTTGTTCAAATCCTCAAACTTGGAGGGGCACTGCTCCAATGAGACAGCTATAGCACCCATGGGGAGGAAGTGCTTTGGGCTGCAGCAGACAGTCAAAGCCAACTCGTCCTGGCAGGATGAAGTAAACCTGGACTGAGGAGCCTGACCCAGCAGCGGAGCTCACACATGCCCCATGGGGACGGTCCCCCCATATACATAAACAGCGCACTCAGCACATGTGCAGAGGCAGGCAACTCCTGAGCCTGCTGCCTGCTGGGTTGGGGTGAACAATATACTTTAATGGCCAAAAAGATCCCAGCTCTCTGCATGAGACCCACATCCTCTCCTGGGCTGTCACTCAATCTTGGGAAATACTGGTTCAATGAAGAGAAACAAGGGCTCCATTGTGTGAGAGCAGCAGGCAAGCTCCCCTTCTGCATCTGGACAGGACCCCCTCCTCTCCCTCAGAGCAGGCTCAGCTCAGCTCCCCACACTGCTTTCCTGATAGTCAAAAGGTCAGACCCCAGCTATGCTGTCATAGCAGAGAAGTGACCTCAGCTCTAGGGTAGAGATGGTCAATGAACACCCACAGAACGGGGATCCTTTTTTCCTCACCTGAGCCAGAAAGATAACCTACCCTGCTGCCATTATCCTTGGCCCATTCAACATTCCTTTTCAACCTCAGCTTAAAACCCAAGCCTCCCTCCCCAGGTGCCAACACTGTCAGTGCTGGGCACTGTCGGGACAGGCTGAGCCACCACATCCAGGAGTTTATTTCTGAATGGGGAAGATTTAGGCTGGAATTAAGACTGGGAGACAGGTGTGGTGGTGTGCACCTATAGTCTGAGCTACTGGGGAGGCTGAGGCGGGAGGATAACTTGAGCCCAGGAGTTTGACGCCAGCCTGGGCTCAAGACCCTATCTCAAAAAAATAAAACCAGATTGGGGAGGTGGATGCCAGTCCCCGTTTCCCCTTTGGCTTCATTTGAGGTCCCTGCTCTGTCTCTCCCCAGAAGGCTTCAAGGCTAACACACAACAATGCCCTGCCCCTTGATGACTGGCCTGGGCTTACTGAAGGCACAAAGACAGAATCAGGAGGCACTCACTCAGCTTAACAAAGGGGCAGGGATCAGCAGTCAGCAGGTTGCCTGGCCTATATTCCTCTCCCTTAGACTCTGAATTGTGTCTTTCGGGTGTGGTTTGCTGCCCAGTGACAATATACATTCCTTTATATCCTGGAATGTTGTATAGTCTCTTTTCGTTTCTGGCATATAGTTCTACAGTAGTTCTAGCATTTACATCACTTCAGAACTTGCTAATAACCTAAGGATGGGAGAAGCAGCACCGTAACAGGATGTGCCCAATCTCCCAGCAGCTTCTGTACAAGCACTACGTCCAGACCAGCTTTCCACCAGTTCCACAACCTGGCCTGGCAAGACCTGCCTGATGTTTTTCTAGGTAAGGAGCCTCCTCTGTGCACTTTGGGAGGCGGAGGCAGGAGGATTGCCTGAAGCCAGGAATTGGAGAGCAGCCTGGGGAACATAGTAAGAGCCCATCTCTATGGGAAGAAAAAAAAAAAAAGAGTCTCCTCAGGAGCTGTGAGGGGGGCACAAGGAGGTGGCCATTCCCCAACCAAGTGCCAGGAAAAACCCACAAGAACAAGCCCTGGAGCACAGATCCAGGCAGCACAGACCAGCTGAGAGGAGAGGTGTTATGTTTGTTTTCTGTTTGGGGTGGGAAAAGGGAGGTTTTTACCATAAAATTCCTTTGTTAAAGTCCATCCAGGACCTCAGGGGAAAAAAATAAAAACAAAATAAAATAAAAGCCGTGTTGTTACTTAGTATGTTTCAAAAGGAAATGGGACATGCTGCATGTTGTGAATGTGGCAGGAGGTTGAGGGAGCAGGGAACCTTCTGTGTTTAATACGTGGCATCCGTAACCACTCAGGCCTCCAGACTGACGCGCTCTGTGGAGAGGACGTGGTTAATCATGGGGCGATCCCCCAGCACGGCCGCTGATGCTGAAAGACAAGGCTGGAGGTCTGGGCTGTACATCACTTCTGAGCCCAAAGAGGCCCTGCGCTTCTGGTTTTAGGGGATTCTCATCATGTGCACCCAAGCACAGATGCTAAATCTCCCTCAGCCTGTGCCCAGGCCAGTATCCTACCCTTTCAGCTAAACGAAACAGTCACAGAAAATCATTTTAGATTCCTTAAGAAAATAAATATTTCCATGGAGGTCAAACCAAAGTACAGGGGCTGGAGAAGGGGTGGGAAGCCCTGGGGCACACACTTTAGACGAGCACAGTAGCTCCTGCCAGCTGGGGCATCAGCGCCCTCCCCATGTCCCTGCACGAGACACTCACCCACTCTCCTTTCCCACCCTGGGACTGCACAAGTTGCCCCTTTCTTGAAGTTGATGCAATGTCTCCGTGTTAGCTATGAGCTCCCAACAGGCCCCAAGGACTTGGGTTGATGGGGGCTGGAGGCTCTTGCCAAAGCCAAGTCTAAATCCCTGTTTCTATTTTATTAGCAGGGAAGAAATGAGAGTCAAGTTGAGAAAATGCCCAGTTAAGACAGTCAGTCACAGGACAGCTGTATTCTCAGGACCAGCCTGTCATCAATGAGAATAAGTCCAAGCCCCGGGCTACTGCTGCCGGAGAGGCAAATGAACACGCTTGCCTTTCAGCGCCGTCGGAAGGCCCGGGATATTCTCCAGGCATTGGGTTCCTCATAGCGGTTGTACAAGGGTTCCAGACGCTGCTGCTTCTTCTGTTTGCTTAGCTTAGTTGGGTCGGAGACCTTGAAGAAGGCTGGGGCAAACTCCACAAGCCACCGGGGGTCGATGGTGGTAACCTCACGCATGTATTCCTTGGTGGTCAGCACCAGCTCGTGGTATACCACCCTATCGGGGGAGAGAGACAGAACTCAAGCCTCTGGATGCAGGTTCCACTCTACGGTCAACCTGATCCCTAGTAGGCCTCAGCTCAGCTTACATTTTATCCTCTTACCACTCACGCCTGACCCCTACAAGACTGCAGACTGTTTATGATAGCCACACCCAATACTGAAGCACCTGCACACCTCTAACCACAAGAAAGGTCTCAGGAGAATGTGTTCTAGTCCTGGCTCTGGCTCTAACTAGTTAAGTGACATGGAGCCAGTCACATCCCTTCTCTAATCTGCTTCTTGCTCTACAGGGTGGCTTATTAGAATGTTTCCACAGAAATCTAGGGCCCTGAAGAGGGGTCTCACACACTGCCACAAGGGATGGGAAGGCCAAACAGGCAAGAAGCTACATTTCTAACCCTTCTACTGTGATAACATGGTGGTTTTGAATCAGTTTTATATTAGGGTTCTAGAGAAAGAGTCCTTTTTTAAAAAAAATTGTTACTTTAAAACTACATCTCTAGGTAGTTTTTTTAAACCACAAATTTTTTTTCAACTAGGTCTCACTCCTATGATTTTAATTCTCGCATAGGGTTTGATACGTTGTGCTTAATTCAGGTTTCTGCTGCTCAAGAAATGCAAGCAATGTTATAACAGGAAGTACTGGGAATAGGGACCCTGGGATGCATCCACCTACCATTCTGGCTGTCTGTTGAAGAGGGCACTGGAAGGATGGATGTAGACCACCTGCTGGTCGATCAGCGTCCGGTAACCCTCCTGCGGGTCTTTCTTGGCGGCATTACGGAAGAACCCACTGCAGATGGCCTTCTGTACTCGGACTGTGGACTTGCCACAGGAAACAACATCCAGCTTGTGTCTATCAAGATAGGACAAAAGATGTGACCCCACTCTGCTTTCAGAGGTTTTATTTTCCACAATGGCAGTGCCCAACACCCCCATCTTGGGGTGCCCAGAGTAGTCACCAGGACCTTCCTTCCAGCCCTAAGTGTACTACAGAGGCAGCTCTACACAGTGGGCAGACGGAGGCACTCAGAGGCAGATATTTTGTTTAGACGCGAATTCAATTCCAGAGTAATAATGTTCCAGAGGCTTGTAAACAAAGAGCATTTCTTCAACAACTGACAAATAATCTTCCCTTAGGAACTTTCTGAGGTAATTCTCAGCCATACCCTGGCTTGGGCAGAAGGAATATAACAAAGATGGAAAAGCTGGAGGAAGAGGGTTATGTGAGGAGCAAGAGAAAAGGTGCCTATAGCTTTATAGGTACACACAGATGAACAGACATGATACTCAAGGTGGTTCAACTCAAACATGGGGAGTCATCAGATTCCGGCCTACCTGTCCATTATGCCTAACATCTGCTTGCGAATGTCCTGGGCCCGGCGCAGGGAACGAGCCTGGATAAAGTTCTCATAGCACCATGGGTTGGAGAACTTGTTATTCTTCCAGGAGTTGTACACAGCTAGCAGGGTGAGGTGGTCCCCTTCAGTCTGGTGGAATTTGGCCTTCTTCTGATCTGCAAGGGCTTGTTTATCCTGCCAAGCAGTGGGACAGAGGATCATTTCCGACCCAACAGCTACTAACTGAACATGGAGCAATTCTAGGGAGCCCTAAAAGGCCCTATGAAAAGTGTCCACATCAGGCCAGGCATGATGGCTCGGGCCTGTAATCCTAGAATTTTGGGAGGCTGAGGCAAGAGGATCACTTGAGGCCAGGAGTTTGAGACCTGGCCAACATGGTGCAACCCCATCTCTACTAAAAATACAAAAATTAGCAGGGCATGGTGGTGCACGCCTGTAATCCCAGCTGCTCCGGAGGCTGAGGCAGGAAAATTGCTTGAACCCGGGAGGCGGAGACTGCAAGACTGCGCCACTGCACTCCAGCCTGGGGGACGGAGTGAGGCTCCATCTCAAAAAAAAAAAAAAATTTCCACATCAGCATTGGAATGGCAACAGGCCAACTACCCCAACTTCACAGCACCCCATCTAAACCTGGATGTGAACTTCCTACCTTGGGCCTATAGAAGACGTTCTGCACAGACAGCATGGATACAATGGTCAGCATTTCCTCACTGCAGCCCAGATGCACAGACATGATGAGCATTTTGCATAGCATTGGCTCCAGAGGAAACTCTGCCATCTAGAGGGAGAAAGAAAAACGACAACTACTTCCCTGTGGAAGACACTTTTGGATTCACCATAGCAAGACCTTGGTAGCAACACAGATTTTCCTAAAGCATAATGATGCTGTGGGATGCCTTTCTCTATCAGAAGAATGCTGTTGTTTATTCTTTTCCCAAATAAAATCCAAAGGGATGTATGTGACCAAGCACATAACTACTGTTGGGGTAGGTGAGAATTTTGCAGATGCCTTTTCTAAGTAAGGCTAGACTCACTAATATATCCTGAGGCAAAATTAACTGTGAACACCTTTTTCCATAAAGACGAAACAGTTTAAAGTGATAGTGGAGAAATTCAGGTTAAAAACAAGCATTGATAATTCTACTCAAAGCTTATCCACGGTCTCAACTCTTGATTTTGTACAGACCAAAGGATGTGAAAGGCTGACCAGGGAATCTTCCCAAAAGCACAGAAAGTTAAGTCTGTCCCCTACCCGGCGGCCCAAGCGAGTGAGCAGGCCCTCGTCGTCCAGGGCCCCCAGTGTATACAGCTGCTCCATGGCGGTGATCAAAGTTTCCATTGGTGGGGCATCCATGAAATCAAAGGACAGCAGGTCATTGATACCCATGGCCTAGAACAGAAAGGAACAAGGCAGGTGATAAGAGGGTCGGTCTAGCCAGTGTTAGCATGTGGGGAAGCTATTTGTTACTTTATTTCCCATTTCTTCAATTGCAATTAGGAAGTCACCAGTGAGATTGATGTAACTTCCAGGGCTGGGCCACAGAAAACTCAGACTATTATAATAGAAAGCACATACCTGAGACAGAGTCTCACTCTGTCATCCAGGCTGGAGTACAGTGGCCCAATCTCAGCTCAATGCAGCCTCCACCTCCCGGGTTCAAGCAATTCTCCTGCCTCAGCATCCCGTCTAGCTGGGATCACAGGCATCTGCCATCATGTCCAGCTAATTTTTGTATTTTCAGTAGTGATGGGGTTTTACCATGTTGGCTGGGCTGGTCTTGGCCAGGCACGGTGCCTCACGTCTGTAATCCCAGCACTTTGGGAGGCCGAGGGGGGCAGATCACGAGGTCAGGAGTTCGAGACCAGCCTGGCCAATATGGTGACACCCCATGTCTACTAAACATACAAAAATTAGCCAGGTATGGTGGCACGTGCCTGTAGTCCCAGCCACTCGGGAGGCTGAGGCAGGAGAATCGCTTGAAGCCGGGAGGCAGAGGTTGCAGTAAGCCGAGATTCCGCCATTGCACTCCAGCCTGGCAACAGAGCAAGCCTCCTTCTTAAAAAAAGAAAAAGAAAAAAGAACTAAAAGCAGACTCAGCATTATTGATAATAGCCAAAAGGGAGAAACAATCCAAATGTTTCTGCTGAAGAATGGATAAACAAAATGTGGTATATACATACAACAGAATAGTAGTCACCCTTAGAAAAGAAATGAATAAACCTTGAAAACAACATGAATAAATCTGGAAAACATTATTCTAAGTGAAACAAGCCAGATACAAAAGAATACTGTATGATTCCACTTAAATGAAGTTATCTAGAATAGACAAATTCACAGAGGTAGAAAGCAGAATAGTAGTTACCAAGTGACAGAGAGGGGGGATTTACTGTTTAAGGAGTACAGAGTTTCTGTTTGGGACAATGAAAAAGTTCTGGAAATGGATGTTGGTGATGGTTGCATAGCACCGTGAATGTATTTAATGCCACTGAATTGTACGCTTTAAAAAGGTTACAATCGTAAATTTTGTTATGTATTTTACAAGAATAATAACAATATAGTCTACCAGCTTGTCCTGTCTCTTGCATACCTCGTTTCTACTACATATCTATGAGGGACCTCGTACCATGCTAGGTGGGAGGGATATAAAGATGGCCAAGATATGGCCTCTGCTTTCAGAGGGTTCACACTGGGTGAGAACTATGTTCACAAAACCACAACACAGTGCAATCTACATGCCTGGCATGTAGCAGGTGTTTAATACATTTATTAGCTAATTTGATGAATAAAAGAAACGACTGAATGATGATGATTCAAGTGTGTATAAAGTGTGATGTGGTAGGACCGAAGCTTTCTATTTCTTTCTCATAAAGTGATTGTGACCATAAACACAGCAGGTGTTCAATACATGCTTATTGTGTGAATAGTAACTATGAGGAATTATGTTAGCAATCATCAAGCTAGGCGCTGTGCCAAGTATCTTCACCTACATTATCTCACTTATCTTTCCAACAAATACTATTTTTTTTTTGAGACAGAGTTTCACTCTTATTGCCCAGGCTGGAGTACAGTGGCATGATCTCAGCTCACCACGATCTCCGCCTCCCGGGTTCAAGCGATTCTCCTGCCTCAGCCTCCCAAGTACTTGGGATTTTAAGCATGCACCACTAAGTCCATCTAATGTTGTATTTTTAGTAGAGATGGGGTTTCTTCATGTTGCTCAGGGTGGTCTCGAAGTCCCAACTTCAGGTGATCTGCCTACCTTGGCCTCCCAAAGTGCTGGGATTACAGGCGTGAGCCACTGCGCCCAGTCTCCAACAAATAATATTAACAGCCCTTTTTTCAGAGAAGAACACAGAGCAGAGGGCAAAGTAAATAAACTTGCCCAAAGTCACACAGTTTGGAGCTGAGGTCTGAGCCACAGATGCCTCTCTGTTGGCACTCCAGAGACTGGAGCAGGTTTCTTTTTTCTTTCTGAAGCTCTGTGTTAGCCTCTCTTACAGGGAATAAATAATAAATGACAATAGAGCACTCTGCACCAGAAAGTGCCAGGGCTCCAGGGTAGCATCAGTGTCGGGGGAAATGCCATCAGCTGGGAAATTACTCGAACAGCTCCTCCTGCCAAAAGAGAATGAACTCCTCACTGGGGACTGAGAGAGGAAGAACAATGATTCAGAATGAAAACCAAGCCCCTGAGAGCCAGTCTGAAATCTGTGCTGACAGTTCCCTTGCAAAGTTTTTGAAGAGGGAGGTTTTTTTCTCTGTTCTAAAGGAACAGAATTGGATCTGAACACTAAAGTGGTTGAGGTTAAGTGTGTTTGTCCACAGTTTGGCATTGATTATATTTTTCTAATTTCCTTTTAGAAAATGCTCCTAACTACAGCCTTTTACAACCTAATATCCTGCTAGTTGTTACGGTAAGAAAAAAATGTGTGTTCACAGCAGACATGCCAACTTAGCCCCAGACCTGCCATGAGAGGCGGTTATCACAGCCTTTTGCATTTCACTCAAAGGGACTGGTTCCATGAGGTTACTAAAGTATTTAACAAGCTTCATAAAACTGGGATTCATTTACGAAGTCCAGGATTAGACTCTTCCACCAACCCATTCTAACCAGTGATTTCTACCTTGAGTGACAGCACCGTGCTTGCTAAGTTGGTTCTCTGGATTTCCGGCACGTTGGTGGTGAGCATTTCATCTCGGTAGGCACGTTCTGTATACAGCCTGTAACACTTCCCTGGGCCTGTTCTCCCAGCTCTGCCAGCTCGTTGCTTTGCCTGAGCCTAGAGGGGTGGGCATATAAAAGCAACATATCTGTTAAACACTGCTTAACAGCTTTACCCAGGATCTCTGTTAAAAGGGGGACAATTAGCAACTGGTAAAATCAGAAATGGTGTTGATTTCACTTCCTTTGGGACCATTTCCAAGACTACCAATGATCTTATCTTTCCCTCTCCATACTCAGCACTTCAGGGATGTTTGTTCAAGGGAGGCAATATAAGCAGGGTTAATGAAAGAAATATTATACAGATCTCAGACATGTCTTTTCAAAATAGTATGGCACAATATAAAAGAGAAAGCAGCCGGCTGCAGTGGCTCACACCTGTAATCCCAACACTTTGGGAAGCCAAGGTAGGCAGATCATGAGGTCAGGAGTTCAAGACCAGCCTGACCAGCACGGTGAAACCCTGTCTCTACTAAAAATACAAAAATTAGCCAGGCATGGTAGTGTGTGCTTGTAATCCCAACTACTCAGGAGGCTGAGGTAGGAGAATCGTTTGAACCCAGGAGGCAGAGGTTGCAGTGAGCCAAGATTGCACCACTGCACTCCAGCCTGAGCAACAAAGCAAGAATCTGTCTCAAAAAAAGAAAGAAAGAAAGCATAAAACAAGATGACAGAACACATCCGCACAGTTATGACCAAAAAGGTAAGTGAAATAAATTATGTCAATCATACAAATGACTTTACAGTCATTTAAAAAATTATGTTTGCAGGCCAGGTGTGGTGACTCACGCCTATAATCGCAGCACTTTGGAAGGCCAAGGCGGGAGATCACCTGAGCCCAGGACCAGCCGGGGCAACATGTTGAAACTCCATCTCTATAAAAAATACAAAAATCAGCTTGGTGTGGTGGCTCATGCCTATAGTCCCAGCTATTCAGGAGGCTCAGATGGGAGGACCACCTGAGCCTGGGGGGGTTGAGGCTGGCTGCAGTGAGCTGTGATCATGCCACTGCACTACAGCCTGGCAACAACAGAGACTGACCCTGACTCTAAAAAAATTAAATAAAAATAAAAATCATGTTTACAATGTTAAGTAACAGAAGAAAATGTTCACTCACATTAAATGCAAAATGCAAGTTACAAAACAATATAATGCTAATTTTGTAAAAAGTCTTTACATATCAACTACTAGAAGGAAATGACTAAGGGAAAAAAACCTAAAATGTGAACAGTGGCCAACTCTGACAGATTTGCAGATGAGGCCTATTTTCTTTAGACTTTACCAAATATTGAACATGTATTATTCCAGTAGGAAAACTAAATACTAAAAAAAAATACAAAACTTCCTACTAATTTGGCTACTAAAATTGTAACCATGAAAGAAATAAACATGAACAAAGACTGGAAAGAAAAAGAGCAAAATCACAACAGTGGATGTAGTAGGATGATGGGTAATTAAATTTTTTTCTTCTATTTTTCAAAAATAATGTAATACTATTTCTGTACTGGGAGAAGAAAACGCTGGTTTAAAAAAAAATTTTTTTTTTTAATGTAGTTTAGCCATAGGTTGCTAGGAAACAATGAATAGCAATCTGAAGAGGGCCGTTTTCTGACAAAACCATCTGTTGTAACAAACAGTACCAAGATTTACAAATTACTATGCCAGCTCCAAACCAAAGGACGGAGTATGAAAGGACAACTAAGCACACAATCCAGGCAGCAATCACGCACAGTGGCTGGACTCCACAGCGTTCTATAGATGTCTCTCTCCAGATCAGGAAAGGCACGCGGAACTAATTTTTTGATGACCACCACCCTGACAAGTGGTATACAGCACACAAGCTAGAGTCAGGTTACCCAGGTTCAAATCTTGGCTCTACTAGCTCTGTGATATTAAGCAAGTCACCTAACCCCTCTGTGCCTCAGGCTCCTCATCTGCGAAAATAATATCTACCACACAGGATCAATGCGAGAATGCATAGAGTCAATGCGCGTATCTAGGACAGTACCTGGTACTTGGTAAGTACACCGTAAGTGGTAGCTAGGATTATTACTTAAGTTTCAAAATAAAAATAGCCTTATGGCTTTTACAAATTATGAAAGTAATACATACCTTTTGTGAAAGACTACATAAAAGTATAAAAGAAGCCAAGTGCGGTGGCTCACGCCCGTAATCCCAGCACTTTGGGAGGCCGAGGCAGGCAGATCACCTGAGGTTCGGAGTTCGAAACCAGCCTGACCAATATGGTGAAACCCCGTCTTAAATAAATAAATAAATAAAAAGTATAAAAGAAAACGCACTTCACCTAGCAGCACCACCCGGAAATAATCTTTGCTAACATTTAGACTACATGCTTTCAATCTTGGGCACACCTCACTCATACATACACTGCAGAAATGCACACCATCTTTTTTTTTTTTCCTGAGAAGTCTAAGGTTGAAACACCATCTATTTTTATTTTTTATTTATTTATTTATTTATTTATTTTTGAGACGGAGTTTCGCCCTTGTTACCCAGGCTGGAGTGCAATGGCGCGATATCGGCTCACCGCAACCTCCGCCTCCTGGGTTCAGGCAATTCTCCTGCCTCAGCCTCCTGAGTAGCT
>NW_016107888.1:134324-136933 GCF_001604975.1 Cebus imitator | reverse complement strand
AAAAAAAAAAAAAAAAAAAAAAAAAAAAAGAAAACCCCATAAAAAAAAAAAAAAAAAAAAAAAAAAGGAGATGAACCTTTAAATTTTGGATATACTGTTGCCAAACTTCTCTCAAAAAAGTGATCAGGTAATTCATTTTTAAATGTAATTTCCTACCTAAACAGGAAATTATTTTAGAGACAGGGTCTTGCTCTGTCACCCCAGCTGGAGTGCAGTGGCGCTATCCTAGCTCACTGCAGCCTCGGACTCCTGGGCTCAAGTGATCCTCCCACCTTAGACTCTTAACCAGCTGGGACTGCAGGCACATGCCACCATGTCAGGCTAATTTGTTTTTATTTTTTTGTGGTGGCAGGATCTTGCTATATTTCCCAGGCTAGTCTAGAACTCCTGGGCTCAAGCAATCCTCCCATTTCAGCATTCCAAAGTGCTGGGATTATAGGTGTGAGCCATGGTGCCTGGCCTCATGGGGGCATTTTAATGGTGAAATACTATTCTAAAGATTAAAAACTTCAAGGATCAGTCAGACTTGGAGGTAAAAAAAGATCAAAAACAAAGAACAAAAAACCTTTCCCTCATGTCATTATAGTACCCAGTATCATAAAAGTTCATCTTTGAAAACAATAAAGTTTGAAATATATAATCATAAAAAATTTCAGAAAGGCCCTAACCAGGATTATTAGGAAAACTGTTGATACAAGCTGCCATACCTGAGAAATAGGCGTCACCACAAGCTGGTCAATCCCTGTCTTGGAATTGTAAACTTTCTGCTTCACGAATCCTGGGTCCACCACGTAGTAGATGCCGTCAATAGTCAGCGACGTCTCTGCAATATTGGTGGCAATCACAACCTGCAGGCAAGACAGGCAAAGCTGCAGTGAGCTGCCCGGCTCAGCCCTGAGGTATGAAACAGTTCTTCTGAACCCAGACATCTTCCCAAAGGAATATGTGACTATCTCCCTCTGTGGATGGTTAAAATGACACTTAATCCCAGCTCAGCCTCCAACGGGCAGAAGGGAGGTACCTTCAGCTTAAGGGTTAAGTTAGATGGTACCTGAGAGGTACGGGAAAAAGCTAAGGCCAATCAAAGCCAATTTCATTTGGTACAAATAGCTACTGTATATCTCATTTTCTAGATCCAATGTTGATTACTACAATTTTAATTTTCTAGCACCCTGGGAAAGGAGAGATTTCCTGGCATCACATGTGCCAATGCAAAAGATTTTTCTTTCCCCTACTGAGACATCTGGACTGAAGAATGGGCTGCTTGTATTCTGTGGAATACGTATGTGGAACAAGAGGGAGGCTGCTTTTTTTTAACTGATCATAAAATGAACCATGAGATGACACAGGAATTTCACAGTTTATGTGTGTGTGTAGCAGTCTATGTGATCTGGAGGATTATTAGTCTCAGCTTACACTGTCACTGTTCTTCCACCCAGAGGTTCAGCTAATAAAACACAATTGCTTGGAAAAATCATCACTAGGAGGCACTGGAATAACACGTATCATGCCAGCACCTTAGTGGCCCTGAAAGGCTTCTACCTGCTACAGAACTACAGAAGCCCTGCTTAGAAAGAACTCCAACTATTAGGAATAGAATAGGGGAGAAATTCACCATCTTTCCACTCAAGCATGATTGTCCTCCCATGTTTCCCTCCTCAGCACCATCTTCGATCCAGCTGCCCAACCCAGAAACCAGAGTCACACCTGACTTCCCTCACCCTTCTCCCCTTTACCTGCTAATACCCACCAAGTCTTGTCCATTTTAACTCTTTTTTTGAGACGGAGTTTTGCTCTTGTCGCCCAGGCTGGAGTGCAATGGCATGATCTCGGCTCACTGCAACCTCTGCCTCCTAGGTTCAAGCAATTCTTCTGTCTCAGCCTCCCCAGTAGCTGGGTCTACAAGCATATGCCACCACGCCCGGCTAAATTTTGTATTTTTAGTAGAGACAGAGTTTCACTATGTTGGCCAGGCTAGTCCTGAACTCCTGACTTTGTGATCCGCTCGCCTCAGCCTCTGAAAGTACTGAGATTACAGGCGTGAGCCACTGCGCCGGCCAAGTCCATCTGACTTCTACTCTTAGGAATATGCCTAAGAGAAATGAAAACATACGTCCACACAAAAACTTGGTTTTCTGAGACAGGGTCTGGTTTGCTCTGTATCCCTAGCTGGAGCACAGTGGTATGACCACAGCTCAAAGCACCTTCACCCTCCTGGGCTCAAGTGATCCTCCCACCTCAGCCTCTTGAGTATAGGCACATGCCACCATGCCTGGTTAATTTTTTATTTTTTATTTTTTGTAGAGATAGGGGTCTTAACCATATTGCCCAGGCTGGTCTTAAACTTCTGGGCTCAAGGGATCGTCCCACCTTGGCCTCTAAAAATGCTGGGAATGGCTGGGTGTGGTGGCTCACACCTGTAATCCTAGCACTTCAGAAGGCAGAGGCAGGTGGATTACCTGGGGTCATGAGTTTGAGACCAGTCAGGCCAACATGGCAAAACCCCTTCTCTACCAAAAACACAAAAATCAGCCGGGCGTTGTGGCACATGCCTATAATCCCAGCTACTCAGGAGGCTGAGGCAAAAGAATCACTTGAACCCAGGAGAC
>NW_016107888.1:129430-133328 GCF_001604975.1 Cebus imitator | reverse complement strand
ATGTGCATAGGTTACATGCAACTACTACAGCATTTTATGTAAGAGTCTTGAGCATAATTGGATCTTGGTATCCTCGGGGATCCTGGAACCAATCCCCACATACCATGGAATAACTGTATACTAAAAGCCGTTGAATTGTACACTTTAAAAGGGTAAATTCCAATCTGGGCAACAGAGTGAAACCGTGTTTCTACAAAAAAATAGAAAAATTAGCCAGGAATAGTGGCACACGTCTGTAGTCCCACATGCTTAGGAGGCTGAGGCAGAAGGATCACTTGAGCCTTAGAGGCAAAGGTTGCAGTGAGCCAAGATCACACCTCTGCACTCCAGACTAGGTGACAGAGACCCTGTCTCAAAAAAAAAAAAAAGCAGGCGGTGGGGGAGTTAATTGAAAGGTATGTAAATTACATCTCAATAAAGCTGTTATTAAAAATATACCTATATCCATCTGTCTGCTTTCCTTTTGTCTCATACACACAGTCATATACTTGGTTCCAGCCATCAGAACTATGCCATTCTCTGAACTGGCCCCACTTCCTCGCCTCCAGGCCACCACGGACAGTTCTGTGTCCTCAGAAAGCTTGTCCCCCTGCCTTTCGTGAGCTCTCCAGGACTAGCTTAGATCCTTATTTCCCCTAAGAAGACAGGATTGGGTGCTCCACCTGGGTATCCAAGCAGGAATGGCCTTTTCACACTATATGCTGAAAGTCTGTTGACTGGGGATGCCCCAAAGCAGATAGAGGCTGTTCTCGTAATGCAGCTCCCATGTGTAGCCCAAAGTCTGGTAGATGCTCAAAAAATATTTGTTGAATGAAGGAGATGAGGAATAAGAGCAGAGGTCACATACTAGACCCTCATTCCTAAACGAATTGGTTGGACCAGTCTCTAAAACCTAACAAACAAGACTTGCATATACCCTAAGCAATCCCTACTATGACAAGCTGCACAGAACACATGATTTCAGGGCACGTGGGAGCTTCCTTTTGCCTGTGTTACCTTTCTGCTGCCTGGTGGAGCTGGGTCAAAGATTCGGGTCTGCATCTCACTGGGAAGAGCAGAGTATACTGGGAGGATAATTAACTCTGGAACATCAGGTCCCAGGGATTTCATTCTTTCATACAGGATCTCGCAAGCAGTATCAATCTCTTCCTGACCAGTCAGGAAGACCAGGATATCACCTATGAGGAGAATAAAGCATTAATTTACCTTCTAACTGTGTGTGTGTGTTCTATACAAAGGCTATGGTGATATCAACAAAACTTCAAATAACAGAAAATATACATTCATATTCTGACCGGTAAGTAAACAACAGAAGTTTGTTTATATGACAATATGACATTATAACCACCACCAATTCTTTTTTGGGTGTGTATGATGGAGTCTCCCTGTGTCACCCAGGCTGGAATGCAGTGGTGCCATCTTGGCTCATTGCAACTTTCACCTCCCGAGTTCAAGTGATTCTCCTGCCTCAGCCTCCAGAGTAGCTGAGACTATAGGCACCTGCCACCACATCTGGCTAATTTTTATATTTTAAGTAGAGATGGGGTTGCACCATGTTGGCCAGGATGGTCTCAATCTCCTGACCTTGTGATCTACCTGCCTTGGCCTCCCAAAGTGCTGGGATTACAGGCGTGAGCCACTGTGCCCGGCTACCACCACCATTTCAAACATACAAGCCCGAGGCTTGCAGAGAGATGAATATTTGGAAGGTGTTTCTACAAAGATTAGCAAAAAAAAATACTCATATGAGGACTCTTGGCCTAAGAGGAAAAATACTGCTTTTTCTTTACCTGGTGGCTCTGTTAAATGGATCTGCATAACAGTAATCAGGCTGGCATCCAGATAATCTGTCTCAGGTTCCTTTGTGTACAGTATTTCCACTGGATATGTTCGACCTGGGATGGTGAAAATGGGAGCTTCATAGAAGTATTGAGAAAACTTCACTGCATCCAAGGTTGCTGAGGTGACAATCAGCTTCATGTCCTGCCGTTTCTGAACTGTCTAAAGAGAAATATAATGTGGCTTACTGAAAAGGACTACCCAAAAAGACACAGGTACTCAAATCTAACTACCAGAATTCGGTTTCCAACAAGTAGAAGGGTCATTAAAGAGCATCTAGTTACCTTTTTCAACAATCCAAAGAGCACATCAGTGTGAATTGTCCTCTCATGCGCCTCGTCCAACATGATGATTGCATACTGAGTGAGGTCAGGGTCAATCAAGCACTCCCTAAGCAACATCCCATCTGTCATGTACTTGATGACTGTTTCAGGGCTAGTGCAGTCCTCAAATCGAATGGTGTAGCCCACCTAAAGCAGAACGGAAGGGGAAAACCTAGGATACAAATGTCTCCTTTTCCCAATCACCAGGCAAGATTTCAGCGCAGTCACTGTTACTCATAATCTTAAGAATTTGATCAAGATGTACAGTAATTTCCTTATAGTAAGGTATGTCTTAGACCATACCCTGAACAGACTAATTATGACAATGGGAACCCTCTCTCCCTCAGGAGAAACCTGAGAAAGGCAGTATTATTCATATTTCCATTTGATAGGTTAGGAGATCTGGGCCTTTGCTTCTGGTATTTTTAGAGTGACTCCACTATTTACTTACCTCTTGGCCTAAGCAACAACCAAACTCCTCCGACACCCTTTTGGCCACTGACATTGCTGCCACTCTTCTGGGCTGGGTACACCCAATCTTGCCCCTGGAAGTGTAGCCTGCCTCCGCCAGGTACTGGGTGATCTGTGTTGTCTTTCCAGATCCTGTCTCACCAATAACAATCAGGATCTGATTGTCATGGACAGCCTAAAGCAACAGAATATAAATATGGTCATTAAAATTTGCCACATGCTACTTTGGAATAAAATAATTAATGACTATATTCTAACACTGAAGAAAAGGGGGACATACACATATGGTTAAAGAAGTCAACAATAAATTTAAAAGACACATAAAAAGTGTTCCTTCCCACTGTAACTCCCAAATTTCTAGTATCTTTCCTCAAAAGTTATTTCTTATTTCTATATTGTTTGTAACAGCCCAGGATTACAATCAGCTATATTTCTATGGATACAGGACTAGTTAAATAAACCAGAGCTGATCCAAATAACAAGGCACATTAAAAAAAAGCATTTTTTTTTCTTTTTGAGATGAAGTCTCATTCTGTCACCCAGGCTGGAGTACAGTGGCATGATCTCCGCTCATTGAGACCTCCACCTCTCGGGTTAAAGTAATTCTCCTACATCAGCCTCCCAAGTAGCTGGGATTACAGGTATGCGCCACCACATCCGGCTAATATTTTTGTATTTTCAGTAGAGACAGGGTTTCTTCCTATTGGTCAGGCTGGTCTCAAACTCCCGACCTCAGGTGATCCGCCCGCCTCAGCCTCCCAAAGTGCTGGGGTTATAGGCGTGAACCACCATGCCTGGCCTTTCTCATTTTTAATTACTGACCAGAGCTATTGGTCCATGCAACACAATACTCTGCCCACCTGGAACTGTTCTAGGGTCCCCAGAAAAAAGAAAATATATAGACATATACATATGTATGTGTGTCTGTACACACACACACACACACACACACACACACATTTTTGATACAGAGTCTCGCTCTGTCACCAAGGATGGAATGCAGTGGTGTGATTGCAGTTCACTGCATCCTTGACCTCTCAGGCTCAAGCATTCCTCTTATCTCAGCCTCCTGAGTAGCTGGGACTACAGGCAAGGACCACCATACTCAGGTAAAATTTTTATTTTTATTTTTTATTTTTATTTTTATTTTTATTTTTTTTTGAGACGGAGTTTCGCTCTTGTTACCCAGGCTGGAGTGCAATGGCGCGATCTCGGCTCACCGCAACCTCCGCCTCCTGGGTTCAGGCAATTCTCCTGCCTCAGCC
>NW_016107888.1:122623-129221 GCF_001604975.1 Cebus imitator | reverse complement strand
GATCTCTTGACCTCGTGATCCACCCGCCTCGGCCTCCCAAAGTGCTGGGATTACAGGCTTGAGCCACCGCGCCCGGCAAATTTTTTATTTTTTATAGAGATGAGGTCTCCCTATGGTGCCCAGCCTAGTTTCAAATTCCTAGGCTCAAGTGATCCTTCTGCCTTGGCCTCCCGATGTGCTAGGATCATAGGTGTGAGCTAATATCCCTACCCCCATTATTTTAAAAAGTATTTAGAAAGTTTTCTCCTTTGGCCAGGCGTGGTGGCTCATGCCTGTAATCCTAGCACTTTGGGAGGCTGAGGTGGGTGGATCGCCTGAGGTCAGGAGTTCAAGACCAGCCTGGCCATGATGGTGAAGCCCCCCCCATCTTAAAAAAAAAAAAAAGCAAGTTTTCTCCTTTTTTCTTATCCCTTTTGGAAGAGCCACTTCAAGTAGGCACACACTCGTCCCGCTAGTTTCAATTTTAAAATGTCATCCCTCTTTTAGAAAACAACCCTACTCCCCACCAATACATCACAAAAGGGCTTCTCACCTGGACCAACTGCTCCTTCAGTTTGTAAATGGGCAGGCTCTCCCTCTGCTCAATGATTGACATCTGGGTCTTTTTCCCATAAGAGGCTTTGTTGCCCCCAAAAGCATGTTTCTTCCACTCAGGAATATCATTGGGCATCATCCCAATACCCCTCATGTTGGCAGCAATCTGTCTGCCTTCCGCTGTAAAGGAAAACAGGCAACTTAGGATTGTCCTCAAGCTACCTCAAGATGCACCAGGGGGCTGGGCACGGTGGCTCACACCTATAATCCCAGCACTTTGGGAGGCTGAGATGGGTGGATAACCTGAGGTTAGGAGTTTGAGACCAGCCTGGACAACATGATAAAACCCCGTCTCTACTAAAAATACAAAATTAGCGAGTGGTGGTGCATGCCTGTAATCCTAGCACTTTAGGAGGCTGAGGTGGGTGGAACACCTGAGGACCGGAGTACAAGGCCAGCCTGGCCAACATGGTGAAACCCCATCTTAAAAAAAAAAAAAAAAAAAAAAAAAAAAAAAAAAAGAATTAAAAAAAAAGGACGCACCAGGGAAAAAATAAAATGGCAGGTAAGCACTACACATGCAGCATTTCAATTCAGTGATCCATGATCAAAAGTACTCAAAGAAACAAATTAATGTGAAAAAATGAATATAGAAGGGGCAGCAGGGAGTGGGAAAAAGACTGTAACAAGTGGTGCTACACACCTGTGATGTCAGAAGAAAGGTTAGTTGAGAGAAGTGAAGACCTGATTGTTGGACACTGGAATTCTTTTTTGAGGCAGTCTTGTTCTGTCATCCAAGTGGGAGTGCAGTGGCACGATCCTGGCTCACTGCAGCCTTGACCTCCTGGTTTTAAGCAGTCCTTCTGCCTCATTTTTAAATTTTGAAGAGAGGAGATCTCTCTGTGTTGCCAGGCTGGTCCCAAACTCCTGGGAACAAGCAATCCACCCACCTCAGCCACCCAAAGTAATGGAATTCCAGGCGTGGCCACCATGCCAGCACTCTCTGCCTTTTAAATAAGTGCTATAGCGAGATGTAATTCACATGCCATGTCACACTCTTCTTTTTTCTTTTTTGAGGCTCTGTTGCCCAGGCTGGAGTGCAGTGGTGCAATCATAGCTCACTGCAGCCTCAAATTCCTGGGCTCAAGGAATCCTCTCTCGTTGGCCTCCCAAAGTACTGGGATTACAAATGTGGGCCACCACACCTGGCATCCATGTCACTCTTTTTAAGCATCTAACTCAGTGTTTTACTGTATATTTATAAAGTTGTGCAGCCAACCCCATTATCTAATTTTAGAACATTTTCATCATCTCAAAAAGAAACCCTGTACTGATTAGCAGGTACTCCCCATTTCTCCCTTTTCCTTCCCCTTGGCAACTACTAGTCTACTTTCTATGTCTATGGGTTTACCTATTCTGGATATTTCATACAACATGTGATCTCTTGTGTCTGGCTTCTCTCAGAATAATTTTTTTTTTTTTTTTTTTTTTTGAGACAGGGTCTGGCTCTGATGCCCAGCAGGCTGAAGTGCAGTGACATGATCTCAGCTCACTGCAACCTCCACCTTCTGGGCTCAAGCCATCCTCCCACCTTAGTCTCCTCCGCAGCTGGGACTACAGGTGCATGCCACCACACCCAGCTAATTTTTTTTTTTTTTTGAGATGGAGTTTCACTCTTGTTGCCCAGGCTGGAGTGCAATGGCGTGATCTCAGCTCACTGCAACCTCCGCCTTCCAGGTTCAAGTGATTCTCCTGCCTCAGCCTCCCAAGTAGCTGGGATTACAGGTGCACGTCACCACATCTGTTAATTTTGTATTTTTAGTAGAGAGGTGGTTCCACCATGTTGGTCAGGCTGGTCTCGAACTCCTGACCTCAGATGATCCACCCACCTCAGCCTCCAAAACTGCTGGGATTACAGGCATGAGCCACCACACTAGGCCTAATTTTTGTATTTTTTGCAGAGACGGGGCTTCACCACATTGCCCAGCCTGGTTTCGAATTCCTGGATTCAAGTGATCTGCTTGCCTCAGCCTCCCAAAGTGTTGGGATTACGGGTGTGAGTCACCACACCTGGACCTAGCTTATATTTTTAAGGTTCGCCTTGGACTTGTGGCTTGAGTGAGGAGCAAAAATGATGAGAGAGGCCGGGCGCGGTGGCTCACGCCTATAATCCCAGCACTTTGGGAGGTCGAGGCAGGTGGATCACGAGGTCAAGAGATCGAGAGCTTCCTCGTCAACATGGAGAAGCCCCGTCTCTACTAAAAATAGAAAAATTAGCTGGGCATGGTGGCGCGCACCTGTAGTCCCAGCTACTCGGGAGGCTGAGGCAGGAGAATTGCTTGAACCCAGGAGGCAGAGGTTGTGGTGAGCCGAGATCACACCATTGCACTCCAGCCTGGGTAACAAGAGCGAAACTCTGTCTCAAAAAAAAAAAAAAAATGATGAAGAATTTTACTGGTGCTCTAGAATATGCAAATATTTTACAAATTTGATGCCAAAGGCCAGCTATGAAAAAATAACTTATGCCTACTAACAAAATAAATGAGCTTTGGCAGAGGCCAAAGAAGGGTCACAAAGAACATCTCACTAAAGGGCAAAAGGGAATGAATGGGTTTATTCTGAGGAAATGGAAGATGATATTGTTAAACAATGAATGAACATTTCTAATCTAGTACTTTTTTGTCATTTTTTTAAAATTTGATTTTAAAATAGAGACAGGGGCCGGGCAAGGTGGCTCACCTGTAATCCCAACACTTTGGGATACTGAGATGGGCAGATCATTTGAGGTCAGGAGTTCAAGATCAGCCTGACCAACAAGGTGAAACCCTGTCTCTACTAAAAATACGAAAAAATTAGCCGGGCATAGTGGCGCATGCCTGTAGTCCTAACTACTCAGAGGCTAGGACAGGAGAATCACTTGAACGCGGGAGGCAGAGGTTGCAGTGAGCCAAAATCGCACCACTGCATTCCAGCTGGGGCAACACAGTGAGACTCCATCTCAAAAAATAAAATAGAGACAAAGTCATACCTTGTCTCAAGCGATTTTCCTGCCTCAGCCTCCCAAAGTGTTGGGATTACTGGCATGACACAACATGCCAAGCCTAACCTAGTATTCTGAATCTCTATTACATGCAGCCAAACTGTTATCTAAATTAACAGAATTCTCAAACTTCTGTCTCCAGCCCAGACCTTTCTTCAAAGCTCTTATACTCAATTCTACACTGGATAACTCAACCTAAGATGTCCTCGTTACCTTGGATACAAGTCCAAAACTGAATTCCCCATCTTTTCCCACAAACCCATTTCTCCTCCGATGTTCCCATCATTCATCCTAGTGCTCAGAAAGGATGTCATCTTTGGCCACTCCTGTTATTCTACATTCAACAAATCACTTTTCTCAAGTACATCCCTCCTCTTTGCTACCTCCATGTGCAAGCCACCATCCTCTCGCTTCTGAATTATTATAAAAGCTTCCTAAATCATCACATGTGCCCCATCCAATTCATTCTGCAGGGCACTCTGAATCATCCTTTGGAAATGCAACTCTGGTCATGGCACTTAAACCTGGGAGATGGAGGCTGCAGTGAGCCGAGATGGCGCCACTGCACTCCAGCCTGGTGACAGAGTGAGACTCTGTCTCAAAAAAAAAAAAAATTTTGTTTTGGTTTTAAACACGTGTTTAAGAAAAAAAACAGACATGCTGTAACTGAAGTGAAAAATCAACGGTAAATTTTTTTAGAGACAGAGTCTCATTCTATCACACAGGCTGGAATGCAGTGGCCTGATCTTGGCTCATGCAACCTCTGTCTGCTGGGTTCAAACAATTCTCCTGCCTCAGCCTCCCGAGTAGCTGGGATTACAAGTGTGTGCCACCACACCTGGCTAACTTTTGTATTTTTTTTACTAGAGATGGGGTTTCACCATGTTGGCCGGGCTGGTCTCAAATTCCTGACCTCAGGTGATCCACCTGCCTTGGCCCCTCAAAGTGCTGGGATTACAGGCGTGAGCCACTACGCTGGCCCAAGGGTGAATTTTTAGTGTGTGCTGGGAGTGCCCCCTCCCTGTGTTCTGGAAGGCTGATATTTTTTTTTTTTTTTTTTTTTTGAGACGGAGTTTCACTCTTGTTACCCAGGCTGGAGTGCAATGGCGCGATCTCGGCTCGGTGCAATCTCCGCGTCCTGGGTTCAGGCAATTCTCCTGCCTCAGCCTCCTGAGTAGCTGGGATTACAGGCATGTGCCACCATGCCCAGCTGATTTTTTGTATTTTTAGTAGAGACGGGGTTTCACCACGTTGACCAGGATGGTCTC
Source organism: Cebus imitator (assembly GCF_001604975.1). Lineage (NCBI taxonomy): Eukaryota > Metazoa > Chordata > Mammalia > Primates > Cebidae > Cebus > Cebus imitator. The sequence goes on along the minus strand of NW_016107888.1, from coordinate 124,379 downwards.
GATCTCTTGACCTCGTGATCCACCCACCTCGGCCTCCCAAAGTACTGGGATTACAGGTGTGAGCCACCGCGCCCAGCCAAGGCTGATATTTTTAAACAAGGTCCATACACCCCTCCAAGGGTCCTACCATCAGGCAGAGGGTCAACCCAGTGTTTGTTGAGCCCCATGGGAATAGAATCCATCTCAGCTTCCCGCTGGGCCTGCTTGAGTTCCCGCCTTTCTTTGGCCAAGGCACTTTGCATCATTGCTGCTTGGGAGAGGGAACCATCTGGGTTCTGATACAACAGAAGAAAAATCAACATGAATTAAATGTCCAGGAAATAAAATGTAGATGTTAAGCCCCTGTAACCTAAAACATGAGACCACACCTGGAATAAAGTTCCTACCAATGTAACAGGCTATATGAAAGAAATGGATAAACTGTAGCATATTCAGACAAAATGAACAAGGACAATGATAAATCATTGAAGGCATTGGATGTTTAGTTTCAAGATGAGATAGGAATGATGTGCTACCTTTAAACGTATGAAGGACGTAAGAAAGGGATCAGAATTTTTCTATATGACCCCGGGATCCAAAATCAAGACCAACGTGGACGCTTTAGTGAGTGAGGTTTTAGGTCAGCCTAAAGAAGAACTACGGATCAGATCCATCTAATGATGAAATGTACCTCCTGAAGGGCTGGTGAATTCCCTGTCACTAACAATGTCATGCAGCAATGAGATAACCACATAAAAAGAACACTGCAGAAGAAGTATACGCATGGATTATAAGCATTACATATGTGCTGGGCAGGGAGACCTTTAATACACCCTTTTCCATACCTAAAATGTTTACTGTTCTATGGATTCGAGTTCACATTCCCCTCACAGCTCTGCCCTCCCCAACACCCAATGCTACAGCTTTCTATGCTGGCCAGTCCCAACTGCTCAAGTAAATCCTTCAAAATTGCCTTTCAATCTGCAACACTGAAGCCCTAAGGAACCCAGGCAAAGGCAAGGATGGTAGATTAAGCATTCTGTCTATCTCTGCTTCCACCCAAAACACACAAAAGGAGCACAAAAGAATTAAACAGGCAAAAGCAATAAAGCCAACCCAACCTCCATTTAAAACAAAACTATTCTAGACCCTGGCTGACAGCCAATAAGACTTTCTGTGGCCCAAGTTCTACTTATGCAGATCTAATAACCTGACCCATTACTTTAGAAAAAGAAGTCCACTTGACATTTCCAGGTTAAAGGTCCAGCAATTCTCACCTTGACAATTTTAATGGGGCTCATGTCCATGCTTTGCTTAGTGTGCCCTCTCAGGAATGGGGGCTCTTCTTCAACCAATTCAATCTCGAGGTCCTCATCTAAAAGTTCCCCCAAAAGAAGAATTAGTCATAAACAAGAGGGAATAACAATTTTCATCAAAACAATTAATTTCCATAGGCACAAGCAATCTTTATCGGTAATACTTCCCCTCGTGGGGCACAGTGTCTCATGTCTGCAATCTCAGCACTTTGGGAGGCCAAGGCAGGAGGATCACTTGAGGTCAAGAGTTTGAGACCAGCCTGGCCAACATAGTGAAACCACATATCTACTAAAAATCCATAAATTACCCAGGCTTGGGAGCAGGCACCTGTATTCCCAGGAGGCTGAGGCAGGAGAATAGCTTGAACCTGGGAGGCAGAGGTTGCACTGAGCTGAGATCGAGCCACTGCACTCCAGCCTGGGTAACAGAGTGAGACTCTATCTTTTTTTTTTTTTTTTTT
>NW_016107888.1:111661-121881 GCF_001604975.1 Cebus imitator | reverse complement strand
GGTTCACACTTGTAATCCCAGCACTCTGGGAGGCTGAGGAGGACAGATCACGAGGTCAGGATTTGAGACCAGCCAGACCGACATGGTGAAACCCGTCTCTACTAAAAATACAAAGCCGAGCATGGTGACACGTGCCTGTAATCACAGCTACTCAGGAGGTTGAAGCAGGAGAATCGCTTGAACCTGGGAGGCAGAGGTTGCAGTGAGCCTAGATTGCGACACTGCGTTCCAACCTGGATGACAGAGCAAGACTCCATCTCAAAAACAAACAAAAATGCTGGGCGTGGTGGCTCTCACCTGTAATCCCAGCACTTTGGGAGGCCAAGGCGGATGGATAACCTGAAGTCAGGAGATCCAGACCAGCCTGGCCAACATGGTGAAACCCCATCTCTACTAAAAATACAAAAAAATTAGCCAGGCGTGGTGGCGGGTGCCTGCAATCCCAGCTACTCAGGAGGCTGAGGCAGGAGGATCACTTGAATCCAGGAGGCAGAGGTCGCAGTGGGCCAAGACCGCACCACTGTACTCTAACCTGGGCAACAAGAATAAAATCCATCTCAAAAAGAAAGCTTCCCGGGTCAAAAAAACAGCAATGCAAGTAAAATTCCAACCCAAGTGACCATTCCCCACCACCACCAGCCATTTCTAGGGCATTTGTGCTCCAGGCCAAGAATTGATCATCCCTACTTTCTTTCCTTTTTTTTTGAGACAGTTTCACTCTTGTTGCCCAGGCTGGAGTACAATGGCACGATCTTGGCTCACCGCAACCTCTGCCTCCTGAATTCAAGCAATTCTCCTGCTTCAGCCTCTTGAGTAGCTGGGATTACAGGCATGGGCTACCATGCTCGGCTAGTTTTGTATTTTTTTAGTAGAGACAGGGTTTCTCCACGTTGGTCAGGCTGGTCTCAAACTCCCGACCTCAGGTGATTCGCCCACCTTGGCCTCCCAAAGTGCTGGGATTACAGGTGTAAGCCACTGCACCCAGCCCGGACCTACTTTCAAAAGAAGTTAAGCCTGTGATAAAATGCTCTCCTGACATTCTAAATGGTACTAAGGCATTTGCCATCCAGCTTTATTATGGAATAATCCTTAACCCATAATAAATTTGCAAAAAATTAGTTGGACAATTGAATAACACCAAATGGCATTTGCTTAAGCTTATGGCAAAAGTATAAACGGTACAGAAACCAATAGCAAACAATTTGGAACTGCCCAGTAGAGTCAAACACACACATTTCTCACTACCCAGTAATTTTTTTTAAAAAAGGACAGGGTCTTGCTCCATTGCCCAGGCTGCAGCACAGTGGCAGGACAACAGCTCACTGTACCTTTGACCTCCCAGGCTCAAGCGATCCTCTCTCTTCAGCCTCTCTAGTACTGGGAGTACAGGCACATATCACTACACCTGGCTAATTTTTTATTATTATTATTTTTGTAAAGATAGGGCCAGGCTATGTTGCCAGGGCTGCTCTCAAACTTCTAGGCTCAAGCAATCCTGTCATCTCAGTCAGCTTCCCAAAGTGCTAGGATTATAGGGGTGAGCCATGACACTTGGCCTTGCCAGTAATTCTACATTATTTCGCAAAAAAAGGACGTTTTGCACATAAGCACTGAGAGACAATATAGCAATTTCAAAATACTATTATTCACAAAGATTAACAAAAAACCAAGAAACAACTCATATGTCTACCAAAAGTAAAATGGATAAATTACAATTTACGTATAAAAACACTCTATAACAATGGAAACGAGTGAACTACCAATAACAGATAAATATCAAAAATATATACGTCAAAAAAAAGAAATATGAGTTAAGTTCAAAAATAGACCACACAATATAATGTTTAGGGATAGATACGTAGATGGTAAAACTCTAAAGAAAAGCAAGGGAGCGATTAACACAAATTTGGGATGGTGGTCACTCCGAGAAGGGAGAAAGAAGATGTAAGCAGAGGGGAGCATGGAGGGGATTCAGAGGTGCTTCCAAAATTCTACTTCTTAAGCTGGGTGATGGGTTCATAGGTGCTCACTATTATAATATAAATTATAGAATTCTATTATAAGATTTCATAATTTCAAAAAAGTCATTATGGGCTGAGTTAAAAGTTGTTTCCAGGGCAACTCAAAAGGTTACCTAGGTGAATCCAGGGTTTTCAGAATAATTACTAAGAATATGAGATCAAATTTACTCTCAAAAATACAATTTTAACTTTTTATATCCTGAAAGCTTTTTGTTTTTGTTTTTGTTTTGAGACAGAGTCTCTCTCTGTCACCCAGGTTGGAGCGCAGTGGTGCAATCTCAGCTCACTGCAACCTCCATCTCCCAGGTTCAAGCAATTCTCCTGCCTTCGCCTCCTGAGTAGCTGGGTTTACAGGCACCCAGCACCATGCCCAGCTAATTTTTGTATTTTTAGTAGAGACAGGATTTCACCATGTTGGCCAGACTGGTTTCAAACTCCTGACCTCAGGTGATCTGCCCACCTCAGGTGATCTGCCCGCCTCAGCCTCCCAATGTGCTGAGAGTACAGGCGTGAGCCACCATGCCTGGCCCTCAGAGCTTAGCAGAAGCAACAAATATAATAATACATAAGCATTTGTCAAAAAAATGAATTTCTTGCTTCCATGGTGGTGAGATCCTTTTTTTTTTTTTGAGAGATGAGTAGTGAGACCCAAAGAACAAATGATTAGTAGCCACTAAACTACAAGCAAATCACAAAATACAATGGCTCAACTTGCCAATTATCTTTCTTAATCCAACTGACTAGTTACCTTCTTCATCATCCACCTTAGGGAGAATGCCAGTCTCTTCATCGAAGTCTGGAAACTCTTCCTTGGAAAGGACATTGGCAGCAATCATCTAGCCAAAGAAGAGAAGGCAGCATTTGTAATCTGCTAATATCAAAACTTTTTTCATTGTTTTTGGTTTTATTTTTTTGGAATAGGATTTTGCTCTGTCACCTACGTTGAAGTGCGGTGGCCTGATCAAAGCTCACTGCAACCTCAAACTCCTGGGCTCAAGAAATTCTCCTGCCTCATTCTCCTGAATAGCTGAGACTACCGGTGCACACCACAATACCTGGCTAACTTTTAAATTTGTTCTAGCAACAGGGTCTCACTATTTGCCCAGGGTGGTCTCAAACTGCTGGCCTCAAGCAATCCTCCTGCCTTGGCTTCCCAAAGTGCTGGGATTACAGGCGTGAGTCACATGCCCAGCCAAAACTCTTCTTTTCTAGGAGAGTTAATTACAGAGGTTTCATATAGGAAACCCAATTTTTTTTTTTTTTTTTTTTTTGAGACGGAGTCTTGCTCTGTCTCCAGGCTGGAGTGCAGTGGCACAATCTAGGCTCAGTGCAACCTTCGCCTCCTGGTTCAAGCAATTCCCCTGCCTCAGCCTCCCGAGTAGCTGTGACTACAGGCACGCACCACTACGCCCAGCTAATTTTTTTTATTTTAGTAGAGATGGGGTTTCACCATGTTGGCCAGGATGGTCTCAATCTCTGGACCTCGTGATCTGCCCACCTTGGCCTCCCAAAGTGCTGGGAGTACAGGCATGAGCCACCGTGCCCGGCTGAAAACCCAATCTTTTTCTCCTCTGACCCACGATGTCAGGACTTCAAATGTCATCCATCCCATTCCAGGGTTGCAGGAGTGGTTCTCCAACATAGTGCTGAAAAGTATAAGCTCAAAAGTGTCACCCCCAGGAAGTTATCTGCTCTTTCCCTTCTTTCCACAGCACTCTGGTACATTTCTTATTATGTAACATGTAGGCCAGACATGGCAGCTCATGCCTGTAATCTCAACATTTTGGGAGGCTGAGACAAGAGGATCACTTGGAGCCCAGGAGTTTGAGACCAGCCCTGGTAACAGTAAGACTGTCTCTGCAAAAAATTTAAAAATTAGCTGGGCATGGTGGCATGTGCCTGGGGTTGCAGCTACTTGGGAGGCTGAGGTGGGAGGATAGTTTGAACCTGGAAGGTTGAGGCTGCAGGGGGCCATGGTCATGCCACTGCATTACAGCCTGGGCAGCAGAGCAAGCAAGACCTTGTCTCAAAAATAAAAATAAAAAAATATATATGTAACCGCTCACAATTATTTGTTTAGATCTGTCTCCTCTGCTGGACTTTAGTTCCTTAAGCATAGGAACCATGATATATTCGTCTTTATAGCCCTAGCTCTGCATGGTACTTGACATACCATGGTTATGACATTTAGCGAAGAAAGATAAAAACAATAATGAAGACTTACATAGCAATTACCATATGCCAGGCACTAGCCTAAGAGTTTCACCTCTTTTAACTACTCATTTAATCTTCACACCACCAACACTGGTCATGTTTTATAGATGAGGGTACTGAGGCCCAACGAGGTAGAGTAGCTTAGTTAAGGATTACACAGCTAGTAAATGGCTGACAAGGTTTGGCTGTGTCCCCACCCAAATCTCATCTTGAATTTCCATGTGTTATGGGAGGGACCCAGTGGGAGGTAACTGAATCATGGGGCAGCTTTTTCCTATGCTGTTCTCATGTTAGTGGATAAGTCTCATGAGATCTAATGGTTTTTAAAAGGGGGAGTTTCCCTGCACAAGCTCTCTTCTCTTGTCTGCTGCCATGTGAGACATGCTTTTCACCTTCTTCCATGATTGTGAGGCCTCCCCAGCCACGGGGAGTTTTAAATCCAATAAAACTCTTTAGTAAATTGCCCAGTCTCAGGTATGTCTTTATCAGCAGTGTGAAAACAGACTAATACAGTGGCCAAAAGTCATCCCAGGCCATCGTGCTCCAAGGCACACACCCCTAAGCACCATGCTACATGCTGAATGACTATCTGGCCATGAAAGCTAAGGGCCCCAACCTGTTTGATCTCCCACTTCTCTGGATCAGAGATTCGGGTGAGGCGCTTGCGTTCTAGTGAGTCATCCTCTACTTCAGGGGCACTGACAAGGGACAGGTGAGTGGGTCTATCAGGATTCCGCATTGAGGTCTCCTCATTGGTCTCCCCAACAAGATTCCGTCGTCTGTTTGGGTTTAGATCTTCTCCAGTCTCTTGATCCACATCCTAAGGCACAAAAACAAGGGAGCTAGCTCACTTGCTGTCCTCTTCCATTCCCTTGGCCATCAGATGAAAGAACAGGCTGACCATCTCACCTACCTTCATGCTTAGGCTGGTCTTGGTCCCAGTGAAGGACAGCACTTTGACTTTGACCCTCTGGCCTTTGCTCACCACATCAGCTACGTTGGCCACACGACCTTCCCGTCGGAGCTCAGAGATGTGCACCAGGCCTTCCCACCGCTTCCTACGGGAGAGTCACACATCTGAAACATACCAAAAAATACTTTTCCCCCAACCAGTTTCTACCCTTGTTGGAACTAATAAAAGAAAATGGTCTTGACCTCAAGAGAAAAGTACCATGAAGGTGGTCAAACAATAGAATAGTATTATCACTCTCCCCAAGGGGAGACATGGGGTGCAGAGGGAAATTCTACTTGTCCCAACAAGCAAAGGACAGATCTCCTGAAGACAGAGAAACGAATAAATGTTAACATTTCAAAAGAGTCAATTTCTAAACTGTTATTAATCAAAATAACTTTTTAGAATGTGAAAATCCTCAGTGATAAAAGAATTTCTGCCCATCACTGGTGTGAACAGAAGAGCACCAGCCATTACCTTAGTCCTTCCAGCTGCACAAAGCAACCAAACTGCATGATGCTGGTAACTTTGCCATTATAAATGTCCCCAATGGTGGGCTCTTCTGGAGGAGGGCGGTCCACATGCTTATCCCGCCATCTATCCAGATTCCTCTCTCCGTATTTGTCCCGGTCCTTCCGGTCTTTGGGGGGACTCTGACTCCTGCTCCTGGACCGGTGTCTAGACTTGACTTTGTTCCTCTCCCGGGCCCTGGAGCGTGATCGCGAGCGGGATCGGTGTCTCCGCTTGTGGTCTCTATCTCGATTTCGTTCCCGATCTCGGTCTCGATCTCGGCTTCGACTCCGCTTCTTCTTCTTTGTCCTGTCCCTAACAAATCAATAATCACCTGTTTAAAAAAGAAAAAACCAATCCAGCTTCATCTTTGCATCCCCAAGCACCCAGTACAGTGTCATGTACACGGTAGGTGCCCACTAGGTGTTGAACTGAATTAGAGTTTCAGTAACTATGGCACCCCTAGAGACCAATAAAGAATCAAGCCACAAACATATTTGGCCTCTTTGAACCCTGATTTCTCTCTTCTGAACATCCTAGTATTTGCTACATACTCTTAGCAGGGAGCAATAAAAACAGATCCAACAATATATATGACCAGCTCAGATTCTGTAAACTTGCCCACAATTTTGCTTGGCTGGTCCACAAAATTCAACTGTCACAGTATCCTAAACTTCCAAAGGACAGGACAGTAAGGACAAACCGGTGCTCAGTGTCTCTTTGCTTCTCCTGGCCTGCTGCGCTGGGCATTAAAGCTTCCAATTCTTTCAGGACATCCACAGCAACTTTCACATCATCTTCATCCAACATGGTCTGCACAGGTAGAGGAGAAGGAAGAAAACCACTCAAGAATCTATATGTACTTCAGGTACATCCACAAATCACTAGCCACTATGTGAGGGAAATAGAAGACGGACAGAGATTTCCGGCTTGATTTGAGATAGATGCAGAAGAAATGGACAAAGGCTCTTGAGAATCACTGCTACATTTGACAAATCCCCTTTGTCCTTAATACAATTCTATGAAAGGCAGTTAGATTTTTTTTCTTTTTTTGAGATGAAGTCTCACTCTGTCACCCAGGCTGGAGAGCAGTGGTGCGATCTTGGTTCACTGAAATCTCAGCCTCCTGGGTTCACACGATTCTTCAAAAGGCAGTTAGATATTAATCATCTCTGCCATAAAAGAACGCAAGTGATGATTATAAATAGAAAACAGATATTAGAAAATTTAAAAAGCAACTCTCTTTTGAGGGAGGCACAGGAAGAAAAAAAAAAAAAAGCAACTTTCCCTGTACACTCTCTTTTTTCCTCCCCCCACTCCAGCTTTATTTTTTTTGTAGCCCTTATTGCCATCTGCTATGTTATATACTTGTTTGTTTACTGCATATCTCCTCCCCACCCGAATGTTTACATGTTTATTTCCTGCTTCCTACCCTAAAACCAGCATATAATCTCCAAAGGCAGAAACTCTTGTCGGTTCTGTTCACTGCTGTTACCCAGGCACTTAGAACGGTGTTTGGCATACAGTAAGTAGGTGCCTAATAAATATTTGTTCAAATGCAATTTAAAAACCAAAATGCTTTTAAAATTAGACCTTTAGAAAGGAACAGGGCAAAAAAAATCTAATTGCACACATCAGGCATCTGTTCCAGAACCTTATTTCATATCCCAATCACTACTTCCCCAAATTCCCAATCTCATTTCCCTTAAATATCATTCTCAGAACCCCTTAACATGTTCAATACATAGTACATGCTCAGGGAGGGATCAAACACTTTCTGAAAAATAAGTTACAACGGCAAACTTAAAATTAATAAAATTACTAATGAGACAAAGAAAAAGGGGTGGGAATACACATTTATAGTAGACATTCTCAAAATGGCATCAGTACCCGAACAGAAGGGTTGTCCGGTTGGCAAAGGACTGGGAAGAGTTCCTTCAGCTTTTCTTTTTCCGTTTTAGGTTTAACAACTGGATCTTATTTCATTAAAGAGCACGAAGGGATTAAAAAAAAAGACATGTTTAATATTATTAATGGTTAACAAAATAACTTCAACGTTACATTTGTATCAAACTGAAAACAGAACATTGCATTTTGCTACATATTCATCATACCCCTTACTACAAATGTAATTTAATTTTCTAAAAACATTGACAACAAACTATCTGGAAATGGAGCAGAGAGAGGAGTGTAGCAATACTCATTTGGTTATATCTTATCATTTTGATTTTGTCTTCTTAAGTCATTTGAAATTTTTTTCCTCTTGAAAGGGGGCGGTGGGAGAAGGACGGACACTCTGTCACTCAGGCTGGAGTACAGTGGTGCAACTATGGCTCACTGCAGCTTTGCCTTTTTGGGCTCAAGCGACACTCCTGCCTTGGCCTCCCAGGTAGCTGGAACTACAGAGGTGTGCCATCACGGCTGGATAATTTTTTACTTTTTTGTAGAGACCAGGTCTTTCTATGTTGCCCAGGCTGGTCTTAAACTCCTGGTCTCAAGTAATCCTCCCACCTTGGCTTCCCAAAGTGCTGGGCCAGCAGTGAGCCACTATGCCCAGTCCATTTTAAAAATCTTACTAGAACATTTACTTGCTCAGCAACTGCTGAGAGGAAAACAAATACAATTTACAGGCTGCTCAGAATCTACACCATTCTGGAAGCTCAGCTCAGTTGTAAGCTCTGCTTACCTTTGCTAGTGGAAGGCTTCGCTGGAGGTCGCATGGTTTGTATGAGACGCAGCAAGTTACTAATAAGAGAATCCTTTGAAAAGAAGCATAGAACAAAAATTGTCAACTCCTGGATCAGTGCTTAAATATACTTCTAAAAGGAAAATGCAAAGAATGTCCTTTAGGGAAGGGTTGTTATGCACTTGAATTTAGCTAATTGCAATAAAGGAAACAGTGTCAACCTGGTGTAGCATGAACCTAGTATAGCAGCTTCAGAGATAGCCAATACTTAGTACTCTTTGAGGATAAAAGTTATTAGGCTCCCTGCCATCATTTTATTTCCCATGGTTTAGAACTACCCCCAAGACTCGTTTCCAACTTCCTGACTCACAGAATATGAATGTAAATACCTACAAAAACTTAATGATGAAAATCTTGCCCTGTTTTCCTAGAGAGGTATTATAGAAAATCTGTTTACATCACCACTGCTTAATGGCATGAAAACATTACACATTTAATGGTTTACTTAATTGCTATGTGTAAAATTGTCTCCTTCCTATATCAAAATCCTATATAAATCCTATCAAAACTTAAATTCGATAGTGACATTAAAACATTAATATCTACAGATTGCCTTCTGCAGGTATACATACCGTAAATTCTGCACCATTTTTGACGAGAGAAGCCTTAAAAGTATCAAAGGTGGTATTTTTCTCAGCAAGACTGATCACAAATTCAGCTTCAAATAAGAAACAGAATTCAGAAAAGGGAGACATGAGCAAGAAATCAGTTGCAAGTATGTTGAAAACAAAACTAATTAGGTTATTCAACAGTCATAAAAACCAAAGACCACCATCTGATAAGAGTAAAGAAAGACAATCTAGACTGCTGAGATTATCCACATGTTCTAGTGAATTTATACAAATGAAAGATATTACTACAAAATGGCTCCATGTAGCCCCTGAGTGTATTTAGACTAGGAACAACTATTTGCCCCACATCATCGTACCCTCTTCTCCCAACACTACTACCTGGGCACGATGGCACCTAGACTAGACTCTAAAGGTGACAATAAAAAGCATGAGCCCGTGCATGCACACAGAGACACAGAGAGGCACACAACAGAAAGACAGACCCAATCTGTATATGAGGGCCAGGCAGCTGCTAGGTGGTACAATCTCCACACTGATGAAAGACTAACTTGTTCCCCAAATTTTTCTAAACAAATCTGCCTAGTTCTTGAAACATTTTTTTTTCTTTTTTTGAGACAGTCTCACTTTGGCTGGAGTGCAGTGGCGCGATCTCAGCTCACTGCAACCTCCATCTCTCAGGTTCAAGCAATTCTCCTGCCTCAGCCTCCCGAGTAGCTGGGATTACAGGTGCCTGCCACCATGCCTGGCTAATTTTTATATTTTTAGTAGAGACAGGGTTTCACCATGTTGGCCAGGCTGGTCTTGAACTCCTGACCTCAGGTAATCCTCCAGTCTCAGCCTCCCAAAGTGCTGGGATTACAGGCATGAGCCACTGCTCCCAGGCTAGTTCCTGAAACTTCTAACATTAGAGCTATTTATTAATTAAGCGACAGGCTCAAACCTGTAATCCCAGCAGTTTGGGAGGCCATGGTGGGGAGACTGCATGAGCCCAGGAGTTCAAACCAGCCTGGGCAACATGGCAAAACCCCATCTCTACAAACAATACAAAAATCAGCCAGGGGTGGTGGTGTGCGTCTGTAATCCCAGCTACTCGGGAGGCTGAGGTGGGAGGATGGCTTAAGCCCAAGAGGCCAAGGGTGCAGTGGGGCATGATAGCACCACAGATCTCCAGCCTGGGTGACAAAGTGAGACTTTGTCTCAAAAAA
>NW_016107888.1:108683-110909 GCF_001604975.1 Cebus imitator | reverse complement strand
CGTGCCTGTAATCCCAGCTACTCAGGAGGCTGAGGCAGGAGAATTGCCTGAACCCAGGAGGCGGAAGTTGCGGTAAGCCGAGATTGCGCCATTGCACTCCAGCCTGGGTAACAAGAGTGAAACTCCGTCTTGGAAAAAAAAAAACAGACACATCTTGACTGGGAGGCAAGAGAAAAGTGAACTAAAATATACTGGCTGCTGGGCATCTTCCTAAATGCTACATGGTGACCCTGTGACGACATTGTCCTACTTCACAGATGAGAAAAACAGCTTCAGAGAAACTATGAATCTTACCAAAGGTCACTCATCTAACTTCCCTAACCCCCTCCTGTCACCTGCCCCTTCCCTTCTATCCCTCCAATTGATGACTTCATCTTCATTTAGAAAACTAAAGACTGGACTGGAACTCTCTCACTCATCTTCCTACCGCCAGTATCTAAACTCATCTAAATCTGCAACTATATTCTCTGTCCTCACTCCTGTTACAACTGAGGAAGCACTCCTGTACTTATCAAAGGTCAGTCCCTCCATTGGTTGCCCTTTATCCCATCCATACCCTTTTACCTTCATAAGGGCTCTGTCTGTCTATGGCCTTAGATCTAGGACCCTAGCATTTTCTAATTCCTCAGTTTGGGTTCCCCAGATGTAGTTTGCCCCGAATAGTGACTGGTGTTTAAGACATAGTACAGGACGCAGTGGCTCACACCTATAATCCCAGCACTTTGAGAAGCCGAGGCAAGAGGACTGCTTGAGCCCTGAAGTTCGAGACCAGCCTGGGCAATATAGTGAGACCCCCGTCTCTACAAAAAATTTAAAAATTAGCCAAGCTTGGTGGGGCATGCCTGTAGTCCCAGCTACCCGGGAGGCTGAGGTGGGAGGACTGCTTGAGCCCCGGAGGTCGTGGCTGCAGTGAGCTGAGATCGTGCCACTGCACCCCAGCCTGGGCAACAGAGCGAGACCCTGTCTCAAAAAAGAGTACAGAAAGAACGGTCAAGAACACAGACTAGTACTATGTCACAGACAGGCATGAAGACTAAAAAAGATGTCCATAAAGAGCTGAGCATCATCACATCTGGCACACAGTGAGCACCCAATAAACGTCAGCCTACATTATCGTCATCGCAGCACCTGCTGCTGTTGTTAATGATGTTTGAGGCTGGGAAAAAAACAAAAAACAACAACAACAACAACAACAAAAACAAGCAGAGTTGACCGCCCCGGGCTTCACCGACAGCTCTGGGAAAGTTTCTAAAGTTTCTCGAGGGCTCTCAAGCCGAGGCCACGGCAGCGGTTCCCTGCGCCCGGGTCTGGTCTGTGGTCTGTCAAGCACAGATCCCCTTAGTCTGGAAACCCTCAGAGCCAGCTGCCTCCACAGACTCACACGAACATATTTTCGATCCATCAACCACCTTTCTCCTTCCGCTTCCCTCAATCCCAAACTGAGGCCACAGGGTCCTCCCAGGGCTCACCTAAGTCCTTGTCGTTGATCCCCAAGTGATTGTCCAGCTCAGTGCAAACCTTCGACACCAAAGACAGGTACTCAAGTTTGGCGAGTTCTTCCGCGGGGCCTGGCTCCGACCCGATTATGGATCCCGCCATGGCTACAGCCACAGCCATGGCTGCAGCTTGCCCCGGACCTCCTTCCTCAGAGCCGGTGCGCGGAGCTACTCCGGCCGGGTTCCGGCTTTCACTTCCAGGTCGACGCGCGTCGCCTTTGTTTACGGTAAATTGAAAACTTAAGGAACTAATCAAGGCGCAATTGCATGGATCATAGAGATCAGACAGGAAGTGCTTAAGGAAGGGACGGCTAGAGAGGGTTACTCTGCACGCCAAACCGCGCCCTCTACAGGCAAGAAAAATCTCCACCGTCCTCAGGCCCGGAAACGTTCACTCAGCGCGCTCCTGCCGGCAGAGGGCGACCGTGGCCTGCACAAGAGGCGCCGGGAGGCCGCCGCAAAACAGCCTGCGCCTGCGCTTTAGAACGCTTGAAAAAGGAATCTTGGAGCCGGGCGCGGTGGCTCAAGCCTGTAATCCCAGCACTTTGGGAGGCCGAGGCGGGTGGATCACGAGGTCAAGAGATCGAGACCATCCTGATCAACATGGTGAAACCCCGTCTCTATTAAAAATACAAAAAATTAGCTGGGCATGGTGGCGCGTGCCTGTAATCCCAGCTACTCAGGAGGCTGAGGCAGGAGAATTGCCTGAACCCAGGAGGCGGAGGTTGCG
>NW_016107888.1:91308-106818 GCF_001604975.1 Cebus imitator | reverse complement strand
TATATATATATATATATATATATATATATAAAAGGAAAAAACAACAACAACAAAAACAACAAACCTTATTCTCCCAAATATCAGCTGTGCTGTAAATCCAAGATCATAAGCTCAGGTCTCCCAACTTCTGCTCCAAGTCCTCTTTTCCTTTGTGGCAACCCCAATGTGGGATGGAGATTTTCCCCACACCCCAGTGCTCTGTGTGATGAATAAGGAAACAGAAGCACCCTAAATCAAATGGCTCTGCAATCAATCAAAAGGAGGAAATCAGACTCCTGCTTTTCACTTTGGCAACATTTTTTACAGTAATGCACCTTTGGACTCTTGTTTCTTCAACATCTCACCCTGGACTGAAAAATGACAGGTAGGGAAAACCCTAGCAACTGCTCTCACTGCCTGCAGGAGCTCTGTGTATCCAGGTTCCTTAGGAATCAGTTCTGTAACCTCTGAGTTCTTCCCACTCCTCCCCTCTCGCTTCCTCTTTCTCCCCATGAATAGAATGGAAAACTCTGCACTTGATCTAATGTGCTCAACTTGCCAGCTTGGAGTTACAATGTCAAGGACTTATTCTATTTGATGTTGATTCTCTGTGCTTCTTTGCCTTTAAAAAATCATATTTCTATTCTGCTTTCCTCCAATATTTAACTGGAAGGAGGAACAGATAGGGAGGTTTGTTTGTTTTTCTTTTTTAGATGGAGTTCCGCTCTTGTTTCCCAAGCTGGAGTGCAATGGCGTGATCTTGGCTCACCACAACCTCCACCTCCTGGGTTCAAGCAATTCTCCTGCCTCAGCCTCCCAAGTAGCTGGGATTACAGGCATGTACCCCTTTGCCCAGCTAATTTTGTATTTTTAGTAGAGACAGGGTTTCTCCATGTTGCCCAGGCTGGTCTCGAACTCCCAACCTCAGGTGATCCCTCCGCCTCAGCCTCCCAAAGTGCTGGGATTACAGGTGTGAGCCACCATGCCCGGACTGGAGTTTGTTTTGTTTTTAAAGCTCTGTCAGAAAATGGGCTATGGAACCATAACATATAGTAGCAGTAGCAGCAATAAATACTAGAATTAATTCATACTAAATATTAGAATTGTTTGGGAATTATTGAACATATATATCAATAGTAAATATTAACAGCAAAACATTACATTTTATTTACATGTGCCATTAACTACACATTTTAAGAAGTGACAGTTTTTACACGATATACATATTTCTTGTAACACCAAAAATTTCTCTGAAGCCAAAGGAAAACAAATAATTATGTAGATACAGATAACTTGACAGCCCAAACACAGATGCACATGGAATCCTTCTATCTTCCTCCCCGTAAGAGACTGTGAATCGAACTCAGCGCAAAAGTAAATGTATCCTAACTGTCCTTTGGATAGAATATTTTTCAATATAATATCAGTTATAATTAATTTTCATTATTAGGCCGGGCAGGGTGGCTCACACCTGTAATCCCAGCACTTTGGGAGGCTGAGGCAGGCAGATCACCAGAGATCAGGAGTTGGAGACCAGCCTGGCTAACATGGTAAAACCCCGTCTTGACTAAAATTAGCTGGGTGTGGTAGCCATGCCTGTAGTACCACCTGTTCGGGTGGTGGAGGCAAGAGAATCACTTGAACCCAGGAAGCAGAGGTTGCAGTGAGCCAAGATCGTGCCTCTGCACTCCAGCCTGAGCAACAGAGCGAGACTCCGTCTCAAAAAAAAAGTGAAAAACATCAAGGAAGAACTAGAATACTCTAAATGCCGTGCTCAGCCAAGAGAGCTCCTGGCAGAGCTGTGTTTATAACTTAGGTCTCTCTGCTGCCTAAACATGAGGGCAGATGACTGGAAGACAGAAAAAAACAAACAAAAAAACAAAACTGATCTGTTCCCCGTCATCTGAGGGCAGGCAGGTTGGGGTTGCCGGGCAAGGCCACTTCATAAGGCAGTTTATCCTGTTGCAACCTGTTATTTGTCTGCCTTATTTTCCAGTGCCCACGCACGGTCTCCATTTTGCCCAAAACATTCCTGGCCTACAATTCCCTCTCTTCTTAGGTCATCAACCTGCCATCGGCAATAACAGATGCTTTACGTTCTAAATTCTCCAAGCCTTTACAGTATTAGGCAAAAAAATGCTCCTCCTAAGCAGATTTTTTTTTCTTTTTTGGTATAATCAAGTTTCCCCTTTCTCTTGCATTTTTTAAAAATTTTTATTTATTTTATTATTATTTTTCTCTTGTGTTAAGAGTCTTTAACATGTTGAGCAAAAGCAAGCACAAAGCCAGGTACCCAGACACTGTTATGATGTGAACTTGTCAGAAAAATGTTATCCCTTCATCTCGGCCTCTTCATCTTCTGTGGGAATGGTAAGGAATTTTTTCTTATTTATTTATCAGTTCTTCATCTTTTAAGTGACCTTGATTTAGGATCTAGTTGGTATTTCTTAGACTTAGTTTAGGTTGATTTTATTTAAAAAGAAAAACACTGGGCTGGGCACAGTGGCTCACACCTGTAATCTCAGCACTTTGGGAGACCGAAGTGGGCAGATCACCCGAGGTCAGGAGTTCGAGACCAATCTGGCCAACATGGTGAAACCACATCTCTACTTAAAAAATACAAAAATTAGCTGGACGTGATGGCAGGCACCTGTAATCCCAGCTCCTCAGGAGGCTGAGGCAGGAGAATTGCTTGAACCTGAGAGGTGGAGTTTGCAGTGAGCCAAGATCACACCACTGCACTCCAGCCTGGGTGACAGGAGACTCTGTCACAAAAAAACCAAAAACCAAAAACCAAACAAATAAAAAACATTGGCCGGGTATAGTGGCTCACACCTGCAATCCCAGAACTTTTGGAGGCCAAAGTGGGAGGATTGCTTGAGGCCAGAAGTTGGAGACCAGCCTGGACAATATAGCGAGGCCCTCTCTCTATTTTTTTAAAAATAGGCTAACACCTTTTTCGGCCTTAGCCCACCTGCACCCAGGTGAATATTTAAAAAAATAAAAATAAAAATAAAATAAAAAGGAAATGGGCTGGGCGCAGTGGTTCACGCCTGTAATTCCAGCACTTTGGGAGGCTGAGGCGGACAGATCATGAGGTCAGGACTTCGAAATCAGCCTGACCAACATGGTGAAAGCTCATCTGCACTAAAAATACAAAAATCAGCTGGGCATGGTGGCACGCTCTTTTAATTCCAGCTACTCAGGAGGCTGAGGAAGGAGAATTGCTTGAACCCAAGGGGCGGAGGTCGTTGCACCCCAGCCAGGGTGACAGAGTGAGACCCCATTTAAAAAAAAAAAGAAAACCATTTTAATCAAGATTATAAGTATGAATGACAAAGTGACAAGTTACACTGCGCTTTTTTTCTCCCCCCTCTAATGATATTTACCCTCTGCTCCAGGGGACCAGGGATTTTTGTAGCCTCTGGTTTCTGTTTGAGGTAATTTATTCAGGAATTTATAAGGATTTCCTCAGGAGAAATGCAAAAACAAAAAGCAAACCAAAACAAGGAATGAGTTGATGGGAAAAAATGAGAGAAGAGGAACTGAAGTTCTGACGTTCTGTTGACGTTCTGTTCGCAAGTCAAGCATGTCCACAGCTGTGCAGTGTGGGCTGCGCAGCAAGCCCAGGGCCAAAGCTCTGTCTGAAGCCGCAGGCTTGCCACTAACACAGAAGAAGCGGCTCCTCCAGGAATTCCATTTCTCCCAGGTAAAGGAGAATGGCTTCCCAGCACCCCCTCGATCCCAAATCTCAGTGTCCCGGCAGAGCCAGCCATCTGCAGCTCTTTCCCCAGCTCTCAGGTAGGACCGCATTGGCGGTGTCCATAGCTGCTGCCCTTGTGCCAGAAAAGCAGCCCCTTCGTCTTGGGATTACAGTAATTATGGTGATTTATGCCTTCAGAGTGAAAATTAGCAATCTGGTGAGGTAACTGAAAATGAATGCGTCTCTTCCCAGAGTTCACTCCACCCAGCTGAGCCACCAAATAAAACCAGCATATGGGGCAATTAGAGAGCCAAGCTCTGCTTTCAAAACGCAGTATAAAGAGACAGAGTTCAGGGGCCCAGGCTCCCCTGCCTGGTTCAATTATGATCACAAGTTCCTAACAAGCGTCCTCTCTGCTTCATAGAAGTGTGCCAGGTCTGAGTCCTCCCATAAACACCAACCTGTGGTTCTATCTTTCAAACAAAGTAATTTGTTCCAAGACATCATCATTTTACCTTCTTTTTTTAATTGCAAATTGGCTGAGGGAGGGGAAAGGGGGAAGTGAGGATGAACCTCTATCACATGGATATGTGTGGAGCAAAGATTTTTTTTTCCTTCTTAGTCATACATTTGCTTTTATGTGACACAGACTCTGATCTTACGTAACTTCCACAGCCCACTCTCAAATACTGGTGTGAGTAGAATTTCTATTAAAAATTTTGCTGGGCATGGTAGCTCATGCCCGTAATTCTAGCACTTTGTTTTATTATTTATTTATTTAGAGATAGAGCCTTGCTCTGTCCCAGTCTGGAGTCCAGTGGCACAGTCATGACTCACTGCAACCTCTACCTCCTGGGCTCAAGCGATCCTCTTCCCTCAACCTCCTGAGTAGCTGGGACTACAGGCATGGGCTACCATGCTTGGCTAATTTTTGTACAGATGGAATCCATGTTGCCCAGGTTGGTCTCAAACTGCTGGGCTGAAGGGATCCACACACCTTGACCTCCCAAAGTGCTGGAATTACAGGTATGAACCACCACACCCGGCTGTTCCCAGCACTTTGAGAAGCTGAGGCAGGAGGATCCCCTGAGGCCAGGAGTTCAAGACCAGCTTGGGCAACATAGTAAGTACCCCCCCTCTAAATCTACAAAAAATTTAGAAATTAGCTGGGCATCTGGCTCATGTCTGTAGTCTCACCTATTTAGGAGGCTGAAGCTGGAGAATTGCTTGAGCCCAGGAGTTTGAGGCTGCAGTGAGCTATAATGGCATCACTGCACTCCAGCATGAGTAACAGAGTGAGATCCTGTCTCAATAAAAAAAATGTTTTTGAAAGACATAGAGGTCCAATAGTGATTGATTATCCTCATCATTGAGCACATGCAGAAATTCCTAAAATAGTCCAAGTCTACGGGGATAGACTTGGACTTGGTAGGATTTCACATGTAACAAGGATTTATTGGGGTCACACTGTCAGCCACTTGGATTGGCTGTAAGTGCAGTATTCACTGACTCATATTTCTCATAGAGTTTTAGAGTTGGAAGGGGTTTAAGAGATAATATAAACAAACTCACATGTTAGATTCTACCATTATTTAAAGTGGCTGGATTTCTAAATCTCAATCTATGAAATTCCCTCTGATCTAGCTTACTCTTCTTTTTCTTTTTCTGCCTCAGGTTTATTTGTACAAATAGCACAGGAGAACCCCAGCACCATGTGGATGGCAGCTCGGGGGGTGGGGGTCACACCAGCCCTTCTGTCTTCATGTTGGCAGATGGTGATAAGTACTCTGAAGCCTTTGTAGGGCACCTTTGGGAGCCTGAGCTGGAACGGAAGCTGGAGCTGCAGCCTGGGCCTTGGTTTCATCCTTGGCCTTGGCCTTTGGCTGGCACAGCCTGAGCCCCTTGGCAATGCAGGCACGAGCACACTTCCCAAGCTTGGGGTAGGCCAGGCTGGAGTTTAGTGGCATGATCTCAGCTCACTGCAATCTCCGCCTCCCGGGTTCAAGCAAATCTCCTGCCTCAGCCTCCTGAGTAGCTGGGACTACAGGCACACGCCACCACGCCTGGCTGATTTTTGTATTTTTAGTAGACGAGGTTTCACTATGTTGGCCAGGATGGTCTCGATCTCTTGACCTCCTGATCCACCCGCCTTGGCCTCCCAAAGTGCTGGGATTACAGGCGTGAGCCACCATGCCCAGCCAAAAAAAAAATTTTTTTTTTTATAGCGATGATGTCTTGCTGTGTTGCCCAGGCTGGTCTTGAACTCCTGGGCTCAAGCTATCCTCCCACCTCAGCCTTCCGAAGAGCTGGGATTATAGGCATGAGCCATTGGGCCCGGTCTTTCTTTAAAAAATATGCAACACTTCATGAATTTGCATGTCATCCCTGCACAGGGGCCATGCTCATCTTCCTGTGTGGTTCCAATTTTAGTAAATGTGCTGCTGATGTGAGCGCTCTCCTTGCCTTTGGCTTTCACAGCACTGTTCTCTGTGACTCAGTATGGAAGGACATAGTGCTATTCAAAAGATGTTTGTAGAATGCATCTAAAAGTTGCTCATACGTATTTGGCTCGCCTCTGGCCATTTTAAGGGAGACTGGAAATGTAACCTTTATTTTGGGTTTAGCATGAGTTTAGCTAAAGACCAGGGTTCTAGTTCTACAGTACTTCCAGGTCATACCTTTAACTCGTTTTCTCCTTCCCACTGGCTGGAAGTACAGATACAGTAGTGTTAAGCCATCTTGGAAAATGTGAGCAAAGGCATGACCCTGGGTTTGGTGGGGCAAAAAGATAGGAACTTGAGCCTCTGACATCCCAATGCCACCATGCCAACCCTAGACTGCTTACTCTTGAATTATGTGAAAGAGAAAAAAAAAATACCCTCTGTCTGGTTTAAGCCTACCATTATTTGGATGTCACGATTGCATTAACTGAACCTACATCCTCTTTGAGTAGACCTAATCAGGTTCAACGTTCATTTTCGGCAGCTCTCAGATCTGTATGTCCACCCTCTGAAACACTCCCACGATCCAATCCCACATTGCAGCTACCTTTTGGACACTCCAGCTGAATGTCCAACTAGGATCTTAAAACCTAGGATCTTTAGTACATTTAAAACCAGGAGTGGTGGCTCATGCCTGTAATCTCAGTAATTTGGGAGACTGAGGTGGGCAGATCACCCGAGGTCAGGAGTTCAAGACCAGCCTAGCCAACATGGTGAAAGCCCATCTCTACTACAAATACAAAAATTAGCCAGGCATGGTGGTGGGCACCTGTAATCCCAGCTACTTGGGAGGCTGAGGCAGGAGAATCACTTGAATCCAGAGGCAGGGGTTGCAGTGAGCCGAGACTGTGCTGCTGCACTCCAGCCTGGGTGACTCCATCTCAAAAAAACAAAAAAAGGCAACCCATTTTCCAAATCACCTAGGCTCCAAATCTGTGATGTCTCCCCGTCTGATGACCTCTCCCAATAAATAGCCCCCTAACAACCTTAGCCCCCTGCACTCTCTGCACACCCCATATATTTCAACCAAATCAGACCACTTGCTTATTCCCATTCCCAAATATACCATTCTGCTTCTAGAACTATTGCAGATTCTGTACTTAACTCTATTGAAGTCCGTACCCAGCAGGCTCTTCTTTTTAAAAGCATGTCTGAGTCATCCCCCAGAAGTCCATCTCAAAGCCTTGCATGAGGTAGGTATGCAAATGTTTTTCAAATTGAAGACATCAAGTGGTTTGCCCAAAGCCACGTGGCTAGTTACAAATGCTCTGCCATACGAAGGGGGTCTGCACATTCAGATGATAGATACTGTATTTCCTCCTTTCTTTATTGGGCTTACAATGTCATGAGGATATGGACTTCTTAGGAAAAGGTAGTGATTTGAGGAATTCTAAGCTGCAATTTAAATAACTGTCCTGCTATTTTGAGCCTTTGGCATACCATACACTATAATTTTGTCCCTGTGCCTGTGTAATACAAGAAAACTAATATAAGCATTTTATATATGTTCATGGGTTAGATGTGAATCTTTATCCAAATATGCTGTAGCCTGCCTGATTCTTTATGGGCCAGGAAAGCATTTAGAATACTAAGATACATTTCAAATTGCGCTTGCTCAGTTCAAATTGAGAATCACTATGGGATCCTGTTTAAACAAATCAGAGGGTACCACAGCCAATATTTGAGCCACGTAGCCGGCTCTTACAATGAAATGTCTATGGCAACCTTGTTTGTGTGCTCATGATTTTTTTTTTCCCATTTATTTATTTTATTGCATTTTAGGTTTTGGGGTACATGTGAAGAACATGCAAGACTGTTGCATAGGTACACACGTGGCAGTGTGATTTGCTGCCTTCCTCCCCATCACCTACATCTGGCATCTCTCCCCTTGCTATCTCTCCCCAGCTCCCCACCCCCCACCGTCCCTCCCCTATTTCCCCCCTACTGACCCCAGTGTGTAGTGCTCCTCTCCCTGTGTCCATGTGTTCTCATTGTTCAACACCCGCCTATGAGTGAGAACATGCAGTGTTTGATCTTCTGCTCTTCTGTCAGTTTGCTGAAAATGATGGTTTCCAGGTTCATCCATGTCCCTACAAAGGACACAAACTCATCAAAAAATATGGAACGCTTCACGAATTTGCATGTCATCCTTGAGCAGGGGCCATGCTAATCTTCTCTGTATCATTCCAGTTTTAGCATATGTGCTGCCAAAGCGAGCACTTTTTTTTTTTTTTTTTTTTTGAGATGGAGTCTCACTCTGTTGCTTGGGCTAAAGTGCAGTGGCTTGATCTCAGCTCACCACCACCTCCACCTCTTGGGTTTAAGTGATTCTCCTGCCTCAGCCTCCTGAGTAGCTAGGGCTACAGGTGTGTGCCACCATGCCAGGCTAATTTTTGTATTTTTAATAGAGACGGGATTGCACTATGTTGGCCAGGCTGGTCTTGAACTCCTGACCTCGTGATCTGCTCTCCTCAGTTTCCCAAAGTGCTGGGTACAAGTGTGAGCCAACTCACCCGGCTGTGCTCATGATTTTTAAAAAAAACGATATGTAGGCCAGGCGTGGTGGCTCACAGCTGTAATCCAAGCACTTTGGAGGCCGAGGCAGGCGGATCACCTGGGTCGGGAATTCAAGACCAGCCTGACCAACATAGTGAAACCCTGTCTTAAAAAAAAAAAGAAAACGATGTGTAGAGCCATAGAAGAAAGAAAATAAAGCAGTATTTATTAGGTACCTACTTAGGGCATGTGGCTAGATACTTTGATTATTATTACCACGACCCTACAAAGTAGATAGAAACTACAAGTAGATACGGGGAGGTAGAGAGACAGGTGAGGCGGTGAGGCGGTGAGGCAGCAAGGCCATTTGGCCAGACCTCAAATGATGGGGCCTCAGTTTTGACTGCTTTTAAGAGGCAACTTTGAGCAGGGCTGTTTAAGCCTTGAACTATATCCTTCAGTTCCTTCTAAGAGCCATATTGCCCCCAGTTGCCAAGGCCTGATCTAGTCTTTCACAGCTATCTGTAAATGCCAGCTGGGTTTGTGATCAAGAAACCTTGGCTACTTAGAAGACAGTGCTCAAAGTTATTATAATTTCTCCTTATGATAACTTTCTTCCTCTCGAACACAGAGAAATTTGCTCTTTGGGTGCCATTCAGCTATTTCTGTAAATATAAAAGAAAGACTAATTACACACACTCTTGTATATTATAAATTGCATATATAATGATATTTATTTTAATGTATTGGTTTGTTATATCTTTAAGTTCCTGATTTATTTTCTTAAATTCTTTATAATTTTCTACATTTCACCTTCCCCTTTATTAGCTTTAAACATAATTTATATAAAACAGAAAAAGTTCACATTCAATTATGTTATTGTATACTTACACTAGATTTTTGGTCTTTTTTTCAGTTCTGCAATAATATTATTTAGGTGAGTTTGCTTTTGTTTCTGTTCTGTTTTGTTTTTGAGACAGGGACTCACTCTGTCACCCAGGCTGGAATGCAGTGCCACGATCCCAGCTCACTGTAGCCTTGGACTCCTGGGCTCGGGCAGTCCTCTCACCTCGATCCCCCAAAGCTCTGGGATTACAAGCAAAAACCATCACACTCAGCCCCAGGATTTTTGAGACTGGAATTGAGGGAAGACACCAGGCCTCCTTCAATAGTGAAGCTAAGTCCATGAGACACGAGAGATACCAAAAGCCACGATCCCCTCTCTGGGGAAAAAGCTGGACTGAAAGAATAAAGCCAGGCCAGGCATGGTGGCTCACGCCTGTAATTCTAGCACTTTGGGAGGCCGAGGTGGGTGAATCACCTGAGGTCGGGAGTTCAAGACCAGCCTGATCAACCTGGGGAAACCTGTCTCTACTAAAAAAAAAAATACACCATTAGCTGCATGTGGTGGCACATGCCTGTAATCCCAGTTACTTGGGAGGCTGAGGCAGGGGAATTGCTTGAACCTGGGAGGTAGAGGTTGTGATGAGCTGAGATTGTGCCATTGCACTCCAGCCTGGGCAACAAGAGTAAAACTCTATTAAAAAGAAGGAAGGGAAGGGAAGGGAAGGGGAGGGAAGGGAGGAGGAGGGGAGGGGAGAAAGGAAGGGGAGAAGGGAAGGGAAGGGAAGGGGAGGGGAGGAGAGGGGAGGGGAGGGGCCAAAATGTCAGGGGTTGGAGGAGGGGAGCGCAAAGAAAACCAGGAGGGAGTATCCTGGGGACATTTTAGTCCTCATTCCAGTTATCCCTTATTCTAGATGCTCTAGAATCCTACCACTACATTCTCCTTTTTGCTCAAACTGGGCCAAGCCATCTTTATACAACTGCTAACTGGCAGAGCAAAGAGGCCTGGATGGGTAAGTCTGACTCCTGAGCCCATGCTGTTTTCTCTGCAGGAAACCAAGTTTCACGTAATCACTCAGATCTTATCCCTGACAACATGGGAATGAACAGCACAAAGGCACCAAACCCAGCCTTCAACTTCACGTGACTCATGCCCCCACTTCAGCCTCAATCTTCTACAGCATGTGGGAAACTGATGTTCTTACTGGTGGTGTGTATTTCAAGATGACACGTACACCTAGGGGCATGGGTTCAGAAGGAAATGTTACACTCCCAGCTGTGTGTCTACACTGAACTTGGATGGGGTACGGTGAATAATCAGCCCCACAAAGCCACACCCAGGCAAGCTTGTACATACTTGGGAGAATGAGAGAATGCGGAAAATCTGAATTAAGGCAAATGTAACAGACCTCTACATGATTATATGCTTTGCTGCTCCCAATGTACTTTCCCACATTATCTTGTTTTGAATCTCATGGCAATCCCAGAGGAACAAAGAGCAGGTATAGTATCAACTACATTTTATAGAAAACTGAAAAGATGGTTGCCACAGTGCCAGAGGCAGAGCAGATGCTCAGCAAACTCCTTCCTTCATTCCATGTTCTTTGGATGCTCAGTGACCATATGATGCATGAACAAATGTGGCTCTGTGGCATGAAGTGACTCATCCAATGTGACACAGCTAATAAGGGGCCGAGGAGGCACTTTAACTTGGGTTTTCTTGCCCTGGGCCACGCTATACAAGGCTAAATTCCAAACTGAGCATTTCTACCTGCTTCTTGGATTCATGTACTGCAAGTTCAGAGACCTTAATTCCCCACTGCATGAAAGAGGCGTTTCTCATGCCTGCCAGCCCTGCAGAAAATTCTTCAAATAAATGCTTGCTGACCCTAGAAATGGTTAGATCTTCCAGCATTGAAAGGTCTTGCTTCTCAAGCAAGCTGTATCCGAAACCTATGGCTCGAGCACAAAAACGCTCAAGAAAAAGAAATGAATACCACAGGAGCTAGCAAATAATTTATGAATCGGACACGCAGCCCCAAGTTCCTTTTGCTACTCTCGGTGGCATGTGAAGCTAATTTGAGGAGGCAGCAGGACATTCCATTGCCTGAAACCCACAGAGGTGAAAACCCTGCCCTTCTATTAGTAGGCAACCCCAGCAGTAGAAAAACGTGATTTCTCCTGCTGAGTACATGAAGATGATTCAGGCCTGCCTTTGCTTTATTCCCTTGCCACCAAAAGAATATCAGTTCCAATATCACATGCAGAAATTAGATCAAAATGTAAATGGGGGCGGAGGCAGTGCTGTCGCTTGGGGAATCTCCCTCAGCTGAAGTTACAGAAGTGCTCCCTGCACCCACAGGGAGACATCTGTCATTGACTTTCCTGGCACCTGACAGATGCTCCTGTTCCCTGGGCAGGCAGAATCTGCTGAGTGTGAACATCTAACTCAAATCTGTCTTGGACCATCTGAGCCCCTGGCTAGATTCCAACCAGACCCAATACTGAGGAAATAAATGGAATAATCCTCATGGGGAGATGATTTGCTCCTTTGGACAGACTCTTCCATGTCAGCCACGACCAGCCTGGGCTCCCTCTCAGCTCCGGGAAAAATGAGAACTCAAATGTATCCCAGGCTGCAGGGTGGCTCTAGGCATTTGGTCATACAAGCAAGCAAGCAAATGAGAAAAGCAACTGAGCACCCAGTATGTGCTAGGAGCTATGGAAGATCTAACAGTGGCAAAAAGCCCTCTCTTTTTTTTTCTTTCTTTTTTTTTTTTTTTTGAGACAGGGGTCTTGCTCTGTTGCCCAGGTTGGAGTACAGTGGTGCAATCACAGCTCAATGCAACCTCGAAGAAAAGCCTTCTTCTTCTTCTTCTTTTTTTTTTAGACAGAGTCTTGCTCTGTCACCCAAGTTGGAGTGCAGTGGTGGTCGGAGTGCACTGCAACCTTTGCCTCCTGGGCTCAAGCAATCCTCCCACCTCAGCCTCTGGAGTACCTGAAGCTACAGGTGTTCACCACCATGCCTAATTTTTTTTTTTTTGGACAACATGAGTAAACAGCCTGACTAATTTTTACATTTTTTCTTAAAGACAGGGTCTCTCTCTCTCTCTCTCTCTTTCTCTCTTCTCTCTCTTCTTTTTTTTTTTTAAGAGTGGGCTTTTACTATGTTGGCCAGATGGCCTCGATCTCCTGACCTTGTGATCTGCCCACCTCGGCCTCCCAAAGTGCTGGGATTACAGGCCTGAGCCACTGCGTTCAGCCAAGACAGGGTCTCACTATGTTGCCTAGACTGGTCTCAAACTCCTGGGCTCAAGTTATCTGCCCACTTCAGCCTCCCAAAGTGCTGGTATTACAAGCGTGTGCACCACTGTGCCTGGCTGGGAAGAGCTTTCTTTTTATAATCTATAGAGGAAGTAAGTCACATTATGACAATTAATTCATTTAATAGACATTCTTAGAACATCCACTGAGAATAAGTACTAGGAAAGATGAGAACATTCTGGAAAGGATTTTTTTTTTTTTTTTTTTTTTTTGGTGAGACAGTCTTGCTCTGTCACCCAGGCTGGAGTACACTGGAGCCATCTCAGCTCACTGCAACCTCTCCCTCCTGGGTTCAAGCGATTCTCCTGCCTCAGCCTCCTGAGTAGTTGGGATTATAGGTGTGTGTACCACTACACCTGGCTAATTTTGTATTTTTATTAGAGACGGGGTTTCACTTTGTTGGTCAGGCTGATGTTGAACTCCTAACCTCAAACGATCCACCCGCCTCAGCCTCACAAAGTGCTAGGATTACAGGCGTAAGCCACCGCGCCCACCCTTGGAAAGGATTTTTTTTATCTTTTGTAGAGGCAGTCTCACTATGTTGCCCAGGCTACTCTCAAACTCTGGGCTCAAGCAATCCTCCAGCCTTGGCATCCTCATGTGCTGGCATTACAGGCTTGAGCCACCATGCCCGGCCAGGAAAGGATTTTCAAGCAGGGCTTCTTAGGACAGCTAAACTTTGGTTGACCACTTAAACCTCAAGTGAAGAGACTGGATTTTAAATCATATCAGTCCAGACTACATTGGTGAGTAGTCTCCAGATATTTTATTGATACTTGCCAAAATCATCAAGAGAGGAACTTAGAAATCAGAAGGCCAAGTTGACCATTTATAATGAGGGCAAAGCTTTTTATTGCTAACAGGACTCCAGCCTAAAATGACACAGGCTCTAGGACCACATGTCCGTGTTATAGGGTGATATTTTTTTTTCTTTTGAGACAGTTTTGCTCTTGTTGCCCAGGCTGGAGGTCATGGTGGATCTCCGCTCACCGCAATCTCTGCCTCCTAGGTTCAAGTGATTCTCCTGCCTCAGCCTCCCTAGTAGTTGGGATTACAGGCACCTGCCACCATGCCCAGCTAATTTTGTATTTTTAGTAGAGATGAGATTTCTCCATGTTGGTCAGGCTGGTCTTGAACTCCCAAACTCAGGTGATCTGCCTGCCTCAGTCTCTCAAAGTGCTGGGATTACATGCCTGAGCCATTGCACCTGGCTTTTTTTTTTTTGAGACGGAGTTTCCCTCTTGTCGCCCAGGCTGGAGTACAATGACATTATCTCAGCTTCACAACCTCCACCTCCTGGGTTCAAGCGATTCTCCTGCCTCAGACTCTCAAGTAGCTGGGATTGCAGGCATGTACCACCNAGTTTCACCCTTGTTGCCCAGGCTGGAGCGCAATGGCACGATATCAGCTTACCGCAACCTCTGCCTCCCAGGTTCAAGCAATTCTCCTGCCTCAGCCTCCCAATTACCTGGGATTACAGGCACCCACCACCACGCACAGCTAATTTTTTGTATTTTTAGTAGAGACGGGGTTTCACCATGTTGGCCAGGCTGGTCTCGAACTCCTGACCTCAGGTGATCAATCCACCTTAGCGTTCCAAAGTTCTGGAATTACAGGCATGAGCCACCGAATCTGGCATGAAAAAAAAAGATTTTTGTTGATCCTCCTTTAACCAGAAAACTCCATTATCCAGAACTTCATATATTCCCAAATACATATAAGCTATTTTTTTAAATTTTAGCCATAGAAACCCTAAATCCATGCTGTAGTACAGAAAAATGGGAATAGTTCTGCCACAACCCCAATCAATCTGTGCATCAACATTTTCCTCCTTTTTTTTCTTTTTTTGAGACGAAGTCTCACTCTGTTGCCCAGGCTGGAGTGCAGTGGCGTGATCTTGGCTCACTGCAACCTCTGCCTCCCGTGTGCAAGCAATTCTCCTGCCTCAGCCTCCCAAGCAGCTGGGACTACAGGCACGTGCCACCAAACCCAGCTGATTTTTCATATTTTTAGTAGAGACGGGGTTTCACCATGTTGGCCAGGCTGGTCTCGAACTCCTGACCTCAGGTGATCTGCCGGCCTCGGCCTCCCAAAGTGCTGGGATTATAGGTGTGAGCCACTGCACCCGGCCATTTTAACAGGAAAGAAAGACTTCTGTAGAACACTAGGAAGGGAGTCATTTGTAACTCTCTTGTGAAAGATCAGGACAAATTAAAATTAATTGCAAGCCCTTAAAGGTAACTGAAACACAATAATACACCTTGGTGCATAAAGTTATAGTGGCATCCCAAAGAGGCCTGAGCACAGATATCAGCACAGCTTCTCCTGCACACTGGGATATCCAACAGGGGCAGTTGTTTCCATGTTTTCTCATCAGTCACTCATTGACATCCACTTGTCTGGCCAAGTCACTCAGGAAATGCTTGACTCCTACTAACTCAGAAAAACCTGGAACACATGGCAAGCTCTGCAGGCAATAGATGTTTATTGGGCCGGGAGCAGTGGCTCATGCCTGTAGCGCCTGCACTTTGGGAGGCCAAGGCGGGTAGTTCACTTGAGATCAGGAGTTCGAGACCAGCCTGGCCAATATGATGAAACCCCTGTCTCTACTAAAAATACAAAAATTAGCAGGGCATGGTGGCACATGCCTGTAGTCCCAGCTAC
>NW_016107888.1:88135-90363 GCF_001604975.1 Cebus imitator | reverse complement strand
CTCACCGCAACCTCCACCTCCTGGGTTCAGGCAATTCTCCTGCCTCAGCCTCCTGAGTAGCTGGGATTACAGGCACGCGCCACCATGCCCAGCTAATGTTTTTGTATTTTTAGTAGAGACGGGGTTTCACCATGTTGACCAGGGTGGTATCGATCTCTTGACCTCTTGATCCACCCGCCTCGGCCTCCCAAAGTGCTGGGATTACAGGCTTGAGCCACCGCGCCCGGCTACCTAACTTTTTTAAGCCTCAATTGTGTCACCTGCACAGTAAAATAATAGTAGGTCGTGCTTACCTCACATGCTGCCTGAGGATGAAATGTATTAACGCAGGCGAAGTGATTAGACAGAACTTAGCACCTAACACTCAGCCAGTGTGAGAGATGACACTGCCATCACCATCATTATTTCTGGTATTTCCAGCTGTCCTTGCCCCCTCACACCCAGCTTTTTGCCAATTCTATTCTTTCTCACTCGCCATTTATTGTTCATTTGGAAATATTTTCCTTGGCTCCTGTTTTTGTCCTCTGCACAGATTTTTTCCATGTATTATCCATATGTGATTTCCAAACATTGCTTTAATAGCAAGAGCCTAACAAGGTCATTTTCACAACCCCCTTGTCTTGTGTTAATGAGCAGCCAAGTGAATGCCACACAAGCTAGGGGTAATTATGGTTTTATTTACAAAACAGCTGACATTAAAGAGTTGTATTTGAGAGACCAAAGTAACCAGCCATCTTGGGTTGCCTAGGACTGACTGGGTTCCCAGGACACAGGATCTTCAGTGGCCAAATCGCGGAAGTCTTGTGCAAACTGGGACAAGTTGGTCACCGTCAGCCGAAGAGCACACTGTAGGCTCTGGAAACTGGATTCAAATTCCTTTTTTTTTTTTGAAACGTGGTGGCTGAAGGAGGCAGAGCTGTGGAGAAGCCAGTGTCCGAACTCTGCCCCCACCCCACCTAGTTCTGCCTTCCTGGATTCAAATTCTGATTCTGCTATTTCCTAACTGTGTAAACTTGGACCAGTTACTCAACTTCTCTGAGCCTCAGTTTTATCATCTGTAAAAGGGAGATAAAAGAAGTACCTACACAGGACTATTGTAAGAATTAAATGAGTTAATAAATGTAAACAGCTCAGGATCATATCTGGCACATAGTATCTGCATGACATATGTCACCCACTAGTACTGATTCAAAATTTTACAATCAAAGCATAATCCAAATGTACAATAAAATCCCTGTTATCAGCTGGGTGAAGTGGCTCACATCAATAATCCCAGCTATTCTGGAGGCTGAGGCAGGAGGATTGCTTAAGGCCAAGAGTTCAAGGCTGCAGTGAGTTGTGATCGTATTACTGCACTCCAGCCTGGGTGGCAGAGTTAGACCCTGTCTCTGTCTCTCTCTCTCTCTCTCTCTCTCTCTCTCTCTCTCTCTGTCTTTTTTTTCTGGAGATGGGGTTTTGCTCTTGTTGCCCAGGCTGGAGTGCAATGGCCCTGTCTCTGCTCACTGCAAACTCCACCTCCCAGGCTCAAGTGATTCTCCTGACTCAGCCTCCTGAGTAGCTGTGATTACAGTTACTCGCCATCATGCCTGGTTAATTTTTGTGTGTTTAGTATAGACAGGGTTTCACCATGTTGGTCAGGCTGACCTCAAACCCCTGATCTCAGGTGATGCACCTGCCTCGCCCTCCCAAAGTGCTGGGATTACAGGCGTGAGCCACCATACCTGGCCGAAACCCTAACTCTTAAAAAAAAATAAAATCTCTGTTGACCACACACATTTCAATGTGTATCTTTAACAAAAAAAAATTTTTAGTACTTCCCTTTTAGTACTAAAAAGTTTTGGTACTTCCCTTTTAACTGGAAATACAAAAGCTAAACAAGCCAATACTTTGTTCTCCCCAAATGTAGAGTCCAGGTTTAGTCTTAGGTGTCGCTATGATATTAGCCCAAGTAACTTACACATATTTGCTGTCATGTATATCATGTATATCATTGCTGATGCTAAACATAATCACTCTGAAGCAAGCCCCTTGATCCTGAATCAAGAAGTATCCAGCCCAGGAGTTCTGGGCTGTAGTGCGCTATGCCGATCAGGTGTTCGCACTAAGTTCGGCATCAATATGGTGACCTCCCGGGAGCGGGGAACCACCAGGTTGCCTAAGGAGGGGTGAACCGGCCCAGGTCAGAAATGGAGCAGGTCAAAACTCCCGTGCTGATCAGTAGTGGGATC
>NW_016107888.1:80778-86285 GCF_001604975.1 Cebus imitator | reverse complement strand
AAAAAAAAAAAAAAAAAAAAAAACTTATTTTTTAAATTATTTATTTATTTATTTATTTTATTTTTTGAGATGGAGTCTTGCTCTGTCA
The DNA here is from genome assembly GCF_001604975.1 of Cebus imitator. NCBI lineage: Eukaryota > Metazoa > Chordata > Mammalia > Primates > Cebidae > Cebus > Cebus imitator. The sequence goes on along the minus strand of NW_016107888.1, from coordinate 86,197 downwards.
CCCACACTAGAGTGCAGTGGTGCCATCTTGGCTCACTGCAACCTCTGCCTTCTGGGTTCAAGTGATTCTCCTTTCTCAGCCTCCTGAGTAGCTGGGATTACAGGCACTGCCACCATGCCCAGCTAATTTTTGTATTTTTAGTAGAGATGTGGTTTCACCATGTTTGCCAGGCTGGTCTCAAACTCCTAACCTCATGATCCACCTGCGTCTGCCTCCCAAATTGCTGGGATCACAGGCATGGGCCATTGCACCCAGCCAAGAAAAAAATTTTGTTTTTAATTAGCTAGACATGGTGGTATATGCCTGTAGTCCCAGCTACTCAGAGGGCTTAGGTGAGAGGATTCCTTGAGTCCAGGAAGTTGAGGCTGTAGCGAGCCATGATCATGCCAGTACACTCTAACCTGGGCAATAAAGTGAGATACTGTCTCAAAAAAAATAAAAAAAGAGTATGATCTTTAGCAATTGACAGGGAGAAGACCCAGCAAGATCTGTCCATTTAGATTCTTATTGGCCTCTCTGCGTAGCATTTCTTCTCCCTTCCCTCCCCAATTTGTGTGAGACAGAACATCTCTGGAATGAGGGTTTTCCGGGGAGAAGAAAGAGAGTGACCTTTCTAAGTTTTACATCTTGCTTCGGGAGAGAGGGGTTCTAGCTTCTCTGAGCTGCCATGGGGAGGAGAAGTTCTGATCCTATGACTCACTTCAGGAGAGAAAAAAGGGTGGAAGACAGGAGGGGAGGAGAAAGTCAGGCAGAGTTTGCCTCTGAGACCTTCCAGTCTCCTTTCATTCAAAGTGCTCAGCATGCCAAAGTGCCATATTTTGGTATCACTTTCTGAGCCCTGACAATAGCAATAATGGCTATGGCCATTCATTCATTCATTCATTCATCCAACATTCATTCAAACAAGCTGTAGTGAGTATCAACAATGAGCTGGGCACTGTGCTAGGTGTTGGAGACGCATCAATGAGCAAAACCTGACAGAGATCCCTGCTCACTGGACCTTATGTTCCAGTTCCTAGAGATGACAGAAGTTGTGGGGTTGGAGATGGGAATCGTATTTTAGAAGCAGGGCCAGAGAATGCTTCTTTGAGAAAGGGACTTTAGCTGAAGGGGAGCCTCTCCAAGAGCCTAGTAAGGAGAATAGCAGGTACAAAGGCCCTGAGGCAGGAAGGCAGCTTCCAGAAATAGAAAGGAGGCTAGTGGGCCGGGTGCAGTGGCTCGCATCTATAAGCCCAGCACTTTGGGAGGCCGAGGTGGGAAGATTACTTGAGGTCAGGAGTTTGATACCAGCCTAACCAATAGGTGAAACCTATCTCTACTAAAAATACAAAAAGGAGCCAGGTGTGGTGGCGCATGCCTATAGTCCCAGCTACTCAGGAGGCTGAGACAGGAGAATCATTTGAACCCAGGAGGTGGAGGTTGCAGTGAGCCAAGATCACACCACTGCACTCCAGCCTGGGCAACAGAACAAGACTCCATCTCAGAAAAAAAAAAAAAAGAGGAGGCTAGTGGAGCTTAAGCAAAGCTTCGCAGAATTCACACCTTGTGAAAAAATTCACAGGTCCCCCAAACTTTTGTTTGTTTGTTTGAGATGGAGTCTCGCTCTGTTGCCCAGGCTGGAGTGCAGTGGTGTGATCTCGGCTCACTGCAACCTTCGCCTCCCGGTTTAAGCCATTCTCTCTCCTGCCTCAGCTTCCTGAGTAGCTGGGAATACAGGCGCCAGCCACTTCGCCCAGCTAGTTTTTGTATTTTTAGTAGAGACAGGGTTTCAACATATTGGCCAGGCTGGTCTTGAACTCCTGATCTTGTGATCCACCCGCCTTGGCCTCCCAAAGTGCCGGGATTACAGGTGTGAGCCACTGCTCCCAACCTTTTTCTGGATACAGAGTCTAACTCTGTCGCCTAGGCTGGAGTGCAGTGACATGATCATAGCTTACTACGGCCTTGATCTCCCAAGTGATGCTTCCTCCCCAGCCTCCCTATTAGCTGGTGCTACAGGCACTTACCACCACACCTGGCTAATTTATTTTTATTTTTAATAGAGACCAGATCTTGCTATGTTGCTGAGGCTGGTCTTGAACTCCTGAACTCAAGCAATCCTCCTGCCTAGGCCTCCAAAAGTGCTGGGATTACAGGCATGAGCCACTGCTCCCAGCCCAGGTCCCCAAACTTTCAAACTATAGTTGGACAGAAGGATCTGGGGGTGCTGGGAGGGGGAAAGTTTTCACTTCCTTTTACTTACCTAGTTCCTGTGCCTGGGACAGAACCCTGAAAGGGACAGAACAGTTCTCTAATCCCATACTCCCAGGGAAGTGAGAGTGCCAGTGAGGAAATACTGGTGTGCTGCCGCCTGCCATGCTGGGAGCCAGTCATCCCTCTCCGAACTACAGAGGCTTCCTCTGCTGGGCACGTTACCTTTCCCTTTCTGGAGTAGAGGCACCCAGGCACGTGCTATAATAGGTATACTAAGTTTTTCCAGCATCCAAACACCGCCTCTCACTTCCCTGCTTTGTTAGAGCCCTGATTATTTTTCTGCCCCCAGGTGCGGAACAATGCGAGAGATAAGCTGGGTTCGATCTGCTTTCATTAGGTCTGTTTGTTTTCTCCACTTAGGAAATTCCTCCCACCCCCTAAGCAGTCTAGACAAACCCATTTTCAGTCTTGTGTATTTTCCACCTCTGGGTGTGAGGCCCAACAACTGGCAAAGGCATCTCCACAGGGCAGCCAGCAGCCGCTCTGCAAAGGTGTAACATGATGCTTTTGGGGGTAATTTACACTGAAAGGACACGTTGAAAGTTATTCTGAATTTGCAGCTCACTGGCATTTCACACAATGATAAAACTGAGTGGTACTACCAGAAAGGGGCCCCTCTAGGCCAGGTCAGTGATGCTTTTTGCATCTCTCTCTCTCTCTCTCCCTGTCTCTGTCTCACTGACACACACACACACACACACACACACCCCACTGTGATTTGCCACCTTTCCATTTACTTTAGAGGGAAAAAGGAGTTCAGAGCCACACCCCGGAGCTGGCAGGCAGGGATGGGGTGGGTCAGGACCTTCTCTTCAACATTCACTGATGTAAGAATGACCCACCCTCCCGCGCCCCAGGGCTCAGCACTTCCTCTGCTTTCCAGCCACTTCTGGGAAGACTCTCCCTTCCCCAAGGGTGCTGAGAAAACTGGCTTCTTAAAAGTGCAAGAGAATGTAGGAGAAGCCCCATCTTAAATTAGGTTGGACAGCTGTCTCCTTAGAATAGCAGGTTTTCAGAAGCTAATGGAGTTAGTATCGCCTGTTTCCATGAACAGCTTGAAGAGAGGCTTCTACATAGAGAAAGAGGACCCCAGTGGAGCAGGACCCCAATTCCTAGTCTTGGGAAGAGACAATGGGATCACCAAAACATAGCTTAGAGAGGTTTGCCCAACTCCTATAATCAACCAGCTCCGCCCCCTGACTTTGATGGGTGCTATTGATTAATTCTGTCCCCCAATCTTTTGTAAACGCCAAGCCCCTCTCCTACCCTCCATGTTGTCACCCTTTATGCCCTACTGGATAGAAATTTTGGACTGGGTGTGGTGGCTCATGCCTGTAATCCCAGCACTTTGGGAGTCCAGGCAGGATATCACCTGAGGTCAGGAATTCGAGACCAGCATGACTAACATGGTGAAACCCTGTCTCTACTAAAAATTCAAAAATTAGTCCAGTGTGGTGGTGCATGCCTGTAATTCCAGCTACTCTGGAGGTTGAGGCAGAGAATAGCTTGAACCCGGGAGGCAGAGGTTGCAGTGAGCACCATTGTACTATTCCAGCCTAGGTAACAAGAGCGAAACTCCATCTCAGGGGAAAAAAAAATTTTTTTTGAAGCCACGCTAATACAAATAATAATAACAACAACTTAGAAGCCAGTTAAGACCATCTGCCATCTACACTGTCAACCCCAAAGTATTTTACATAGGATGCTTTGCCAGGTGCGGTGGCTCACATCTGTAATCCCAGCACTTTAGGAGGCCAAAGCAGGTGGATCACCTGAGGTCAGGAGTTCAAGACCAGCCTGACCAATATGGAGAAACCCTGTCTCTACTAATTAGCCAGGTGTGGTGGCACATGCCTGTAATCCCGGCTACTCCGGAGGCTGAGGCAGGAGAATCACTGAAACCTGTGAGACGGAGGCTGCAGTGAGCTGAGATCACACCATTGCACTCCAGCCTGGGCAACAAGAGCAAAACTCCATCTCAAAAAAAAAAAGAACTATAGAATGCTTCATAACTTATACACCCTTTTCCCCTTAAGTTATTGATATCATTTCATGATGAACCCATAAGATAATAGTTCAGGGCTGTTAGCCCCATTTTACTACAGAAATAAATGTAGTAAAATAAATGGAAAATTCCAGAAATAACACATAATTTTTAAATTACATGCTGTTCTGAATAGTGTGATGAAATCTCACACCTTCATGCTGTGTCCTGCCTGGGACTTAAGTCACCCCTTTGTCCAGTGTATCCATGCTGTCCACTGAACAATGTACAGAAGAAACTGATGCTCAGAGAGGTTAAGTAACTTGTCCAAGGTCATCAAGCTAATGCAGGAAGTGGTGAAATAGGGACTCAGATCCAAGCTTCTCAAGTCTTAGTTCAAAAGGCTGAACCCTGTGTCCCCTCTCCTCCGTGTAACCTCAGCTCCTCCTCCACCCACATCTCTGTGGTTGGCAAACAGAGACCACATGTGCTGGGGTTGGCTAGGGAAAGAAGCAGAACTGACTTTCCCTTGGGAGGTGGTGAAGCATGCACTCAGTTACAGACTCATTAGGATGATTAAATCGTCCTGCGCTGGCGACAGATTATAAGACTGGAGTCAGGTGGACAATGAACCGAGTGAGCCTCTGGGATGGCTCAACCCACATGAACCATTAATCATCAGGAGCCGCAGAGCCCACTGGGCTCCTTGGCACCTCTGGGACAAGACAGTCTGGGGCTCTGATGAGCCAGATGTTATGTCCTGCCATTTGCATCTAAAATTCCTCATTTCCTGGCGTGGAGTGATGGAGGAGGCAAAAAGGGGTGGTATAATGGGGTTGGCACTTTCAGTTCCTTTCTGAACCCCATTTAGGGTAGCCTCAGGGAGGATGTTCCCCAAAGGTTAAATGACTTTAGGTGACAGCAGGAGTACAATTCAACAACTTGGCTAAGAAGTGTTGGAGACCTGTGGAGGGGCAAATTGGCAGAATCCATCAGGCATTCAAACAAATGAATTTATTCTACAAACATATTCTCCCATGGGCCAAATGAAGCATTCATGAAGACATTCACTACAGCATTTGTTCAGGTATTGAACAAATGCCCACGAAGCACTGAAGATAGAGCAGAGGACATAACAAAGTAGCTGCCTTCATGGGCTTTCATTCAAGAGAGGGATTCATT
>NW_016107888.1:78496-80517 GCF_001604975.1 Cebus imitator | reverse complement strand
CCAGGATGGTCTCGATCTCTTGACCTGGTGATCCACCTGCCTCGGCCTCCCAAAGTGCTGGGATTACAGGTGTGAGCCACCGCACCCAGCGGATTCATTCATTTTTATTTTTTTCTTCTAGAGACAGGGTCTCTATCCCCAAAGCTGGAGTGCGGGTGTGCAATCACAGCTCACTGTAGCCTCAAACTCCTGAGTTCAAGCAATCCTCCCACCTCAGCCTCCCAAGTAGCTGGGACTACAGGCATATGCCAGCATACCCAGCTAATTTTTTATGCTAATTTGGTGTAGAGATGGGCCTCACTTTGTTGCCCAGGCTGGTCTGGAACTCCTAGGCTCAAGCAATTCTCCCACTTCAGCCCCACAAAGTGCTCAAAGGTTTTGAGCCACAGCACTCTGTCTCAATAAATTTGTACTAAGCCCCTACTATGTACCAGGCTTTGTTCTAGGATAGGGTTGCCAGATAAAATATAGGTCTCTCTGCAAAATTTGAATTTCAGATAAACAGCAACATTTGGTTTAGTATTACTACTCCTCAAATATCCTACCTTCTTGGGTCATAAGTATGAAATATGTTTATACTAAGGAATTACAGGAGTCCCCTGTTATCTTGGGGGGATACTTTCCAAGACCCCAAGTAAATGCCTGAAACTGCAGATAGTAGCAAACCCTCTATATGCTATGTTTTTCCCCCATGTATGCCTTTGATAAAGTTTAATTTCTAAATTAGGTGCAGTAAGAGAGATTAACAACACCAATAATAAAATAGAACAATTATGACAATATGCCAGCATCACTACTCTTGCACTTTGGAGTCATTAAGTAAAATAAGGGTTACTGGAACACAAGCTCTGCAATACTGAAATAGACAATCTGATAACCCAGACAGCTGCAAAGTGACTAACAGGCCGACAGCATATACAGCACGGATACACTGGATAAAGGGGTGACTTGAGTCCCAGGCAGGCCACAGTGGGAAGGTGAGATTTCATCACACTAGTCAGAACAGCATGTAATTTAAAAATTATGAATTGTTTCTTTCTGGAATTTTCCATTTAATGTTTCAGACTGCTGTTGACCATGGGTAACTGAAATCGCAGAAAGTGACACTACGGATAAGGGGGTTCTACTGTGTTCCTTGTTATCTGCATTTCAAATTAAAACTTGAAATTTCAAATTAAAAAATTGAATCTCAAATTCAAAACTGGGCAGCCTATTTTAATTTGCTCAATCTGGCAAGCCTATTCTAAGAGCATTGCTTATAGAAGAAAAGGTTAGGGAATAACCTAAGTGTCCATCAATAAGGGACCCATGAAGTGAATTATGGTAAATCCAGCAACAGGAAATTGTTACCAAAGAAATAATGAGGTAGGTTTCTATGAAGACTTGGAATTCTTTCCATAATGCAGTTAGGTGAAAAGAGGAAAGTTCAAAATAGTGTACAACTTATCTCGCCATCTGGTAAAGAACAATAAATATGGAGATATGTACATATATTTCATCAAAGCATAGACTCTTTGCAAGATGCCCACAGATGGGTAGCAGTGCTTGCTTTGGCAGAAAAGGAACAAGAAAACTAGGGAACAATAGGGGAGCACCAACCTACACCTAGGCTGGAGTGCAAAGGTGCGATCACAGCTCACTGCAGCCTCCACCTCCGGGCTCAGGTGATCCTCCCACCTCAGCTTCTTGGAAAGCCTGGATGCTCAGCCAATTTTTGTATTTTTTGTAGGGGGGGAGGTTTGCCATGTTGCCCAGGCTGGCCTTCTGTACATTTTGAATTTTGAAATATATCTACACTAAACTGATTTTTTTCTTTTCTTTCTTTCTTTTTTTGGGGGGGAAACAGGGTCTCACTCTGTTGCCCAGGCTGGAGTGCAGTGGTACGATCTCAGCTCACTGCAACCACTGCAACTTTCACATCTCGGGTTCAAGCAATCCTCTCACCTCAGCCTCTTGAGGAGCTGGGACTACAGGCATGCACCACACCTGGCTAATTTTTTCATCTTTTTTTTTTTTTTTTC
>NW_016107888.1:76903-77986 GCF_001604975.1 Cebus imitator | reverse complement strand
GATGGTGTCTCACTCTTTTTGCCCAGGCTGGAGTGCAGTGTCGTGATCTCAGCTCACCGCAACCTCCGCCTCCTTGGTTCAAGCGATTCTCCTTCCTCAGGCTGTCACCCAGGCTGGAGTGCAATGGTGCGATCTCAGCTCACTACCACCTCTACCTCCCAGGTTCCAGTGATTCTCCTGCCTCAGCCTCCCAAGTAGCTGGGATTATAGGTGCCTGCCACTGTGCCTGCCTAATTTTTGTATTTTTAGTAGAGACAGGGTTTCACCACGTTGGCTAGGCTGGTCTCATACTCCTGACTTCTTGATCCGCCTGCCTCAGCCTCCCAAAGTGCTGGCATTACAGGCATGAGCCACTGCGCCCAGTGATAGGTTGGTTTTGAACTCCTGAGCTCAGGTGATCTGCCCGCTGTTAGGTCTATGACTATGCCAATTGTCATGCTGAGGTCTGAGGGGAGTGGATGAGCAGAAAGAATACTCCAGCAGCATGTTAGAAGGATCATCTACCTACCAAAAAAAAAAAAAAGAAAGAAAGAAAAAAAAAATACTCGGGGGGCCATAAGCAGGTGAAAGATTATTTCATTCAGCAGCAGTTTTCATTACCGACTTTCTCACACTGTCCTCCCTGTCTCAGCTGCTTAGTACGGCAGCTGAAACATGCAGCTGCACGGCTGGCTTTCCCTTGCCTTCAGGGTTAGCAGCTTAACTCTTTCTCTTTCTGGGCATGAGTCAGACAAGTTGGGTCCTGGCTCCCTCCTGTCCATCTGCAAGATGGACAGCTTTGACTCTCTTTCTCTGGATGTGAGCACCTGTACAGTGTCTGCAGGGCAATTATACATTTGAAGACAGTAGCCGCATAGGGCCAACGGATGGCATTCCCATGTTATGGCTGTATGGCTGTGATCATATGTGGAGCTATATGCCTGTGCTACAAACCTCACTGAATCACGCAGGATGCAAACGTCCTGCCTCAGCCTATTCTTGACCAAACCACAGCCATATTTCTTATATCCGCCTTGGCCTCCCAAAGTGCTGGGATTACAGGCATGAGCCACTGAACCTGGCAGCAATTGATTTTTTTTTTTT
>NW_016107888.1:72096-75381 GCF_001604975.1 Cebus imitator | reverse complement strand
GATCACCTGAGGTCAGGAGTTCGAGACCAGCCTGGCCAACATGTTGAAATCCCGTCTCTACTGAAAAATACAAAAATTAGCCAGGCATGGTGGCCAGCCCCTGTAATTCCAACTACTTGGGAGGCTGAGGCAGGAGAATCACTTGAACCTGGGAGGCAGAGGTTGCAGTGAGCTGAGATTGTGCCACTACACCCCAGCCTGGGCGACGAGAGCGAAACTATCTTGTCTAAATGGTAACAGCAGAGTGTTAAATCAAGCAGGGGGTCCTTCTAAACGTGGGGCCCTGCTCAACTGCACAGGTCACACATCCATGGTGCTGGCCCTGCACACACACAGTAGCCAGTCACTTAGAAAAGGGCAGTTTTGCCGCAAGACATCCCAACCCTGTCAAGCTGAGAAAACCCATAGCCGCGGCTGTTTCCTTGCACAAGCATACCTGGGAGCCTAATTCCTCACAGAGCGTTTTCCACATGCAACACCACTCTGGTCATGAGTTCAGAAGAGAAACCAAAGCAATAAAATAAACATAAATCAAAGCCAACCATGGTAATAAAATGGATCCAAAGGGTCAGTGTGGCAGGCAGGACATTAGAATTCAGACAGCTTTAGTATCTCCCTGGACAAATTACATGAATTGCTGTCAGAGGTACCCCCAAAGTTCAGGCAAAATATGCCTCCTGGCTCATTTAACTCCCATTTCTCCTGCAGTAAATTATTCATGGAACGAGCTCAAGCTGGCCGAGCTGTTGTCTCAACACGGGCCTGATGTCCACACAGAAAACTGCTCAATAATTTGTACTGGAAGTGACCCAGCACTACATTCGTTCCCTGAGCACTGGCACCAGGGCATCAAGCTGCAGGGGACAAAAATCCCCAAGACAGCATCCTGCTTCTGTTTGGAGTGGGGTGTAAAGTCCCCATCGAGGGGCTGAAGGTGACCCCGCAGCCTCAGAGCAGCAGTCCATGACCCAGGTGTCGGTGACTTCATAAGGCCAAGGACACCACAGAAGCTCCGGCAGGTGAGAAGGAGAAATAGGGAAAAGAAAGAAAAAGACTTGGTGAGAGGACAGCGCAGGATGAAGAGGGGAGGGGATGGAGCAAGAAACAGACAAGAAAACGTCTCTCTTTGGGGAAGAAGATATGGTTTGAGGCAAAATATATGGTTATTTTGTTTGTTTGTTTGTTTGTTTGTTTGTTTGTTTGTTTTTGAGACGGAGTTTCGCCCTTGTTACCCAGGCTGGAGTGCAATGGCGCGATCTCGGCTCACCGCAATCTCCGCCTCCTGGGTTCAGGCAATTCTCCTGCCTCAGCCTCCTGAGTAGCTGGGATTACAGGCATGCGCCACCATGCCCAGCTAATTTTTGTATTTTTAGTAGAGACGGGGTTTCACCATGTTGACCAGGATGGTCTCGATCTCTTGACCTCGTGATCCACCCGCCTCGGCCTCCCAAAGTGCTGGGATTACAGGCTTGAGCCACCGCGCCCGGCCTAAAATATATGGTTCTAAAGAGCAGCTTCCACCCTTCAATGCCCCCATCTCAGCTTCTGGAAGTCTTTCCAGGCTTTGAGGGTCCAGCTCCAACCTCAACCAGGAGATGGAGGGTAGCTTCCCCTGACTGCCACAGAACAATGTTGCCACACAAATAAATAAGAATACAGTAGCTAACATCAGTGGAGCTTCCATTCACCACCTACACCCTCTCATTTAGTGCCCCCCAGCCCTTCCTGGGCATTATTACAGCCCTAATTTTGCCAATGAAGAAACTGAGGAACTGAGAGATCAAGTAACTTGCCCAAGGACACGCAGGTGGTAACTGCTGAGGTGGGACCAGACAAACTGACCCCAAAGTCCTTACTATAACCACTGGGCTCTACATTTCCTTCTTCTTTTTTCTTTTTTATTTTTTTGGTGAGAGGGAGTCTTGCTCTGTCACACAGGCTGGAGTGCAGTGGTGTGATCTCGGTTTACTGCAACCTCTGCCTCACGGGTTCAAGCAGTTCTCTGCCTCAGCCTCCTGAGTAGCTGGGATTACAGGTGTGCACCACCACGCCCGGTGAATTTTTGTATTTTTAGTTGAGAGGGGGTTTCATCTTGGCCAGGCTGGTCTTGAACTTCTGACATCATGATCCACCCACCTCAGCCTCCCAAAGTGCTGGGATTACAGGCGTGAACCACCGCACCCAGCCTACATTCCCTTCTTCTACCTTACTGTGGCTCAGAGGATCGCCTGAGCCCAAGAGCTCAAGACCAGCCTGGACAACATAATGAGACCCCATCACTACAAAAAATTTCTGCCTGTAGCGTGGACAGTAGTGTCCAAACTTCACCCCTCCTCCAGGAAACCTCTCTTGAGGATAGGGACTCTATCTAACTTATACCCCTATTCCTCCAGCAATCCACTATGATGCCTAGCACATAGTAGGTGCTCAGTAAATGTTAATTCGATATCTTTCTCTCAGCAGACACATGTACAAAAAGTATTGTGTCCAAAACACAAAGAGAAAATATTTACAAATCATATGTGCAACACAGGATTTGTATTCAGAATTTATAATGGGCCAGGAACGATGGCTAACGCTTGTAATCCCAGCACTCTGGGAAGCCGAGGCAGGCAGATCACCTGAGGTCAGGAGTTTGAGACCAGCCTGGCCAGCATGGCAAAATCCCATCTCTACTAAAAATTTAAAAATTAGCTGGTCATGGTGGCACACACCTGTGGTCCCAACTACTCAGGAGGCTGAGGTGGGAGGATCACTGGAGGCTGGGAGCTCAAGGCTGCAAGGAGCCCTAATTGTGCACTGCACTCCAGCATATGGGAGACAAGGCAAGACTGCCTCAAAAAAAAAAAAGTATCAATCTGAATCCCATAATTATGTACAATTATTACATGTCAACTAAAAGGAAAACAATTACTGAATGGAAAAGAAAAAACAGTGCTTGGCATAATATTTGTAGAATTGAATAGTCCCATTGAAGCAGCCAGTCATTCATTCTATTGCAAAATAGCTCAAATGAAAAGAAATTTATGAAAACTTTTTTTGGCCAGACATGGTGGTTCACGCCTATAATCCCAGCACTTTGGGAAGCCAAGGCAGGTGGATCAACTGAGGTCAGGAGTTGAAGACCAGCCTGGCCAACATGGTGAAACCCCGTCTGTACTAAAAATACAAAAAATTATCTGGGAGTCTTGGCAGGTGCCTGTAATCCCAGCTGCCCAGGAGGCTGAGGCAGGAGAATCACTTGAACCTGGGAGGCAGAGATTGCAGTGAGCCAAGATAGCGCCA
>NW_016107888.1:65910-71031 GCF_001604975.1 Cebus imitator | reverse complement strand
AAATAAAATAAAATAAAATAACCCTGAAAATGGCATGCTAAGTGAAATAAGCTTGACGTAAAAGGCCACAGATTGTGTGATTTCATTTATGTGACATATCAAGAATAGGCAAAGCTATATAAAGAGAGAGTCTCTATGGCTCATATTTGCCAGGGGGTGGGGGAAAGGGGAAATGGGGAGAAGCTGCTGTGGATTGCAGGGTATTTTGGGGAGGTGAGATGATAATTTTTTGAAATTAGTGATGATGGTGGCACAACTTTGCAAATGTACTAAAAATACAAAATTTTTTTTCTTGTAAATCTAGGTCTGAACAGAGAATTATACACTATTTGATAACTTTTTTCTTTCTTTTTTTTTTTTAGAGACAAGGTCTCTCTCTGTCACCCTAGCCAGAGTGTAGTGGCATGATCATAGTTCACTGTAACCTCAAAATCCTGGGCTCAATCGATCCTCCTGTCTCAGCCTCCTGAGCAGCTAGGATTAAAGGCACTTGCCACCACGCCCACCTAATTTTTAATTTTTTTTTGGTAGAGACAGGTTCTCGTGGTGTTGCTCAATCTGGTCTCAAACTCCTGGCCTCAAGTGAGCCTCCCGCCTAGGCCTCCCAAAACCCTGGGATTACAGGTGAGAACCACTGCATATGGCTGAGTTGTACACTTAAAAAAATTTTTTTTTAAATACGGAACACTTCACAAATTATAGTGTCATCCTTGAGAAGGGGTCATGCTGATTTTCTCTGTATCATTCGAATTTTAGCATACATACTGCTGAAGTGAGCATTGAGTTGTACAATTTAAAAGGTTAAATGTTATGCTATACTATACTAATTTTATGGTATACCATAAAATTTGAACTCAGGCAGTATACAAAAAAATTCATAGACCTGCACACCAACAGAAAAAAAATTACTGCATAATTTAAAACATAAAAATAAATGAAGTCCTGTGTCTGAAAGGCAGGAGCCAGGTTCTCACCTGCTGTGTGTCACCCAAGTTTCCTCATACAAGAAATGCTGATGACAGTGGTTCCCGGACATGGGAACATGTCCGGGAACCACCGGGGCTCGGGGAGGTCTTTGAAAACTTCTGATGCCTGGCAACCACCGCCAGACATTCTGATTTAATTGGTCTGAGATACAACCTGGGTTCCAATTTTTTTAATTTTTTTTTTTTTAGAGATGAGGGCTCACTATGTTGGCCAGGCTGGTCTCAAACTCCAGACCTTGTGATCTACCCTCCTCGGCGTCCCAAAGTCTGGGATTACAGGCGTGAGCCAAATTTTTTTTAAAAAAAGCTTCCCAGGTGATTCTAACATGCAGCAAAATTTGAGAATCATGGGCTTAGCAAGAGGTTGATGAGCAACCATTCTTGGGAGCCCAAAGCGAATCCCCACCCCACTTTACCTTATTTTCACCTCAAAGCAATCAGATTAGATCTGCCCTTGGCAAAGAGAACAGCTACAGTCATTCCTGCTGTTCATCATGCCGGACAGAAGCAAATCTGAATATTCTCTCTGGTTCCTTAAGGGCTACTGCTCTCTCTAAAAACACGTGGTTGATAAGATCAGCAATTCCAAAGCAGGATCCATTCTACAAAACATGGCTTCTTCCGTTCTCCCCAGGCTTTCTCTCTCTTGCTGCCCTGTTTGTAGCTGGGGTTGGGAAGTGGAGGAGAGAGAAAGTCACTTAATAAATACATTCTCAGGCCAGGCTGGGTGGCTCACGCCTGTAATCCTAGCACTTTGGGAGGCCGAGGTGTGTGAATCACCTGAGATCATGAGTTCAAGACCAGCCTGACCATCATGGTGAAATCGCATCTTAAAAATAAATAAATACATTCTCTGGCCGGGTGCAATGGCTCACACCTGTAATCCCAACACTTTGGGAGGCCGAGGCAGGTGGATCACCTGAGGTCAGGAGTTCGAGACCAGCCTGGCCAACATGGCGAAACCCCCATCTCTACTAAAAATACGAAAATTAGCCAGGCACAGTGACACGTGCCTATAATCCCAGCTACTCGGGAGACTGAGGCAGAAGAACTGCTTGAGCCCAAGAGGTAGAGGTTGCCCTGAGCTGAGATTGCATCGTTGCACTCCAGCCTGGGCAACAGAGTGAGACTCCATCTCAAATTAATTAATTGATTGATTATCTGTGTTCTCAATGAACAGACAAGAAAAGAAAAGAAAAAAAGTAAATACATTCTCAGTAGAGTGAGGGTCACTAGGTTTCCGGATTACCCTTCCCAGAAACATTCATATTTTCAAAGAAGACCTCCTGCTAAACAAAGGGATGAGTCACTAATGATGGAATTTCAGATACTAGTAAGGAAGGTTTTGAGGGACAGGGTCTCTCTTTCCTTTAACTTCCCAGACACATTGTCTGGACTGGTCCTGATTGTTTGGCCTGTCTGTTTTCTTAGAACAGAGCATGGGATCCTAGCTAGCTGCATTCCATTCACTTAACAATTTGTTGTTCGAATTTGTTTCATTCAGTTATGATTAGGTGTTGTCTGTGGCATTTATGGTCTTTCTATGCCAAGCAATCTCATACTTACTTGAAAGCCCTTTTGTATTATCTACTGTATTTCCTACAGGTGAGTCTTTTCTCCTTGTCTTAGTTATTAGACTTCTGGCTGTAGATTACAAAAACCATCTTAAGCAAGTTTAGGCAACAAGGGGAGTTCTCCATAAGATTACAGGTATAACCAGGAAAGTTAAGCCTCAGGGAGAGCAGGAATCCAGGCATATGCAGTCTGTGTTAGAGGGTAGACACCAGGTCCCCACCACAGTCAATAAGGGGGTCAGATCTCAGAGAATAATAATCATTGAACATGAATTGAATGTGTACTATGTGCCAGGCTCAAACATTACGATAACATATTATTCTTATGTTATCATTATGAAATATGGTTCTATTGCTCTTCCGATTTTACAAATGAGGAAACTGAGGTCCGCAGAAGATAAGCAATATGTTCAAAAGCTTCCAGGCCAGGTCCAGGAGCTCACATCTGTAATCCCAGCACTTTATGAGACTGAGGCAGGAGGTTTGCTTGAGCCTGAGAGTTCGAGTCCAGCCTGGGCAACATAGGGAGAATTTATCTCTACAAAAAAATTAAAAAGTAACCAGGTGTGGTAGTGGTGCCTGTGGTCCCAGCTATTTGGGAGGCTGAGGTAGGAGGATCACTTAAGCCCGGGAGGTAGAGTCTGCAGTGAGCTGTGATTGTGCCACTGGACTCCAGCCTGAGTGGTAGAACAAGACTCAGTATCAAAAAAAAAAGAAGAAGAAGAAGAATGGGGGGGATGGGGGGTGGTTCCAGTTGGCATTTGAACTCAGGCAATATGGTTTCAGAATTTTACACACTTAGCCATGAGATGAATCGTTCCCTTAAGAATTGTACAAAAAAAAAAAAAAAAGAATTGTACAGTAGGCAACCTGCACACCCATACCTGGCAACCCTGACTATGGAATAGATCAGTGTTCCTCATGAGACACTAAGGGCATTTGGAGCTAATTTTGTGTGTAGGACTATCCCATCCTTCATTTACTATACGTGAGTAGTAGTAACCCTCCCAATGATTGTGACAATCAAAAGACAATCATTGTGACAATCAAAAGTATCAACTTCTTGAAACTTAAAAAAAAAAAATGAAAAAAATGTTTTCAAAGTATAAATCTCAGTTGAGAATTACTAGGATAAACAGACACCCCCAAATGATGTCTGCATCTCTGTTGTGTGAGCTCTTGATGGCTGTAGCAATGTGACTTCTTTTCCTCCTCCCACAGTAGTAGGCCCAGAGAACTATATACATACTCCACAAATGCTGGCTGTGCATTGTCATTAGAGCCTAAAAGGACCCAGAGTCCTCAGCGTGGTGCTTCCCTACCCAGAAAGATAGGGATGGAAAATGAGTCATGTATGGTAGATTCACCTCCAACGCCCTACAGGAAGACACAACAGTTTTCTGTTTTTTCACTTGGTCCCCCTAACAAACCAGCATGGTAGGAAGGGCAGAAATTAGTTATATATATTATTAAAAAAGAATATAACAGTGAATTTCTAAAAATTTTTTAACACTCCCCCCCTTTTTAAATTGTTTTTAATTTTGGCAAAGAAAAAAGTACCTATAAGCCCATCCTCTGCCCAGCTACTCTGTTTTGTATGTTACCTCCTGGCCCTGCCTACAGGCTCTCTCTCCATGTGCGTGGTTATAGTCAGAGAGTGTACCATCTGGGGTTCTGCTATTTTCACTTAACATTTATAAATGTTTTCCTTGTTGCTACATGGGCTTCATGATGAATGATTTTTTAAATGTCTGCATAGTGTTCCATTGCACAAATCTACTTTTATTTTATTTATTTATTTTTTGTAGAGACAGGGTCGCAATCTGTCACCCAGGCTGAGTGCAGTGGCATAATCATCGCTCATTGCGTTATAGGATGGGAAGTCTTCACTGCGAGTTGTCCAGGTTTCTGGCGTGTTGAACAAAGAATTGAACAACATGCACAGACAAAACAATGGAAGACGAAAGCATAGGCTTATTGAAGTGAAAGTACACTCCACAGAGTGGCTCAAGAGCCCCAGTTGTAATGTTTCTTGAGGTTTTTATTGAATTAAAACAGCATGGTAACACCCCTAAGCACCCTTTAGGAACCTCTGATTGGTTACACTCTATACAAATAAAGGATTCTGCCCAGGACCAGAGGCATCCCACCTGTGACCTACATGCAAATGAAGGTTTCAGAATGGACCATTTACAGAATTCCTGTTTTTTAAAGACAAGCCCAGCCTAGGCAACACAGCATGACCCCATCTCAAAAACCAACAACAACAACAACAAAATATATTTTAGGCCTCCTTAGTCCAATGCCCTTGCCATCCCACCCCATATCCTCCCCTAGCTCAGACATGCTCAGTGATGAAACCAGTTTCTGAAGTTGCAATTCCCTCCCAGGAGCAAATGAGGGGTTGATCCAGAGTGCTTCTGCCGGGCACAGTGGCACGTGCCTGTAGTCCCAGCTACTTGGGAGGGTGAGGTGGGAGGATCCCTTGAGCCCAGGAGTTCTGGGCTGTAGTGCGCTATGCCGATTGGGTGTCTGCACTAAGTTTGGCATCAATATGGTGA
>NW_016107888.1:62905-64850 GCF_001604975.1 Cebus imitator | reverse complement strand
CCAGCTACCTGGGAGGCTGAGGCAGGAGAATCGCTTGAACCCAGGATGCAGAGGTTGCAGTGAGCCGAGATCGTGCCATTGCACTCTAGCCTCGGCAACAAGAGCAAAACTATGCCTCAAAGAAAAAAAAATTTTTTTAAGCCTCTGCAGCCACCATTTCTCTGATTTAGTTAAAATATAGACGAGGCGCAATTGGAAATGGCTCTTTCCAGAGGAACCAACTAGACTTTCTATAAATCCAGTTTTCTCATCCAGCTCCAAAGCATTAACATAAAAGCAATGGAGAGAGAAGGAAAAGGAGAACCTCTCCCTCCCAAGTAGGAGGGGGGCTGCGGTGGACAGCATGGCAGGTGGTGTTTATCTGCAATCATGGGCTATTCTCCAACTCCCAAAGAGCCTCTTAGATGCAAATTTTTCATCAGCATCATCTCTTAGCCATTCATCCCAGGAACTGATGGCAGCAACTTAAGTTGCCTGATTTTTCCCTTTCCCAAATTGAACTCCTAAAGAGCCAGCAGAGACTAGAAGCCACACAAAGCACCACCTCCTGTGTGACAGGACACCCCCCTATCCCTGGGGGTGCGCCATCAGCCGCCTTGGACTTAAAACAAAGGAGTCAGGCGTATTTTTTAGGGTAAAATCGCAGACATTTTTACATAAGTTCCAAAATATGTTTCCCTTTATTGGAAGTGAGGGAAAGAGGATATTTAACTTCAGACTTACAGCAACCTTCCTACCTTCTCCACTGCATACTCATCTGTGAGCAGGGCTCTGGGGTCTCAGCCTGCCTCCAATAACTTGACAGACAGTGTTTGCTTCTGAGGCAAGTCATTTGTTTTATCTAATTGTCCCTTAGCGCCGTTTTACAGCATGTCAAAGCCAACACCTTGGAGACAAAGGACACATGTATCTTTGCTTCACATCTCCAAATACCAGTTTTGTGGTGACAGAAACCATTAAATTAAGATGCCATGGGATTAAAATTACAGTTAAAAATATTTTAAAATATACATCATACTGACAAAGATTGAAAGGAATTTTTTTTTTTAATTTTCTTCAGAGAATCAGAGGCTGAGAAAGGAATTTTAATACCCAGTGTGGGCAAGGATGCAAGAAGTGGGCAGCCCTCTCCTGTACTTCCTGGAGGGCCGCTGGGCAATTTGAGTCACAAGCTCTAAAAATTAGGCAAACCCCATGACCCATTAATACACTTCCAGAAATTTATCTTGAGAGGGAAAAAAAAAGATGCACAGATATTACTTGCAATGATTCTCTGTAATATTAAAAAGTGGAAATGAGCTGAATATTCAAGGGTAAGAGAATAAAAATTACACAGTAGACATATAATGGGATTTTAGTGAGCTCTAAAAAAAAAAAAAAATTGTGCTATAAGACAGAAGTCAGGGGCGAGGCATGGTGGCTCACGCCTGTAATCCCAGCATTTTGGGAGGCCAAGACGGGCAGATCACTTGAACCCAGGAGTTTGAGACCAGCCCATCTCTACAAAAAATACAAAAATTAGCTGGGTGTGGTGGTCGTGTCTGTCGTTACATCTACTTGGGGCGCCAAGGCAGGGAATCACTTGAACCCAGGAGGTGGAGGTTGCAGTGACCCGAGATCACACCACTGCATTCCAGTCTGGGTGACAGAGCTAGACTCCATCCCCTCAAAAAAAGAAATAAAAAAGAGGATGAATCCCTTTCAGGGCAGGGGCCACATATCAACACTTGTAACTGAGGACATGTGCAGGTGAGGATAAAAAGAGATGAGGAGGAGGAGGGAAACAAGAACTTTTACTAGTTTTGCCTGTGAAGTAAAAAGATAAAAAGAGAAGCCTTAATAGTATAGGAATGCAAGGCCCTAGCCTCTTCTCCAAACCAAGAATTCCCAAGTGTTGCCAAAGCCTAGGACACTGGGCACTCGTAAGTCCCTGTGCTGAGGCTGA
>NW_016107888.1:59953-61095 GCF_001604975.1 Cebus imitator | reverse complement strand
AAAAAAAAAAAAAAAAATTAAGAGATCAGTTTCAATGGCTCATACCTGTAATCCCAGCACATTGGGAGGTCAAGGCAGGTGGATCACTTGAGGCTAGGAGCTCGAGACCAGTCTGCCAACATGGCGAAACCCCTTCTCTACTAAAAATAAAAAAATCAGCCAGACACAGTGGGACATACCTGTAATCCCAGCTACTTGGGAGGCTGAGGCAAGAGGGTCACTTGAATCTGGGAGGCGGAGGTTGCAGTGAGCCGAGATGGCGCCATTGTACTCCAGCCTGGGCAACAGAGGAAAACTCCATTTTAAAAAAAACACAAAAAGCAAAAAACAAAATATTAATAAAAATATGTAAGCAGAAAACAGTGGCCCTCAATCAAGCTTCACTTTGGAATCACCTGGGGAGCTTTTATATAGATGTCAGAACCTCTGGAGGTGCAGCTCAGGAATCTGATTTTTAAAGCTCCCAAATGCAACACAAAAAGTCCAAATGAGTCCTGGAATTTGGCTCCACATTAGAATCACCTAAGGAGTCTTCAAATATACCAGAGACGTTGCGGGGTGGGGAGGGAGGGAAGGGTGGGGAGGGATAACATGGGGAGAAATGCCAGATATAGTATGCACCTAAAGAAAAATAAATAAATTAAAAAAAAAAAAGAAGCCATGGAAGGAAGCATTTCACATAGGAAAAAAAAATTACACTAGTTATAAATTTATTTTATGGAAAAAAAATCCCGGAGTCCAAGATCAATTGAATCAGAAGGTTTATGGCTGGACCCAGGCAATGGTATTTTCTAAAGCTCCCCAGGTAATCCCAACATGTAGCCAAAGTTGAGAACCGCTGAGCTGAAGGAATTCAGAGGTGATAAGAGGATAGGCTAGAGCAGCCAAGGAATTTTCCGCAGGAGATGGGATAGGAGCCATGTCTTCAAGAATGAGCAGAAAAGAAGAAAGGAATGTAAGGGTGGAGAACGGCATTAAAAAAATATATTGGCTCTGATGACAGATTCATAATGAGAAATAAGGCTGGGAGCATAGGGTGGGGCCAGATCTTGAGGAGCCAATAATGTCAAGTAAGGGGTTTAATGAATGCCTAATAAGACAGTCACAGTTGGGTGTGGTGGCTCATGCCTGTATTCTCAGCA
>NW_016107888.1:53037-58723 GCF_001604975.1 Cebus imitator | reverse complement strand
TGAGGGTTCTGGAAGAGCTTGGACCCAGGACACCACATCAGGGGCAAGTACCTATCCTTTAGATACTCCCCCACCTTGATTCAAAATCCCCTTTGGTTAGACAGCAATGTGCCCAGCACCAGGAAGGACTCAATATCAGTGTAAGCCGATCTTGGTCACTGCTGTTCCTTTTGCCAGATATTGATCCTGTGATATGTGATACATAACACAGTTTAGTTAACAATGCAGAGAGGTGTTTCTGGAAGGGTTTGTCCCCCTAAAAAGAGAGAAGTATGTGAAATGGAAGCCCTTTTGCTGCCACCAAGATCTGCTTCCCTTGTTTCCTGTTTGGAAGACTGTTGTGCAAACATGTAATGTTGGAGCTGTGGCAGCTACTTTGCAACCATGAAGCATCTCAGAGATTCTGAGCTAAAAGCATGTATTCTGACTCAATACCCTGACTTTGTTAAATTGCTTAACTAATGCTTGAACCGCATAACTCCAAAGTTCATATTTTGTGAGATAGCTAAACACCCTTACAATTTAAATCACTAGTCTTTAGATATGGTATTACTTGCAGTTGAACACCTCTGAACATTGTGAACATTTGCCAATTAATTTGTTCATCAAGAATGTAATAGCTCCCACTTAATACTAGGGATTTAAAGATGTGATAAGTTTCTAAAGGAGAATTTAAATTCTAAAGGGGAAGACAGACACAGTTAAACAAACAAACCCATGGGACAAGTGCTCTAACAGAGGTACGAACAAAATACTGCAGGACGATAGAACGCCAATTGACTTGGTCTGAGAATAAGAGGATATACAGACGGGGTTTTGTTTTAGACCTTAAGTGTGAGGGATGTTCGTGTGAAGACATCTGTGATGCTGCAGGTAAAAGGTCTGAATTAAACTCATAAACTTTGGGAGCAACAGTGCAGAGCTGGTAGTCAAAGTCATGGGAGATGTTAGTATCTCTCCATGTGCCACCGGGAAGGCTTTCAGCTGCAGGTAGCAGAAAACCCAACTCATGGCAACTTAAACATGAGAATAGCAGGTTTAGTCCAGGATTGATTCACTTACTGGTTTAAACTACATCAAAGCTCAGGGCAGCATCACTGTGACGGATTCTGTTCAACTTCTCCCCAGGCTCAGATGCAGATGGATCCTACAGCTTCAGTTACCATATACTCAAATCTTGTTTAAAGGTATAAAGGGCAGCTTCTCCCCACAAATGTGTCCCCTGAAATCCCTCCCACCCAAACTTCTGCTTGTGTCCCATTGGCAAGGCATATGTCACATGTCCACTCTTAAATCACAGGCAAAGATAAATGATTTACCATGATTGTTTGAACCAGTCATGATTCATCCTTTGGCACAGAGGAGGGGTCACCTTCCCTGAACAAGAATAGAGAATGGCCAGGCACGGTGGCTCACACCTGTAATCTCAGCACTTTGGGAGGCCGACGCAGGTGGATAATCTGAGGTCAGGAGTTCAAGACCAGCCTGGCCAACATGGTGAAACCCCATCTCTACTAAAAATACAAAAATTAGCCAAGCATGGTGGCATGCACCTGTAATCCCAACTAGGAGGCTGAGCAGAAGAATCCCTTGAACCCAGGAGGCAGAGGTTGCTGTGAGCCGAGATCGTGCCACTGCACTCCAGCCTGGGCAACAAGAGAGAAACTGCATCTCAAAAAAAAAAGAAAAAAGAAAGGAAAAAAGGAAGAGAGAATGAGTGTTGAATTGGCAACCAACAGCATCTGCCACTCTCTGAGGGAGCAAAGAGAATAGGAAAAGAACTGAAACAGAGAACTGGGAACATGTCAACATTTTCAGGATGGGGGAGGAAGTTGGAGATGGAGAAGAAAAGATCAGAAAAGTGAGAGGAAGGACTCCCACATGACAAGGAAAGAGATTCCGGAAGGAAACACTGGCCAACTGCTTCAAACATTGCAGAGAGGTCGAATAGATGAGAACCATCCTGGTAAACATCATTCTTGTTGAGTAGGAGGTCACTCTTGTCCTTGGTAAGGGTTGCCAAGAACAAAACAACATGTTGAAAAGGACGTGTGGGAGGTGAAGAAGTGAAGTGTGCAGGAAAAGTGGGGAAACAAAATATGCAGCCAGAGGGAGAAGACTTGGAGGGAAGAGCTGTATTGAACACAGAGCCTGCCAGAATCAGAAGTTATTGCTGGACCTGGCTGAAGCTAAGCAGGAAGACAAACCAGCTTCTTCTACTGCATATTTACCAGGGAACCTTCCGCCAGCTTAAAGGAGCGCATTAGACAGAAGACCCCTCCCACTGGACTCCTTGATTAATTCTCATCTCCCTCGGGGCTTGGCATAAAAGAAGGACTAATCATGCTCTCTCACCGTCTGGGCAATTAGTCTCATCAGCTGGCACAAAATGAGGGGTTTGTGACACTTTGTGACAGCCCAGCCCCCATCACATCTGGGCCTTAATCTCTTGAATTAGCCAAATCAAGAATAAGTTTGGAGATGTATTGTGATTCAAGCAATAGAATAAACAACCCATTGGCCGGGCTTCACTCCAAGTCTCCCTGCCTTCGTGAGTGATGTCTAATTGGAGAAGGCTAAAATGGCAGGCTGGTGCTACAGATGCCTTGCAGGGAGACAGCAAGGTCAGGGCAGTAAGGTTACAGTAAGAACGTGCCCTCCCGTGGATCTTCCTAGAGCTTCTCTATCTGTTGTCTACCCTGGACCTATGAGAGCAACGAATACATCTCACGTTGGGCTGGGAAATTCCATGCTTAGCAGATGCCCCTCCTACTTGAGAAGGACCAATATGAGAACTCTGCAATCCTACAGTCCCCCTGTGTGTCCCTATCCTGACACCAATCACACAACACTGGAATCCTCCAGGACTCTCTCTGTTCCATAGACTGTTTATTGCTTGAGAGTAAGAATCCTTTTTCACTCCACTCTATGCCCAGTGCCCAGATAAGGACTGGCAGAGGGCAGTACTCAAGGAATGTTGGCCATGTGAACAAATGAGCGAATGGATAAAAGAATGAGAGAAAGAAGGGTGAAGAGAACACATTCAGGCCACAGAACACTCCTGAAAGGACATTTCTTCAGCAACCACCACGTGTTAATGACCGGACACTGTGTCAGTGGAACCATGCCTTCCAGTGGGAAGGTAACTGGTTGGGCTCCTTCTCCTGGTCCCCTTTGGATGATGAAGCATCTTCACATCTGGTATCTCATGGGTATTCACAGTCAGCTTGATAGGCTGGGTGAGAAGAGGAAATAAACCAAGTAAAATATCTTTAAACAGATTCATTAGGGACCTTCTTGCCTCTGTCAGGGAAGCTATTAGGACAGAGAAACCCTTCCCACTTGGTGCCAATAGAGACCCATAATAGGGATTATAGTTCCCACTTTGCAGACTAAAAACAAAGCAAACCAAAAACTAGCTCAGAGAAACAAAGTACCTGCTCATGTCTACAAAGCAAGAAATAGAAAAGCTAGGATTGCAACCCAAGCCAAGACCGACCCTCTTTCCACTCTACTCCCTCACTCCTCTGCTCACCCTGCGTCCACCCCTTGAACAGTATTTTCAATTAGCAAACGCATCTTCTCCTCTGCAAAGAATGTACATCCCAAGGAGGAGCAAAGCTGCTGGGTAGAGAGTTTGAACTCATCCCCAAATGCTTTGCCTGGGTTTCTTCACTTTTAGCCCAAACCTGCTGGGCATTCATAATAGCGCTTGTATCCAGCCTCAGGCTTCCAGGTGCCATGTTGGTCCAACCTCCCAGGAGACACTCTATCTAGGGTCAGTGGAGTCTTCTTAAGCAGCACGGAGCAGCAAATGTGCTGTTCTGTGACCCAAACCTCTTATGGAAGTTATAGCTGTGGGAGCAGCAGACCACCCTGGAGAACGCTTGGCACTTGCCAGTGTATTCCATTTTTCTTTTCCATTCCACAGACAGCCTGGTACCACCCCATAGTGTGCCCAGGGTTCAGGCTCAAGACAGGAGCTTGCCTAACATTCAACAAGTATTTATTGAGCTGCTACTATGTGCTGGCACTGGAGATAAAGTGAGGAACAAAACAGAGTGGTTCCTTTTCTCATGGTACCTATTGCCTAATAGGAAGACAGATATTAAACAAATAAGTCCTTCAATATATACATATGCATTTATTGTCATTGGTTGGGCTCACACCTGTAAATTGGTGGTGGCTCACACTTGTAATCCCAGCACTTTGGGAGGCTCGGGTGAGAGGGTCACTTGCGGCCAGGAGTTAGAGACCAGCCTAGGCAACATAATGAGATGCTGTCTCTTCAAAAAAAAAAAAAAAAAGTAAATAAAAAGTTATCTGTGCGTGGTGCCTTGCGCCTGTGGTCCCAGCTACTCAGTAGGCTGGGGTGGGAGGACTGCTTGAGCCCGGGAGGTAGAGGCTGCGGTGAGCCATGATGGCACCACTGCACTGTAGACTGGGCACCAGAGTCAGAATCTGTCTCAAAAAGAAAAAAGAGAAGGGAAAGGAAAGGAAGAAAGAAAAGACCTCTTTTTAAAAAACGACATTTAATAGAGTTGAAGGATGAAAAGGAGCCAGCAAGGTACAACAGCGGGAAGCATTCAGGTAGACAGAAGATCATGCACAAAGTCACAGGGCACGAATACGCTGAGGATATTCAGGGAACAGAAATGAGTCCTATTTAGCTAGGCGACTTCAATTCAGAAGGAGGGAGTTTTTCCATATTTGGGGTTTTTTTTTAAGCAACAAAATGCCGCTCTGTTGCCTAGGCTAGAGTGCAGTGACGCCATCACAGCTCACTGCAGCCTTGACCTTCTGAGCTCAAGTAATGACAGCCTCCCAAGTAGCTGGGACTACAGGTGCATGCCACCATTCCTGGCTAATTTTTTTTGTATTTTTTGTAGAGACACCTTTTCACCATGTTGCCCAGGCTGGTCTGGAACTCCTAGGCTCAAGCGCTCTGTCTGCCTTGGCATCCCAAAGTGCTGGGATTACAGGCATGATCTGGGATTACAGAACCCGGCAAACAGGGCAATTCTAAATGAGGTTGGCAAAATAGGCAGGAACCAGGAGAACCCCTAGGCCAGAATAAGGAGGTTGAAGTTCATACCGAAAGTGATCAGAAGCCAATAGAGAGGTTTCAGCAGGGGGAATACCAGGATCTGGTTATATATATTTAGTCACTGTTGCTATGTGAAGAAATAAATTATAGGGTGGTAAGAGTGAAAGCTATAAAAAATAGTGGCTCAGATCAGGGAAAGAGGTAGATACCGCAGAAAGTTAAGACGTGGAATTGTTAGGATTTCATCTTGAATGAGAGGTTTCTGCCTTGGACAACTAAATGGGTGACAGTGTCAGAATTGTAGACCCCCAGGTCCCTGCTTTCCTGGGATTGAGGAGTGTACAGAGAAGACTGAGGCCTAGGGAACAAAATGTCACTTTTTTTTAATTTATTTATTTATTTATTTGTTTATTTATTTCTGAGACAGAGTCTCACTCTGTTGCCCAGGCTGGAGTGCAGTGGTGCAATGTTGGCTCACTGCAACCTCCATCTCCAGGTTCAAGCAATCCTCCTACCTCAGCCTCCCAAGTAGCTGGGACT
This sequence comes from Cebus imitator, assembly GCF_001604975.1. Taxonomy (NCBI): domain Eukaryota; kingdom Metazoa; phylum Chordata; class Mammalia; order Primates; family Cebidae; genus Cebus; species Cebus imitator. The sequence continues at coordinate 53,136 of NW_016107888.1, read as the reverse complement.
ACATATGTGCGCCACCACACCCAGCCAATTTTTGTATTTTTAGTAGAGACGAGTTTCACTGTGTTGGCCAGGCTGGTCTCCAACTCCTGGCCTTAAGTG
>NW_016107888.1:51141-52202 GCF_001604975.1 Cebus imitator | reverse complement strand
TTGAGTGTGTGTTGGCTAGATCAGTGCTTCTCGAACTTAGGGACAATCAGAATCATTGGAGAGCTGATTAAAATACAGATTCCAAGAACTTGTCTTCCAAATGTTCTCATTCAGTGGGTCTCTGGACTGGCCCAATAATTTGCCTTTCTAACAAACATCAATGTTTTGGTGATGCTGCTAGTCTGAGGACCTACACAGAAACCTTAGGGAAACCTGAGCTAGAAACCTTAGGGAAAATATGATAGCCTTTTTAGGCCATCAAACATTTATGAAAATTTAAATGATAATATAAGACAAACTAATAGTTACCATATCATAATTCTAGTCTTAGTCAAACTGTTTGGTGAACTACCATTTATAACCCTAAGCAAAATAAACTTTGAGTGTTGTAATCCTTACTTATTTAGTCCATGAGTCTTTTAAAAAAGACTATTTGAGAATTTCCAAATCTTGTAAAGTTTTGCACCAAAAGCAAATGTCAACTTTGTCTCTTCAACATTTCAGGAAGAGACAATATACACCACATCCATAACATGTTTCATTCAATCCAATAGAAATAAAGGAAATAAAGAAGAAAATGTCAGAGATAAATGAGGTATCCAAAAAATGTTTTGACCCCCCATTAACCCCAGATGAAAGTGAACTTCTACTTATCAGCCAGGCACGGTGGCCAATGCCTGTAATCCCGGCACTTTGGGTGGTCAAGGCAGGCAGATCACTTGAGGTCAGAAGTTCAAGACCAGCCTGGCCAACATGGCAAAACCCCGTCTCTACAAAAAAATACAAAAATTAGCCAGGCGTGGAGGCTGAGGCAGGAGAATCACTTGAACCCAGAAGGTGAAGGTTGCAGCAAGCTGAGATTGTGCCACTGCACTCCAGCCTGGGTGACAGAGCAAGAAGACTCCATCTCAAAAACTAATAAAATAATAATAATAATAGAAAGTGAGGGCCGGGGGTAGTGGCTCACGCCTGTAATCCAAGCACTTTGGAGGCCAAGGCAGGCGGATCACCTAAGGTTGGGAGTTCAAGACCAGCCTGACCAACAAGGTGAAACCCCGTCT
>NW_016107888.1:48488-49558 GCF_001604975.1 Cebus imitator | reverse complement strand
TTTTTTTGAGACAGGGTCTCTGTCACCCAGGCTGGAGTGCAGTGGTGCAATCATGGCTCACTGCAGCCTCAACCTCCTGGCTCAAGTGATCCTCCTCCCATCTCAGCCTCCCAAGTAGCTAAGAATACAGGCATAAGCCACTACACTCTAGCTAATTTTTTATTTTTTGTAGAGACAGGGTCTCACTTATGTTGCCAGGGCGGGTCTCAAACTCCTAGACTCAAGCAATCTTCCAGCCAAGGTGATGAGATTACAAGCCTGAGCCACCACACCCGGTGAGGTTTTCTTATCTCCATTTTGTAGATTAGAAAACTAAGGCTCACAGTGATTAGTCCAAGTTCCCCCACCTAAGGTGGGGAGTTACAATTCATATCTGGGCCTTGCTTTGTTGCCCAGGCTGAAGTGTAGTGGCTCCAACACAACTCACTGCAGCCTTGACCTTCCTAGCTTAAGCAATCTTGCTGCCTCAGCCTCCTGAGTAGCTGGAACTACAGGCATGCACCGCCATGTGTGACTAATTTTTTTTTTTTGAGACGAAGTTTCACTTTTGTTGCCCAGGCTGGAGTACCATGGTGGGATCTCAACTCACTGCAACATCCACCTCCTGGGTTCAAGTGATTCTCCTGCCTCAGCCTCCCGAGTAGCAGGGATTACAGGCATGTACCATCGTGCCCAGCTAATTTTGTATTTTTAGTAGAGACGGGGTTTCACCATGTTGGTCAGGCTGGTCTTGAACTCCCAACCTCAGGTGATCCGCCCGCCTTGACCTCCAAAGTGCTTGGATTACAGGCGTGAGCCACCACGCCTATATAGCCAGCCTATAGAGGTGGGGTTTCACCATGTTGACCAGGCTGGTCTCGAACTCCTGACCTCAAGTGATCCACCCACATTGGCCTCCCAAAGTACTGGGATTACAGGCAGAAGCCACCAGGCCCAGCTGAGAATTTTATTATATGGTAATGATATTTTTCTTCCACCTTAGCCAAATATTGATTTAACATTTGTCCTGCGTGTTGGCTCAGTTCATTTTCAGGTTTTCTCTTTTTCCTTTTCTTTTTTTTTTTTTTTTT
>NW_016107888.1:44821-46583 GCF_001604975.1 Cebus imitator | reverse complement strand
AAAAAAAAAAAAAAAAAAGAAGAAACTGAGGCATAAAGAGGCTAAGGGAGCTGGGCATGGTGGGTCACACCTGTAATCCCCACATTTTGGGAGGCTGAGGCAGCAGGATGGCTTGAGGCCAAAAGTTTAAGACCAGCCTGGGCAATGTAGTGAGACACCATCTCTACAAAAATTATTAATGCATCTTTTTTTTTGAGATGGAGTCTTATTCTGTTGCCCAGGCTGGAGTGCAACGATGTGATCTCTGCTCACCACTATCTCTGCCTCCTGGGTTCAAGTGATTCTCCTGCCTCAGCATCCAGAGTAGCTGGGATTACAGGTGTGCACCACCATGCCCGGCTAATCTTTTGTATTTTTTGTAGAGATTGGGTTTCACCATGTTGGCCAGGCTGGTCTTGAACCCTTGACCTCGTGATCCACACACCTCAGCCCCTAAAGTGCTGGGATTACAGGTGTGAGCCACCACACCCAACCTATTGATGAATTTTTAAAAAAGAAGCTAAGGGATTTGCTCAGACTCCCACAGCCAGTAGGCAACAAAAGCAGATTCAAAGGCAGACAGGTTTGGCTCCAGAAGCCATGCACTGGACCCCCAGGCTATTCTGCCTCCCAGTTTTCATGAGCATCAAATGAGAGAAAGTGTATGAAAGCACTTTGTAAGTTACAAAGCACTGTGCACAAGTTGGAGCTGGTAATGTGGCTGGACAGGACCTGCTGAGTCGGTGACTGCGAGGAAAGCCACCCTCAGTCTCCCACCCTCACCACCAAGCCAGGAGTCCCTCTCTCTGCTGCCCCCCAGCTCTGAGGTTACCCAGGCTCCTGATGTGAGTGTTGGGGGCTGGGAGAAGCGCAAAATAGTGCATTCGGCTCCTTTCCTGGTGGCCCAGACACCTTTCAGAGACAGCCTGGAATACTAACTCGCTCTTCAGCCGTATTTTTATTTTGGGTCCATCATCTGGTAGGGAAGAGAAGCCCCGTAGGCAGAGGGGTGACTCAGGCTGGTGATTCACAGGCCCTGCCAGCCTCCTCTGTGCAGCAGCACCCCTCAGCAGGGAGACTGCAGAACGTGTCCCTGCCTGCCTGCACTGGGGACGAGGGCTGGGGGCTGGGGAAGCTAGGACTTCCCTTCAGACAGAGCAGATGGTTGCCGCTTAATGAAGGCGCACTACGGTCACACACAGCAACCCCCCCACACACACACATACACACATGCACATGCACGAAACAGGCTCCTGCCTCAAAAAGGGTTTTGTCAGGCTCTTAGAAGAGGGCACTTGATAGTTACTTGTTGACTGAATCATTGGATAAATGGAAGGGTAATTAGTAGCTGGTATTTGCACAGCACTTTCCAGTTTACAAAGCATTGTCACATATATCAACTCATGTAATCGTCCCAACAGAATGGTGAGGTGAGTGTCACCACTATCCCAGTTATATGGATGACAAAACTGAGGCTCAGAGAAGTGATGTCAGTTGTTCACAGTGGATCCAGGCATTTACTGAATGAATGAAAGAATTAATGAATGAAGTGGTAAGCCAGGATCTGAAATCACATTATCTTCTCCAAATTCCATACTCTGTACCATGGCTGCTGCTACTGTCTTCACAAAGAGTTAAACAGAGGCCAGGCATGGTGGCTTAAATTTTATTTTTGGCCAGGCGCAGTGGCTTACTCCTGTAATCCCAGCACTTTGGGAGGCTGAGGCAGGCGGATCACCTGCGGTCAGGAGTTCGAGACCAGCCTGGCCAACATGGCAAAACC
>NW_016107888.1:40082-44387 GCF_001604975.1 Cebus imitator | reverse complement strand
AAAAAAAAAAAAAAAAAAAAAAAAGTTAAACAGAGTCTCCTCTGAGGAACTGATGTTGGACTACAAGGCTGTACAGAAATCACTCCCAGAGGCCCATCATCCCTTGCTTAGCTGGCGCCTTTCTGTGGACGGAGTGTCCTCTTCTCCAAGCTTGCCAAGCCCTTCCTCTCACAACCATCCCAGCCCACTTGTAACTTGTATCCTTATAAGCCCATACCCCTTACACTGTGAGCCCCAGACGGAGCACTGGGCCTTATTCATCTGTGTCTCCAGCGTCTGCCATCACCCGGATACTGAATGAATGAATGGATGAGGTGCGTGGCAAATTCTCTTTTCCTATGTTCTCCAAAACAAGGAAACAGCAATAGCCTGACCCCCAAGATTCTACCCAGTGGCTTGGTATCGAGGGAATGTACTGGGCCAGTTTTGAAAATCCATAATCGCTTCCTCTGTCATTGCCTCTCCCTCTCAGAAGGCTTGCCAATGCTCAGGAGGAAGCTAAACATCCATAGGGTGATCCCAGCCCCCAAAGTGCAAAAGGGGTCAAGCACATCCCAGCTGCTCTGCCCCAAGCAGCCCCACAGAGCTAAATTTTCTTTCTCCCTCTAACGGGCCACAGAGCAATGCTTCCACGCCCATCTTGGCTCTCCCGCACCCTGCTTTTCTGCCTCCCTGCAGACAGCCCGCTCTGCCACACTCCCACCCAGCCCTCTGCTATCAGAGCTCTGAACACCCAAAAAGGAAAAACGATTTGTACTGAGCACGAAGACAGAGCCAGGGAGGAAGGGAAGGGCTGCTCGCTGCCAGCTGACGTTCTGCAGACTGAGCTGCCTATGTCTGTGCCAAGGGTGTGGCCACCGGCGAATTCTGAGAGAGATGGGGGAAGGAGAGAGAAAAATGTACTGATTTCCACATCACATCCTGAGTCCTATCTTAAATTGTACTGAATTGGCTTCCCCATTAGAGAGAATGAGATCAAAGGCCCATAGATGATAGAGAACTACCAGTCATACATTCACTCAACAAACATTTATGGGGCACACTATGTGCCAGGCAACACAGGCAGCACCAAGAATGCAGACGTTAGAGGCAGCCTACCTGTCCTGGAGTATCTCACATTTGAGTGGGAGACACAGACGAGGAAACAGGAAACTGTAATATGTGTAATCAGCACTAAAGAAGAGAAAAGCACTGGACACAGTGAGAGGCCAGAGGATGGGGAGCTCACTCAGAATCAGGAGCAGAGGGGCAGTCAGAGAGTGTGCCTGGAGGAGGTGATACCCAACACACTGAATGGTGAAGAACTAGGAGAAATTATACTGGTATAAATGGGAAGAATGGCATTCCTAGGCAGCAGGAATCGCCTATGCAAAGGCATGGGAATGAAAGAGCATAGGCCAGCAAGTACTGGGATCTGGTGCAGCACAGTGGGGGTTAAGAAGAGGAGCGGTTAGAGTATGAAGGCTCTTGTCGCAGGAGCTAAGGATTTTGGATGTTATTTTAAAAACAGCTAGAGAATCATCAAAAGACTTGGAGGGTGTGTGACTGATCAGATTTGCATTTTGGAAAGATGAGTCTGGCAACCAAGTGAAGAATGGTTTCCCAGAACACGGGATGGGGGAGAAGAGGAGCACAAGGAAGCTAGGGGAGTAGCCCAGTGAGAATGGCGAGAACCTGAATTTAGGTCAGCTCCCAAGGAAAGGAAAAGGAAAACAGAGGCATTTAGGAAGTAGAATTACTGGACATGGTGACCCACATGGGGGTCCTAGGCAGGGAGAAGGAGCTGATGCTCATGTCCTGACTTGGGTATTGAGTGGGTCAAGTGAGAGACCCCCAAATTAATCTAGAATAAATTTATATTCTGATTGTTGACTCTGTTAGGGTTTTTTTTGAACTTTTTTTTTTTGAGACATGGTCTTGCTCTGTTGCCCAGGCTGCAGTGGTGTGACCATGGTCACTGGAGACCCGACCTCCCAGGCTTAAGGATTCAGAGACTGCAGGACTTCCCAAGCTCCTAGGACTACAGGAGTGCGCCACCACACCCAGCTAATTTTTTAATTTTTTGTAGAGATAGGGTCTCACTATATTGTCAGGGCTGGTCTCAAACTACTGGGCTCAAGCAATCCTCTTGCCTTGTGCCATGAGTAGAGATGCAGAATCTGGGCAGAGGAGAAGGTTTGGTGGGGAAACAGGTGAAACCTGTGTGGATTCTCTTGAGTTGGAGGCACGTGCAGACATCTAGGGGGAGAGAGTCAGCAGCAGAGTACAGTAAGCTGTGGGACTAGAGGAGATCTGGACCAGAGATGGAACACTTGACAGTCAAAGTAGCTACTGTGGTTAAAAGCATGGGTGTGGTGGAGATCGCCCAAGGAAAATGTGCACATCAAGAGTGTGTGAACTCCATCTTCCTGTCCCTAGGCATGATGGGCTGAGATAATATAAGTGAAAGCGCTTAGCCTGACGTACGGGTCAGAATGGTTGCTCAATAAATGTTAGTTGAGTGAGTAGTAGGTCAAGAATCGTGAATAGGCCTGGCACAGTGGCTCACAACTGTAATCCTAGCACTTTGGGAGGCCGAGGTGGGTGGATCACCTCCTGAGGTCAGGAGTTCAAGAACAGCCTGGCCATCATGGTGAAACCCCATCTTTAAAAAAATTAAAAAAAAAAAAAAGAATCATGAATAGGCTGGGTGCATTGGCTCATACCTGTAATACCAGCACCTTAGGAGACCAAGACAGTAGGATCACTTGAGCTCAGGAACTCAAGACTAGCCTGAGCAATATAGCAAGAACTCATGTCTACTAAAAAATTCTTTTAAATAGCTGGGCATGGTGGTGTGTGCCTGTAGTCCCAGCTACTCAGGAGGCTGAGGTGAGAGGATCACTTGAGCCTGGGAGATCGAGGCTGCAGTGGGCTATAATCACATCCCTGGACTCCAGCATAGGCAACATGGTGAGACTCTGTCTCAAAAAAAAAAATTTTTTTTATTTGAAGCTGTCAGTTTCAAAAAAAAAAATTTTTTTTTGAGACAGAGTTTCGCTCTTATTGTTCAGGCTGGAGTGCAACGGCTCCATCTCAGCTCACCTTAACCTCCATCTCCCAGGTTCAAACCATTCTCCTGCCTCAGCCTCACAAGTAGCTGATATTACAGGCATATGCCACCACACCCAGCTTATTTTGTATTTTTAGTAGAGACGGGGTTTCACCATGTTGGCCAGGCTGGTCTTGAACTCCTGATCTCAGGTGATCTGCCCGCCTCAGCCTCCCAAAGTACTGGGATTACAAGCATGAGCCACCAACGCCTGGCCAGTTCTACAGCTTTCTATACTGCAGACAAGGAAGTGCTCAATTTTAATGAGTATCTGGGGAAGGTAAGGAAAGAGATTAAAGAAAGGAAAGAAGAGGAGGAACTGGGGTAGTCACAGTGTGGGAGGAGGGGCCCTTATTTTAGAGTAGCAGCTTTATTTAAAGCTCCAAATCTGTCGCGTCTTAGCTTTGTGACTTCAGGCAATTCACTTAAATTCTCTAAACTTCAGTTTCTACATTGCCCAAATGGAAAAACTCCTACAATAACAGCTAGCATACATAGTATATACTATGTGCCTGGCATTGTTCTAGCCTCTTATTCATTCATTGCACAAATATTTATTGCAAACTTCCCTGTGTCAGGCAGCGTCCTAAAAAACAAAGATCCCTCTTTCCTATGGCTTTTGCTCTAATATAGGGAGACAGACAATAAACAGATTTTAAAATTATTAACCTTATAAAAGCTGTACTATTAGTATCTCCATTTTATTTATTTTCTTCTTATTATTTTTTTTTGAGATGGAGTCTCACTCTGTCACCCAGGCTGGAGTATAGTGGCACGATCTCAGCTCACTGCAACCTCCGCCTCCCAGGTTCAATCAATTCTGCCTCAGCCTCCCCAGGCAGCTGGGATTACGGGCACACATCACCACACCCAGCTAATTTTTTGTATTTTTAGTAGAGACGAGGTTTCACTGTGTTGGCGAGGCTGGTCTTGAACTCCTAACTTCAGGTGATCCACCTGCCTTGGCCTCCCAAATTGTTGGGATTATAGGCAGGCGCCACCGTGCTCGGCCAGTACCTCCATTTTGAAAATGAGAAAACTGGGCTGGACGAGGTGGCTCACACCTGTAACCCCAGCACTTTGGGAGGCTAAGGCAGTGAGTCATCTGAAGTTAGGAGCTCAAGACCAGCCTGGCCAAGATGGTGAAACCCCATCTCTACTAAAAACACAAAAATTAGCCAGGTGCGGTGGTGGGTGCCTGTAATCCCAGCTAC
>NW_016107888.1:34364-36927 GCF_001604975.1 Cebus imitator | reverse complement strand
AAGAAAGAAAGAAAGAAAGAAAGAAAGAAAGAAAGAAAGAAAGAAAGAAAGAAAGAAAGAAAGAAAGAAAGAAAGAGAAAGAAAGAAAGAGAGAAAGAAAGAAGAGAAGAAAAAGAAACAGGGAGAAACAAGGCGGGACAAGGGCAGATAAGGGTTGAGGCCAGGCCAAGAGTGAGAGTAGAGGAGGACTGGGTTGCCAAACGTGGATGACAATCAGGGCCATGATGCCCAGGTCAGCTCGCTCTTCTCAGCTCAGGCTACACCCTGAGTGGATGCCTTGGTGCTCCACCCAGATTCCCGGTACTGACTGTGAGTTTTGGCTGCCGATGGCTCGCCATCTCTGGACTTGCCCTTGGCCTAGAGGGCAGCCAATTAGCTGACTGACAGGGGCATAAAAGACCAGCCTCCCTGCTTCAGGTGGGATCCTTTCTGTCATGCGATTGTCCACCCAGAGCTTCCCACAGGATCAAGCCAAAACCAGACTCAGCTGTGAAGCACATTCTTGCTTCCCCACCCCCTGCCCCGTCCTGCTTCCCCTCCTCCTTTCTCCTAAGAGTTTGCTCCGCTATAAACCACGTGCCCCCCAAATCCCCATCTCAGTCTCCACATCAAGGGAACCAGATCTAAGACACTTCTCTGACTACAAATTGCACCTTAGCTCCGGTGCCTAGGATGCTGTGTCAGCCCCTAATCAGCCTTCAGTACACAATAATGAGTTTTTAAAAATTTTTCAGCCCGGCGTGGTGGCTCACTTCTGTAATCCCAGCACTTTGGGAGGCCGAGGCGGGCAGATCACCTGAGGTCAGGAGTTTGAGAGCGGCCTGGCCAACATGAAGAAACCCTGTCTCTACTAAAAATACAAAAATTAGCTGGGCCTGGTGGCGTGCATCTGTAATCCCAGCTGCTAGGGGGGCTGAGGCAGAAGAATCGCTTGAACTCGGGAGGTGGAGGTTGTAGTGAGCCAAGGTTTCGCCAATGCACTCCAGCCTGGGTGACAGAGCAAGACTCCGTCTAAAAAAATAAATAAATAAATAATTCTAGTCTCTCACTGTGATACTGCAGTAAATAATGCTAAATATTCATAGTATATGTGGTTAATTGAAAGAAAGAGTGATTGGTTGACTTAATCTCTAGATGGGTAATAAGTAGGTGGGGGAATTTTTTGTAGGATCGCCCCCACCACACACACACACACACACACAGACACACACACACACACTCTAACCAGATTTCCATGGCTCATCCCAGTACCTCCTGTCTACATATAAGCCACCTGCTTATGTCTACGAAAAGTCAAAGACAGATAATCCAGTTTGTGGATTATCCAGACACCCAGCTGGCATGTTCCTCCTCAATATAGCCGACGTGAACCCTCCCTCTGCTCCAGCACTTTCTCGGGAGTAGGGGGTGGGCAGAGGCAGGCAGCAGGGGACGGCTGGATGATGAAACCTGAGTCTGTCAACACTGTTGCTGCTGCCTCAGCAGTCTGATGAAAGATCAGAAACTATTGGGTAAAATCATGTTAGGAATTTTCTGTGGATTCCAGGTATCTGGGCTTATCATCAAGCAGGACAAGGGCAGATAAGGGTTGAAGGTTGTGATTAACAAGTAGAAAATTAAGAGCTTTTGTATGGTGAAAACACCTTGAACAAGGCCAGGAAAATCACCTGCTAAGTAACCAGGTTTGGATCACTGAGAATCATAGTATGATAAGATGACACTTAAAATGATTTAAGATATGCAAAGTCCTCTCCTATTCTGAAAGCTTTCCAGGAAAAGAAGTATGTGGATTTTTCAGGTTTTTCAGTCATTCCTATCAAGGACTTCCTATAGTTTATTCTCCTTCCAGACTCCTGCAGTTCCGGTCTGTTTATCTCTCTTTTTTTTTTTCAAACAGGGTCTCACTCTGTCACTGAGGCTGGAGTGCAGTGACCTGATCACAAGGACTGCAGCCTCAACCTTATGGGCTCAAGCAATCTTCCCTCAGCCTCCTGAGTAGCTGGAACCACAGGTGCCACCATGTCTGGCTAATTTTTCTTTTTTTTTAACAAGACAGGGTCTTGTTTAGTGGCCCAGGCTGGTCTTGAACTCTGAGCTCAGGCAATCCTCCTCCCTCAGCCTCCCAAAGCACTGAGATTACAGATGTGAACCACTGCACCCAGCCCTGTTTTTCTTCTGATTTCAGACAAAAAATAGAACAGCAAATCTTTCTCTTTTTTTATGCATAGTGTGCTTTCCCCCAAATCTGTGGACCTGCACTATCCATAGAAACAGAATGTGAGCCACATATGTAATTTTAATATTTCTGATAGCCACATTTTAAGGTTAAAAAGAAACAACCAAAACTAATTTTAACCATTTTATTTAATTCATTATATAAAAAAAATCACTTCAACATATGTATAACCAATATAAAAAGTACCAATAAGAAATTTTACATTCTGGCCGGGCACGGTGGCTCAAGCCTGTAATCCCAGCACTTTGGGAGGCCGAGGCGGGTGGATCACAAGGTCAAGAGATTGAGACCATCCTGGTCAACATGGTGAAACCCCGTCTCTACTAA
>NW_016107888.1:30671-34325 GCF_001604975.1 Cebus imitator | reverse complement strand
GACACAGTACATTTAGTACATTATTTCTTATTTAACAAGAAGTATAAAAGTTTACAGTTTCCCAGCTACTCAGGAGGCTGAGGCAGGAGAATTGCCTGAACCCAGGAGGCGGAGGTTGCGGTGAGCCGAGATCGTGCCATTGCACTCCAGCCTGGGTAACAAGAGTGAAACTCCGTCTCAAAAACAAAAAAAAGAAATTTTACATTCTTTTTTCATATTAAGGCTCTGAATCTGTTGTGTATTTTACACTTACAGCACGTCTCAGTTGACACCAGCCACACTGCCCATGTTCAATTACCAAGTGTGGCTCATGGCTGCCATATTGGACACCCCAGTTCTAGAGCTTGGGAGTCCCTTCCCCGACATCTGCCCTATAACCTACTCCTCTGGGGTAGGAGGCAGAGAATGTGGATCTAGATACAGCATATCCTCAGATGACAGTGGGAGGGGTTTGGGGAGAGGAGTGGTGGACAGAGTCTGGGAGTGTCCCAGGCCAGGTAATTACAGGGAAGGGAGGAAGGAAACCGTGTCTATTAAACCTCAAACTGGGGCCTTTCCTCCTGAGCAGTAGGTGGAGCCAGGAAAGTGCTCCAAAACTCACAATGCTCCAAGTCCCTCATTAATCAGAATACTTAATTCTGGCTCCAAGTTGAGTTATTTTCCTTACCTTCTCCAGGAAGCTTTCCCAGATAAACTCTCCAGTCTTAACTGATAGAGACCTTGTCTCTAAAAAAGTAAAATAATTAGCTGGGCATGGTGGCACACGCTGGTAGTTCCAGCTACTTGGGAGGCTGAGATGGGAGAATCTCTTGAAACTGGGAGGTCAAGGCTGCAGTGAGTCAGGATTGCTTTACTGTGCTCCAGCCTCGATAACAGAGCAAAACTCTGTCTCGAAAAAAAAAAAAAGAGATGAAGAGAGAAAGACTATGAAACAGCTTCCCATGCCCACCTTGTACTGAGAACCATAGAAAGTGAACTAGGAAAGATCTGATATTGCCTACTCAGTCCCCTCACTTTACAGATGAGTAAACAGAGGCCAAGAGACTAGGAATGACTTGGTCAGGGTCGCAGAAATTGGTGGCAGAGCCAAGTCTTAACCCATATGTTGCCTTGTGGGCTACTGTTTGGGGTGCTGCACAGTCAGACTGGTGGCTCTATTCCTCCCCCATCAGGCTGGGAGAGTTCCAGAGAGTGAGTAAGCAATTCTGTCTTCTCTCCCCTTAAGGATAAGAGAGGCATCTGGAATGGAAAGCATGGTAATCTTATGAAAACAAACACAATCTAAAGCACAGAACCACATTCAACAACAAGCTTTTGAAACCCAGCTGTCCCCCCACCCTCCTCCAAGGCATTTCTCATTAGATTTAACAAATTTAATAGGAGGAAGTGGGGAATGCTAAAGAGATGAGCCCTCCAGCCTCCCCACCTCCCCTCCACCCCACTCCACTGAGGGGGGCATAGACCCAGGATTATCCCAGGAGCCTGAGTGGCCCAAGCAGAAGCCAAGCCCTAAACACTCCAGAGTGACCAAGATATCTGCTACTTCAGGCTTCTGCTTCCTTTTCCAAGAGTCTTTGAGCTATAGCAGTTGGTGGGAGTCCCTACACGGCGGTGGGGTATCTGTCTGGGGGAGGTCCAGGGCTCTGCTGCTGCCCAATTCTTTTGGGCTAAAGTTTCCTCCTCTGTGTTCCCTTCAGAACATACACTCTTGGTCACAGCCTTACTTCTTCCCTAAGCCAAGTCCCGGGAATCTATTTCAGGACTTGTTTCGCCCACTCTGCCTGACGTCTGTGACAAGCTGGGTGCTAGGGAGTCCTCACCATCTGCCTACCTCCGCCACCAGCCAGGCAGTCCCAGGTGGCGCTCAATCCTTAGCCCCAGAAAGTGAGCCCAAGCTCACTCACTGTCTCTGCAAATCCTCTGCTGAGTTGTTGGTGATTTTATTCCTTGCCACCCAAAAAGCAAGGACACCTTTACTGGCAGTTCTGGTGAAAAAAAAAAAAAAAAACGCCAGATGCGGTGGCTCATGCCTGTAATCCCAGCACTTCAGGAGGCTGAGGTGGGCAGATCACAAGGTCAGGAGTTCAAGACCAGCATGGCCAACATGGTGAAACACTGTCTCTACTAAAAAATGCAAAAATTAGCCGGGTGTGGTGGTGTGCGCCTGTAGACCCAGCTACTCAGGAGGCTGAGGCAGGATAATCACTGTAACCTGGGAGGCAGAGGTTGCAGTAAACCGAGATCACGCCACTGCACTCCAGCCTGGGTGAGAGAGCAAGACTCTGTCTCAATCAATAAATCAATGAAGAATAAGAAGAAGAAGAAGAAGAAGAAGAAGAAGAACAAGCAGAAAAGCAACAGCACTGTAATGTCTCTCCTACCGTATACACACATCTCAACTTGAAGAAGCCTGGAAATCTGGAGATGGAGGAAGAGGAAGCTGGATTAAATTTCCCTCCCACCCAAACCTCTGCACAAACACATACACTTTGGCAGTATCTATGACAACTTTAAATACATATACCCGGCCGGGCACAGTTGCTCACGCCTGTAATCCCAGCACTTTGGGAGGCCAAGGCAGGCGGATTATCTGAGGTCGGGAGTCCGAGACCAGCCTGACCAGCATGGAGAAACCCTGTCTCTATTAAAAATACAAAAAATTAGCCGAGCATGGTGGCGCATGCCTGTAATCCCAGCTACTTGTGAGGCTGAGGCAGGAGAATGGTTTGAACCTGGGAGGCAGAGGATGCGGTGAGCTGAGATTGCATCATTACCCTCCAAACTGGGCAACAAAAGAGAAACTGTCTCAAAAAAAAAAATGCATATACCCTTTGACACAACAATTGAACCTCTAGGAATATATCTTATAGGAAATCTTCCCTGAGTGTACCAAAAATATATATATGCAAGGAGGACCATGGCTGTGGGCAGACATGAGATTTAATTAATTAATGATGGTACATTCATACAATGGAATCTCATGTGGTCATCAAAAAGAATGAGAAAAATCCAGATAGAAGCCTTTCCTTCTGAAGCCCCTCCTCCAGAGGGCAAAGATGGCAGTGGTGTCATGGAATAATGGAACGCATGGAATAATGTCCAAGATATAAATGAGAAAAGCAAAACTATTTGCTTCATATAATCCCATGTAGGTTCTATAGACATACCTCTTTTGTACATACAGAGAAAAAAATATCCGGAAGAATACATAAAAACCTGTTCACACCAGGCCAGGTGGCTCACGCTTGCAATCCCAGCACTTTGGGAGGCTGAGGCGGGCAGATCATCTGAGGTCAGGAGTTCGAGAACAGCCTGACCAACATGGAGAAACCCTGTCTTTATATATTTTTTAAAAATAAATAAATAAACCTATTCACAACGGTTAGCTCTAAAGTTGAGATTATAAAGTGTCTTTTCTTTTTTTTTTTTTTGAGACAGGATTTCACTTTGTCCCCCAGGCTAGTGTGCAGTGGCACAATCTCGGCTCACTACAGCCTTGACCTCCCAGGTTCCAGGGATGCTCCTTCCTCAGCCTCCCAAGTAGCAGGAACTACAGGCATGTGCCACCAATGCATGGCTAATTTTTGTATGTTTTGTAGAGATAGGGTTTCGATTTGTTGCCCAGGCTGGTCTTGAACTCTTTTTTTTTTTTTT
>NW_016107888.1:15378-30116 GCF_001604975.1 Cebus imitator | reverse complement strand
TTTTTTTAATTTTTCATTAAACAAGTTTGCGAGTTTAGATTTCTTCATTTTCTAAATATAGATTTCTTCCACATAGAGATCTATAAGATCTATTACTTTTGCAATGAAGGGGAGAAATTTTTTCTTTTTAAAAAGAAGGAATGGCTGGGCATGGTGGCTCACGCCTACAATCCCAACACTCTGGGAGGCTGAGGAGGGTGGATCACCTGAAGTCAGGAGTTAGAGACCAGCCTGACCAACATGGTGAAACCCCATCTCTACTAAAAATATCAAAAAAAAAAAAAAAAAAAAGTTATCTGGGCATGGTAGCAGGTGCCTGTAATCTCAGATACTCAGGCGGCTGAGGCAGGAGCATCACTTAAACCTGGGAGGCAGAGGTTGCCGTGAGCCAAGATCACACCATTGCACTCCAGCCTGGGCAGCAAAACAAGAGCAAAACTCCGTCTCAAAAGAAGGAGGCAGAGGAGGAAGTGGAGGGGGAAGGGGAAGGGGAGGGGAAGGAACTGGCTGGGTACAGTGGCTCACACCTGTAATTCCAGCATGTTGGGAGGCCAAGGAGAGTGGATCACATGAGGTCAGGCGTTCAAGACCAGCCTGGTCAACATGGAGAAACCTCATCTCTACTAAAAGTACAAAAATTAGCTGGACATGGTGGTACATGCCTGTAATCCCAGCTACTCGGGGGCTGAAGCAGGAGAATCGCTTTAACCCAGATCATACCACTGTACTCCAGCCTGGCTGACAGAGTGAGAGCCGGTCTCATACCACTGTGTACTCCAGCCTGGCTGACAGAGTGAGAGCCGGTCTAAAAAAAAAAAAAAAAAAAAAGGTAAAGTAAAAATTTAAAGAAAAAAAAGCCGAGCACAGTGGCTTACGCCTGTAATCCCAACACTTTGGGAAGCCGAGGCGAGTCAAGAGATTGAGACCACCCTGGCCAACATGATGAAACCCCATCTCTACTAAAATACAAAAATTAGCTGGGTGTGGTGGTGCACACCTGTAGTCCCAGATACTCGGGAAGGCTGAGGCAGGAGAATTGCTTGAATCTGGGAGGCGGAAGTTGCAGTGAGCCAAGATCATGCCACTGCACCCCAGCCTGGCGCCTGGCAACAGAGCAAGACTCTGTCTCAAAAACGAAAAAAAAGGAACATAGAACATGACTGGGTGTGGTGATTGGTGGCTCATATTGGTAATCCCAGTGCTTTAGGAGGCCAAGGTGGGAGGATCGCCTGAGGTCAGGGGTTCAAGACCACCCTAGGCAAAAGAGTAGACCCCATCTCTACAAAAATAAAAAATAAAAAGAATAGGAACATCTAACGTGTTCAATTTTTTTTTTTTTTAAGGGAACAGCAAATACCGTCTTCTGGCTCATCCAGGGGAGGAGGTCCCATGCATCCACCCACAAACTCCCCAATAGATGGCCTTGGAAATGAAGTGCAGCCACACTGCCCACCCCTTCCAGCCGAATGCTGGCCTGGGCCTCCCTTGCAGCCCTTATTCCCTCCCTTTCCTCTACCCATTGGCCCCATTCAAAACAAGCTTGTGTTAGAGAACATGCTGTCCTGTGTGCTCCTAGCACTTGGGCAGAACTCAGCACTTCCCAGGCCGTGGTGGAGGCATCCATCTCAAGAAAGACTTGCAATGACACGTGGTCAGGATGAAAGGGGGATGGGAACTTCTGGCCAGATTGGAGACCAGACCTCTGCTGGGCTTAGGAGATAAAGCTGTCACTCCCCAGGAAGGGGAGTGGGAAAGCGGAAAGCTGGCCCTTAATCTAATCAAGGAGAGGGAGGACGGAGGGGGAATCAGAGCTCTGAGATGCTGTCCTGGCTCCCTGTCTCCCACCTCCTGTCTCCTGCCCTGGCAATAAAAAGAGCTGGCCTGGGAGGAAGGAGTTGGATGCACTGCTAAGTAGCTGTGTATCTGCGGGCAAGTCATTGCCCACTCTGGGCCTTAGGGACTTCTTTCCTTCCTCCTTCCTTTGTTTTCCTTGAGCCCTTGCAGAATTGAGAGGACTGGAAAGGGAATGGGAAAGTGGGGGACCCCTGGCGTCTTTGTCCTCATGATGAGGAGCTCCAGGAAGGGAAGGCTTCCATCTGGATTTTACATTCCAACCTATGCAAGAAGGGGTCGCTGGAGGGGGAAGGGCAGCTCAGAAGAAAGCCCCAACTCTGGGGCTGGGCACAGTGGCTCATGCCTATAATCCCAGCACTTTGGGAGGCCGAGGCAGGCAGATCACTTGAGGTCAGGAGTTCAGGACCAGCTTGACCAATGTGGCGAAACCCCATCTCTACTAAAAATACAGACATTTCCCATGCATGGTGGTACATGCCTGTAATTCCAGCTACTCAGGAGGCTGAAGCATGAGAATCACTTGAACCTGGGAGGTGGAGGTTGCAGTGAGCTGAGATCGCGCCGTTGCACTCCAGCCTGGGTGACAGAGCAAGACTCTGTTTGAAAAAAATAAAAAATAAAAAGCCTTAACTCTAGAACTCTGGGTCTACAGGTTTCCTTCAACTTCACAGGCATCCAGCCTCAGCCACCACTCTGGGCCCCCAGGGAAGCTCTCCTTGGCACCAATGCCAGGGTCTCAAAGAAATCCTACTTAATAGAGAAGCCAGTCCAGGGGAAGTACAACCTCACCCTCCACCCTGACCATACCCTCATTCCTTGCCCTTGCCCTGAGTTCAAAATGCAGAATCCCTGGGTAGGACTGCTGAGTGGGAGGTTCTCTCTCCCTCTTTCATCCCCCTGCAGACAGGGAGGGTTCTAACCAGCTAGGGAAGGAGTGTGGTTGGAAGAGCCAAAATCAGGAGCTGACATCTTGGAGGCCCCTCTGCTAGGGATAGGGGACACCTCTGCACGTCTTCCCCCAAATCTGGAGACCTAAGTCCACCAAGTGACAAGAAATGAAAATATATCCCTTAAGATTTAAAGACAGAAGAGCAGAATTTGGGTGAGGTGGGGTGGGGTAGGGTTGGGTGGGGAGGGGAGGAGAGCGCTCCTGGCAGGACAGAGGGTCAGTTCTGGCCAGTTCCTTTCCAGCCTGGCCTCCTCGACCTGTCCCTGGGCTATAGGACTGCCCAAAAGACTGGGCGAGAAGAGTCACAGGTGTGCCTGGGGGAGGGGCCCGTAGCACGTGTTCCCAGCAGAACCAGCCCAGCAGTTCTGTCAAGTAGGCCCCAGCACTGACGCACACTTGGGCACCCTTCCGCATCAATACACACCCACCTCCATCCTGCCAGCCACAGGGATGGGAGGGGAACAAATCTGAGTTTTTGGCAGCACCTGGTAGGAAGAAGCAAGTTCCTTAGGAAACCTTCTGCAGAAGTGGGGGTTGCCAGCACCTTCTCTTTGTCCCCAGGTCCTTTCATCTGATTCCAGAGGAGGCAGAGTGTGGGGGAAGCGGGGTGTGGAGAACGATGAACCTGCTCTGGGGAGTCTGCCTTTGCACAAAGGGTGGCGGGGGTAACTGGAGGGCTGGGCAACTGGAAATAATTGTACTTGTTTTTTTTTCTTTTTTAGAGACATGGTCTCCCTATGTTGCCTAGGCTGGCCTTGAACTCCTGGGCCCAAGCCATCCTCCTGCCTCAGCCTCCCAAAGTGCTGGGATTACAGGCGTGAGCCACCACGCCCAGCCCTGTGCTTGGTTTTTACTCACTGCTCCCACCAGAAGACTAAGAGGATCTAACTGCTCTGCATTATCAGACATAGCTGGCCCTGGTGCTGCTGAGTAGGGGCACTCAAGCCCTTGAGATGTTGGCATTTTATTCTTACAATCACCACAAACACTGGGGGCTTATGTCTTCCCCCTTCTGTCTTGGAGGGTGTATGTTCGGCCGTCCTCACCGACACCAACCACAGACAGCTACTACTTCTCCCTCTCCCGTGGGAAGAGCTACCGTTCCAAAGCTGGAAAACGCATGGCTTAGTCACCAGGGCCAAGCTGGCTCAATCCAGCCGAGGCCTCCCCAGCACCAGCCACTGCCATCATGCCTCCGAGCCAGTCAGCAGGACTGAGTACACAGAGGTGACTTAAGGCCAGGGAGGAATTACTTTCCATTCTCACCACATCCTATAAGGAGGGAAAAAAATCAACCTCAGACTGGAGAAGTGGGCAGGATAGGAACAGAATGGCTCTTTCAGGACTTACTTCTATAGACTTAGGTGCCCCCAAGGTCAAGAAACTAGGAGCAGCTCAGACCAGCAAAATTTGAAGTTAAATCTGCAAGGAGCAGTTGATATAAGGGACAAGACCCAGAGGATGACGGGAAGGGTGTTAAATCAGAGAAAAAGGAAGTGACCCCACCCAAAAGGCTACAGAGATCAGGCAATAGCTTGAGGGGTTTTCAGCTCCTCCCTATCACTTCCACTAGCCATCCATAACACACAAGCTGATTTTTGTAAGTGCTTGCTTTGCAAACTCAGCTTCAAGAGAAATCTCCCTCCTCCCCTCCCCCCAATGCCACATAGAAATCTTGGACTATCTCTGAGGCAAGATAAGGAGAGGAAAAGGCCAGACCAAAGTAAGAGTTACAGAGTTAGCAGTCTTTAATAACTTACAGGCAAGTGCTAAAAAACAGTTAATACAGAGGACACACGCGGCTTATAAAAAGGGTCATGGATCTACAAATGTCGGGGAGGGGTTCTTGGCACTTTCACAGACACAAAAATAAAAACTATGTGACTGGTATCCCTAGAAGAGCAGCCTGGGGAGACTCCCCAGTTGGGGGGACAGAGGATGAGGAGACCATTCTTTCATCCCAAACACATTCTCCAAGCCACTTTCCATCCCCCCCAAAAACACATCCAATTAAAAAGCCAGAGAAGAAAAACGAGGAACAGGGTCGAGGTAGAGTCACAGTTTACATTTACACCTCCCCGTTCCTGCAGCCCCCACTTCTCCAGAGAGGATGAGGGAGAGATGTGCAAGGCCATCCCATCTCCCATCCCCACCCCAATGTGGCACCAAACAGGACCCCCACACCCCCCCCCATGCTCCTCTATCCTTTATAGAGGTGGACAGGTCCTGCACCCAGGCTGACTGAGAGGTCACAGGCTGGCCACACACACCCTGTCCAAGTGTGCAGATCCCTACTAGGTGGGGGGCAAGGGAGGTAGAGGGCTCGGGTCACCGTCTCTTCTTGCTGCCCCGAGCGGCCTTCTTCCTCTTGAGGATCATCTCGTAGAGGCGCTCCAGGCCCTGCTGCAGGCCCAGACCGTCCACAGCACTGCAGCCTTGCACATGGGTGAGAGTGGCGGCTGCTAGCTCTCGGACTGCCAGCCTCTTCTCCACCTCGGCAGCGCTTAGTGCCCCGGGCTGGTCCTGCTTGTTGGCCAGCACCAGCACCGGCACACCCTGGTTGTCCGAGGCCCGGCTGATTCGGTGCAACTCCACCTTGGCCTCCTCCAGCCGTTCGGCCTCCGCAGCGTCCACCACAAACACCAGCCCGTCTGTCCGGCGGGTGTAGGAGCGCCAGAGCGGCCTCAGCTTCTCCTGCCCCCCGACGTCCCACACTTGGAAGGTGATGCCACGCGACCCCCCGAGGGGCACCCGGATCTTCTCGGTGTTGAAGCCTTTGGTGGGGACACTCTGGACAAACTCCTTGAACTTGAGGCGGTAAAGGAGGGAGGTCTTTCCAGCAGAGTCCAGCCCAATGACCACGACATGCAGGGCTTGGAAGTGGGGCAAGAAGGAGGAGGCGGTGGGTGCCATCTCAGTCAAGTGGTTCCCCATAGTGAACTAAGGCGCCTAGTAGAGGCAGGGAGGAGGCCTTGAAATTGCAGGTTCCAGGGAGCACTCCTGGGTTTTCTGAACCAAGAAAAAGTCATGGGAGAAAAAGGAGATGTTTAATAACACACACAAGATTTGCAACTTCTTGATCCCTTCCCAAATCAGCCGCCTTTTAAAAATTCCTTGCCTTTTATTTTTAAGCTGCAAGTGTAACAGAGGGTCTTCCCCACTCTCTAGGGGGTCATGAGGGGGGCGATGGGACCTAGAGAGACCTGCAGGTCCTGGGCCACTCAAGCTGGGGGTAAGGGCTTGATCCGCGGACGGTGGGCTTCTAGAGCCTCTTCTCAGAGCTTATGGCGCCATACCCCAGGCAAGACCCCGCGGGAAGTGAGAAGTCGACAGTGTCCCCAAACTAAGAGTTGGGGTGCAGACGCTGAGGCCGGAGATTGAGTCTGGCTCCCACCGGCCCTCCGCACCCCAAGCCATTGACACAGTGCCCTTCCTTACTCAGCGACCCCCGCCCCACCGCCCCGCGACACTTCCCTGCCCGCCTGCCCTCCTCCAATCGCCAACACTAGCTCCAGCGGCCCCCACCGGGGCCGCCTCAGCACGGTCTGGAGTGTCCCCTTACCTCTTGTGAGCCGCGCTCTCCTCGCGCCTTTCCCGGCCAAACACCACATCCGCCCCGCGAGACCCCCGCAGCCACCCAGCGCGCCTCCACCGCCGCCTCTGCGGAGCCTGCCTAGGGCTCAGCCTTAAAAACCCGCGTGTGACGTCACGAGGCGCGGGCCAATCAGCGGGGCGGGGCGGGGCGGGGCGGGGAGCTACGGGCGCTGCAGCCACCGCCGCAAGCTAAGAGACGCTTCCACAATTTGTGGCCGCTCTATTTGATTTTTTTCAACCACATTCTAATATTTGGAATTAAACCTGGAATTAATCCAGAATGAAGGGTGGGAGGGGCAAAAGGAACGTGCCTGGCAGCGTTTGACTCGGGAGGAAATATATGAATACCCTAATATTTGCACTACCACCGCATCCCCTCCCCCAGGCAGAAATACCACCCCATATAGAGGCTGACAAGTCTTTCTCCTTTATCGTTCATAATTCAATTGTCAAACCTGTGTGAACCTGGAACCCCACAAAGCAGCTGTTTCACAGCGCTAAGCCCATTACCCACAAGAGCCTGTTAGGGACTGTCTGCCTTTTACAGGTAAACAAAGCCATGAAGGGTTAAATAACTTACCAAAGGTTACACATAGCTAGTAAGCGGCTGAGCGAGGATGTTTGAGTCCAGAGCCTGGACCCCTCACCACTTGGCTTTCCCTCTCTCTTATCAGGGAAGATGTAGGGCTAAGCATCCTCAATAGAAATCCCTCAATTGCTAGCTGAGTTTAGTCCAGCAGCAGACCCCTCAAAGGCCTTCCTTGTTGAAATAGATTGACAAAGACAGAATTATTTATCACTCAACAGTGTGTTTAGGTGCAGTAGCTTACACCTGTAATCCCAGTACTTTGGGAGGCCGAGGCAGGCAGATCACTTGAGCTCAGGAGTTCGAGACCAGCCTGGACAACAGGGTGAAACCTCATCTCTACTAAAAAGACAAAAATTAGCTGGTAATCGTGGTACATGCCTGTAATCCCAGCTACTCAGGAGGCTGAGGCAGGAGAATCGCTTGAACCCAGAGGTGGAGGTTGCAGTGACCTGAGATCGCACCACTGTACTCTAGTCTGCTCTACAGAGCGAGACTCTGTCTCAAAAAAGCAAAACAAAACAAACAAACAAAAAACCAGTGTGTTTACTGACCTCATTCATACTGTGTGCTCTGAATAAGACAGAGACCGTAGACAAATAGAGGATGTCTCGGCTGTAGAACCAGGCCTCAGAGGGCTTAAGACTGATCACTAGCAGTGACAGAATGAGACAGCACATGTATTGGGTCTTTGTAAATCATGAGATAGCACTTGTAGGATTTCAGAGGAGAGAGAGAGAATATGTCAACTGGAAGCTACTGGAAAGGTTTATAGAAGTTCTTTAGCCCTGTGTAGGACTGGTTAGGAGGGGCACAGGAACGAGTGGAGTCTCCCCAGCCACTGTAGCCTGCTACCGTCTCGGCAGCCCTGAAAGGAAGGAGATGTCACAAAGGGGCACTGTGACCAAAACGACAACAGTAATTAGGTGGAATTGTGGAGGGGGGGAGGGGGGAGGGCAAATCAGAGAAGAATGAAGTTGTACATTGTAACTTTAATATTCCCATTTTTACCTGGAGGTTGGATTCATTTATTTATTGTATAATTCTATATTAACCTTTTTATTTTTTATTTTATTTATTTATTTATTTATTTTTTGAGACGGAGTTTCGCTCTTGTTACCCAGGCTGGAGTGCAATGACGCAATCTCGGCTCACCGCAACCTCTGCCTCCTGAGTTCAGGCAATTCTCCTGCCTCAGCCTCCTGAGTAGCTGGGATTACAGGCACGCGCCACCATGCCCAGCTAATTTTTTGTATTTTTAGTAGAGACGGGGTTTCACCATGTTGACCAGGATGGTCTCGATCTCTTGACCTCGTGATCCACCTGCCTCGGCCTCCCAAAGTGCTGGGATTACAGGCGTGAACCACTGCGCCCGGCCTATTAACCTTTTTAAAGGCTATGTGTGAGAGGGATTGAAAAAAGGAGAGGAAAAGTCACTGCCAGACAGCAGGGCCCAGCCTTTTCCTGCCCACCCGCCTCAATCAAGTGCTGATAAATAAGCTTCCCATCTGTTTGTCACCAGCATGCCTTGCCACCTCCTTCTTCCCCCCGCACTACAAAACCAGCCACCTGGTTTCCCCAGCAATGCAGGGAGCCTCCCCAAATCCCTAAAGACCTTAGGAAATTAGTCTAAGATTAAGACCTTAGGAAATTAGTTGTTACACCCCCAGCTGGAGCGTGACAGATTGCAACAGCAGCTAACGTACCAAAGATAGAGCTGAGCATGGTGAAGTTAGGAGAGGGGAAGACGGAGCAGGCCCAGGGGTTAAGAACCACTGCATTGCCGAGTAGCCATTGGGTGCTAGGCTCTGGTCTAGGAACTTTGCTTACTTTTCCTTTTTTAATACACAAGTCCGCCAGGCACAGTGGCTCAGGCCTGTAATCCCAGCACTTTCGGGGGCCAAGGCAGGCAGATCACCTGAGGTTCAGGAGTTCGAGACAAGCCTGACCAACACGGAGAAACCCCATCTCTACTAAAAATACAAAAAATTAGCCGGGCATGATGGTGCATGCCTGTAATCCCAGCTACTTGGGAGACTGAGGCAGGAGAATCACTTGAACCTGGGAAGTGGAAGTGTGGTGAGCCAAGATCATGCCATTGCACTCCAGGCTGGGCAACAAGAGCAAAACGCCATCATAAAAAAAATACACAAGTCAACCCCATGAAGTAAGTATGGTTAGTCTAAAAAGAAGAAACTGAAGCACAGAAAAATTAGGTAATTTATTGAAGGCCATCCAGCTAGAAACTGATGTTATAATGTCTATGAGACTGAAAACACACAGAAACTGAAAACACACAAGTTGCCTTGTTTCAGCCACAATCTTTGAAGCTTCTTTAACATGGCTCCTGTAATATATCTTGGCACTTACACCCAAGATAGAAATTGTCACTTATCTGATAAAGGAAATGAAACTGACAATCCCACCCCACCCTTCTGTCTTTCATGTTTGCCAGAGAAGGTGTTAATGAACAAATGGGAAGCAGAAGGTGGGGCTGGGGAGGGGTAAAGAAAGGGACCCGGCTTGTCCAGGTAGCACTAAGCTATAAGCCTATACTGCTGAGACCGTCTGAACATTTGTCCATTAAGCAATCTTTCTGTTTTTGGAATGATACAGAGATTAGCATGGCTCCTGCACAAGGATGACATGCAAATTTGTGAAGCATTCCATATATTTTCAAAATAAAAATAAAAATTATTATTATTTTGTACAGACAAGATCTCGCTCTGTCTCCCAGGCTTGAGTGCAGTGGCAAGATCATAGATGACGGCAGCCTTGAGCTCCTGGGTTCAAGAGATCCTCCACCTCAGACTCCTGAAGAGCTGGGACTGCAAGCATGTGCCACCACACGTGGCTAGAGAACTACTTTAGATTGAAGGAAGAGTGTACTGGAGAACCTTTCAAAGAGGGGACACTGAGCCAAGGTTTAAGTGACACCGAGTCAGATAAGCATCATTCTTCCTCAGAACTGTCTCCTCCACCAGACTAAGCCATCAAGGGCAGCAGCTGGTTCTGATCTGTAGCTCCACCATGCCCAGCACCATGCCTGCCACACACAGGCAGTCAGGAAATCTTGTGTGAATAAATGAATGCATGATGGAGTAAATGTCCTCAGAGGGCTCCCTAAGTATGAGAACCAAACCTCCACCCTTAGCTTGGGAGTTTCCCAGCCTGAGGTCCTTGGGCCCTTGGGGTTCTGTTGATAATGGGTTGGCCAATAATTCCTACCATCCCTGCATTTCTAGGCAGTGTCTGAGTAGTATAGAACTCTTAGGCCTTACTGGAGAGGAAGAACTTAAAGGAGAAAAACAGGGCCAAAGATGGGGATGACACGGGACAGAGAGGTTGCCCTCAGGGCATGCTGGAACCCAGGCTGAGTCCCATCATTCCATCCCTCACTAGTAGAGTGGCTTGAAAAAGTAAAAAGCCACTTCCGGCTGGGCCTGGTGGCTCATGCCTGTAATTCCAGCACTTTGGGAGGCCAAGGCGGACGGATCACCTGAGGTCAGGAGTTCAAGACCAGCCTGGCTAACAGGATGAAACCCCCATCTCTACTAAAAATAGAAAAAATTAGCAGGGCAGACTGGGCTCGGTGGCTCATGCCTGTAATCCCAGCACTTTGGGAGGCTGGGGTGGGTGGATCAACTAAGGTCAGGAGTTCGAGACCAGCCTGGCTAACAGGATGAAACCCCCTTTCTATTAAAAATACAAAAAATTAGCCAGGCGTGGTGGCACTTGCCTACAATCCCAGCTACTCAGGAGGCTGAGGCAGGAAAATCACATAAACCCGGGAGGCAGAGGTTACAGTGAGCCGAGATCACGCCATTGCACTCCAGCCTGGGCAACCAGAGCAAGACTCCATTTCAAAAAAAAAAGGCCAGGCACTGTAGCTCACACCTGTAATCCTAGCACTTTGGGAGGCCAAGGTGGGTGGATCACCTGAGGTCAGGAGTTCAAGACCAGCCTGGCCATCATGGTGAAACCTCATCTTTATTTTTAAAAAAATAAAAAAATAAAAGAGCAGGACATGGAGGCACATGCTTGCAGTCCCAGCTACTTGGGAGGCTGAAACAGGAGAATAGCTGGAACCAGGGAGGCAGAGTTGCAGTAAGCCGAGATCATGCCACTGCACTCCAGCCTGGGTGACAGAGGGAGACTTCATCTCAAAAAAAAAAAAAAAAAAAAAAAAGTCACTTCCCCTCCTGGAAGCTTCGGTTTCCTCAGCATGTAGTGACGTAATGAGGGGCTTAGATGTTTCCAGGTCCTTTCCCCCTAACAGTCCGTGCTCTGGAGTAAGGGAGGGTAGAAGGATGCGTGGAGCTCGCCTAGGAAGTGGCTGCCTGTCTCTGCAGCATCTTAAGTACCTGTCTTCGTGAACAAACGAGGGAAAGAGGAGTCTGCAGGAGTAGCGGGTGGGGTGATGGAATGACGCCAAGGAGCTCGGGAATAATTAAGACCAATTTTTCAAATCCCAGTTCTGTTTCCTCATGAACAAAATGGAGAAAACCCAACCTATCTCTGAGTGTGAGGGGAAAATGTGTGAAAGGGCCCCAAAGATACCTTTCTCCCCAACCAAGAGCTCTTTCCCTGGCAACCATCCCAAAATCAAGTCCCAGGGTGGAGCCAAGGGCTAGAAATAAGCAGATGCTGCCCCCTGGTGGATA
This sequence comes from Cebus imitator, assembly GCF_001604975.1. NCBI lineage: Eukaryota > Metazoa > Chordata > Mammalia > Primates > Cebidae > Cebus > Cebus imitator. The sequence continues at coordinate 18,469 of NW_016107888.1, read as the reverse complement.
TAGTTGTCACTGCCTGATTGGCGAAGAACAGCTGAGTCGCTGAGGGCGAAGTTAATTCAGGTTCCTTCGTCGGCTTCCTAAATCTTCCTTTCAGACAGGGCCTTTCTTGCAGTTTCAGGTTGGATATTAAAAAATACACCAGCCGAGCGCGGCGGCTCACGCCTGTAATCCCAGCACTTTGGGAGGCTGAGGTGGGTGGATCACGAGGTCAGGAGTTCAAGACCAGCCTGGCCAAGCTAATGAAACCCTGTCTCTACTAAAAATACAAAAATTAGCCGGGCATGGTGCCGTGTGCCTGTAATCCCAGCTACTCGGGAGGCTGAGGCAGAGAATTGCTTGAACCTGGGAGGTGAAAGTTGCAGTGAGCCAAGATCGTGCCACACTGCACTCCAGCTTGGGCAACAGAGTGGGACTCCGTCTCAAAAAAAAAAGAAAAAAAGAATAAAGAAAAAGAAAATACATCCTCTTCGGCCTGGGCTCGGTGGCTTATGCCTGTAATCCCAGCACTTTGGGAGACTGAGGCAGGTGGATCACGAGGTCAGGAGTTTGAGACCAGCCTGGCCAACATGGTGAAACCCTGTCTCTATTAAAAATACAAAAATTATCTGGGCGTGGTAGCGGGCACCTGTAATCCCAGCTACTCAGGAGGCTGAGGCACAAGAATGGTTTGAACCTGAGAGGCTGAGGTTGCAGTGAGCCGAGATCGCCATTGCAGTCCAGCCTAGGCAACAGGGCAAGGCTTGGTCTCAAAAAACAAAACAAAACAAAACAAAAACAAACAAAAAACACCCTCTTCAAGTTTGTAGTGTGTGAGTGATACCAAATTAAAATGAACATTATTTGAGCAGAAACTCTAATTTTGATGACATTTTCCATGAATTTACATAGAGTCTAACAATAGGTCCAGGGAACACTGACTGGCCAGGCGCGGTGGCTCACGCCTGTAATCCCAGCACTTTGGGAGGCCGAGGCGGGTGGATCACGAGGTCAAGAGATTGAGACCATCCTGGTCAACATGGTGAAACCCCATCTCTACTAAAAATACAAAAAATTAGCTGGGCATGGTGGTGCATGCCTGTAATCCCAGCTACTCAGGAGGCTGAGGCAGGAGAATTGCCTGAACCCAGGAGGAGAAGGTTGCGGTGAGCCGAGATCGTGCCATTGCACTCCAGCCTGGGTAACATGAGTGAAACTCCGTCTCAAAAAAAAAAAAAAAAAAAAAAAACACTGACTGAGGCAGGTAGGAGATGGCTGCAAGGTGGGAAAGCTTTTTTTTTTCTTTTTCTTTGAGACAGGGCCTCACTCTATGGCCCAGGTTGGAGAGCAATGGTGTAATCTCAGCTCACTGTAACCTCCACACCCTGGGCTTCAGTGATCCTCCCACCTCAGCCTCCAGAGTAACTGGGACTACAGGCACACATCACCATGCCTGGCTAATTTTATTTTTATTTTCTTTTTTTTAGATGGAGTCTTGCTCTGTCATCCAGCCTGAGCACAGTGGCATGATCTCAGCTCACTGCAACTTCCACCTCCCAGGTTCACAGGCAAGTGCTACCACGCCTGGCTAATTTTTGTATTTTTAGTAGAGGTGGGGTTTCACCATGTTCCTCAGGCTGGTCTTGAACTTCTGGGCTCAAGTGATCTACCTGCCTCAGCCTCTCAAAGTGCTGGGATTGCAGGCGAGAGCCACCATGCCAGCCTCTGGAAGGTTTTCAAGAGCTCAGTTGCAGCCATGGTGTGATGTCTGTCTGCAGGCTATCCACATGGTGACAGATGTCCAGAGTGCATTTGCTCAGGAGCCTGGAGCTCAGGGGAGGCCTTTGTGGGAGGGGCAGACTTGGGTGGTCAGTGAGAAACAGACCCACGAGCCCTGAGATGGGTGGGATTCCCCAGGGAGCAATGGGGTGAGAGGAGGAAAGTGGCCCATAACGCTGTCATGAGCATCTCCACATTCAAGGCAGGGAAATCAAGTGAAGGATGGAGAAGCAGCATCTGGAGAGGCAGAAGGAAAACCATGGGACTTTAAAAGTCCACAAAACTGCAAGTGCCTGAAGCCAAGGAAAGTAAGGACTTGAGGAAGGAAAAGGGAGTGGCCCTCAGCATCCAGGGACTGAGAGGCCAGAAGGAATTCAGACAGCCTGGAGATGGAGGTCCCCAAGAGGTATTTCTAGGGGTGGCTAGAGAAGGGGACTGGAGATTTGGAGGACAGTTATCTCAACAGAGGTGACAGTGCCAAGAAGTGTTCTCTCCAGGAAACGTAGACTTGAACAAGGACTGAGATGGCCTCGGAGAACTTGCAGGAGACCAAGGGCGCCATCAGGAAAGCAGCAAGAGGTGGCGGTCAGGTCCTTCTGTGACCTTGCAGACAGGCAGCCATAGACCACCCAGGATTAGCCCTTATTGGACACAAAAGGAAACTCCCAGGCTCTTAGGTGTGGGTAAAAGGAGGTTACCTCAGTCTCAGCAAGTATGTCTGTCTCAGAACCAGATTTCATGGCCTGGGTGCCAGGACTTCCTGAGGAGCAGAATGAGGGTCTTGATGGTAGCAAGAGGTGTTATGGGCTGTTGGGACTCGGTGCGTGAAAGGCGAGAAGCGCACAGTTGGGGGGAGGGGGGTCCTCTGCCTCCCTGTAGGTTCTTGAGGCCACCGAAAACCAGCTGCATCCCCCCGACCACATCCTCTCAGCATGTGCCACCCTTGAGGAATGCCCCCTGTGAACGGTCAGGGTGGTTGTTCTCATTTCCCCGGAAATTTGGAGCCCACTCCGAGGTCTAGTACAGCTCAGAGGTCTAGGGTAACCAACTCCCCCGATTGCCTGGAACTTTGCCCATTTTAGTTCTGAAAGTCCCATATTCTAGGAAACCCCTAATCCCCTAGCAAACTGGGATGACTGGTTACCCCACTGGGAGCTCAGACCTCCTCCTTCACTAGTGAGTTTTGAGGTCACAGGGACCATCCTAAGTTGTGAGACAGAGGGCCTCTGGGCTCCCGCAAGAGTCTGCACCCTCCTACCTGCATCCTGGGCCCAACGAGTGAGACATAAAATAGAAAGTGAAAAACACCATCTGGGCTATTGTAAATCATGGTTTT
>NW_016107888.1:5942-8268 GCF_001604975.1 Cebus imitator | reverse complement strand
CTCCTAAAAAATACATATATTAGCCAAGTGTGGTGGCAGGCGCCTGTAGTCACAGCTACTCAGGAGGCTGAGACAGGAGAATTGCTTGAACCCAGGAGGTGGAGGTTGCAGTGAGCCAAAATCGCGACAGAGGAAGACTCCATCTTTTCAAAAGAGGAAGGAAGGAAGGAAGGAAGGAAGGAAGGAAGGAAGGAAGGAAGGAAGGAAGGAAGGAAGGAAGGAAAAAAGAAGCAGCATATGGGCCTGGCTCAGTGGCTCACGCCTGCAATCTCAGCAGTTTGGAAGACTGAGGCGGACGGATCACTTGAGGTCAGGAGTTCAAGACTAGCCTGGCCAACATGGTGAACCCCGTCTCTACTAAAAACACAAAAATTAGCCGAACGTGGTAGCACATGCCTGTAGTCCCAGCTACTCAGGAGGTTGAGGCAGAACTGCTTGAACCCGAGAGGCACAGGTTGCAGTGAGCCAAGATCGCGCCACTGGACTCTAGCCAAGACGAGAGAGCAGAAAAAAAAAAAAAAAAAAAAAAAAAAATTAATCAGTCATGGTGATGCGCGCCTGTAGTCTCAGCTACTAGGGAGACTGAGGCAGAAGGATCGCCTCCTTGACTTTGGAGTGCCCCGGGGCTTATTCCTGGGCCTTCTGCCTGCGGACTAACACTCTTTCTCCTTCGAAGGCACTCCTCCAGACTCACGGTCTCCAAAGAGTCCCAGCCTGGAGTCCAGAATGGCACATCCAGCGGCCTGGCTGACACCTCCGCTTGGCCGTCCGGCTTGCCGCCTCTCTAGCTCGTCCTCTCCAAAACCGATCAGGACATCCCGCGCCCTCCCCCACTCCCTACCTCCAACCCCCCAATCCGCCAACCCCAAACCAACAAACCTAGTCCTCGCCCAACTCTGAATGCGGCAGTCGCTCTGGCCCACACCCTTGGAGTCACCCTCCACTCCTTTCTCTCACCCCCATCCCAGCTCTCCGCAAAGGCCGTCAGCTCCGCTTTCAAAGTACAGCCAGAATCTGGCCACCTCTCAGCCCCCGCACTGCCCCACCCGGGCCCAGGCCCTCGCTGCCTTCCCGCTTCTCCGCCCAGGCCCCAGTAGCTGGTCCGAACTCTCGCGTTCCCAGGGAAGTGGTGGTCGCGCTCACGGCGCCACCGCCCACCGTCAGCGCGCCCCCTCCGAGGGAGGGGAGCCCACGAGGCCCCGCCAGATCCGACGCCCTCCGGGGTCACCTCCCGGCCCCCGGCCCCTCCCGCCCAGCCCCCAGCCCCGCGCCGCCCCAGCCACTCGGTCCTCCGGGCGCACCCCGGGGCTTCGGAACCGGCGGTTCCCTCTGCGTTCCAGGCCCCTCGCCTCCTTCCCGGGCAGAAGCGGCTTCGCAGCGCCACACACGAAGCGGAGGGGCCCGTTTCCCAAGGCTCCGCCCGGGCCTCGAACCTGTGGGACGGAGCGCTTCCTCTCCGGGGCTGCGCCCTCGCCTCCTCGAAAACTCGCCGGGCCAGACGGTCGAGAAATGGCGAGAGGGACGGAGACGTAAGTACCTGTCTCCCTGCGCTCAGCGACACAAAAGATGTCATCACATGTCTGTAACACATATAACGAAGCAAGTCCAGGAAGGTGACGTCGGGGGGGGGGGTGGCAACACGGGTGCTCACTCAACTATTCTTTCAACGTATGTGTGAAAAAAAAAATGTGTAAAGAAATGTTGGAAGCCAGCTAGGTCAGGACTGAAAAAGAGGAGGGAGGGAAGGAGAGAGAGAGAGAGAGAAAAACAGGAGGAGGAGGGGAGAGGAAGGGAGGGGAGAAAGAAGAGAGAAAGGGAGAGCTGTTGGAAAGAAACGCCTCCTAGAACTCTTCTTGCGGTTTTCGTTTTGGGCTTTTCCTATCGAAGGGCCTAGAAGCGGAAGGAGCTTTCCCGCGATCCCGGGGATTAACAAGCGCTTTCCGGTTCCGCGGCAGGCGGGCCGGCAGGGAGAAAGGAGCTCGGCGCCTGTGGGGCGGGGCATGCAAATTTAAAATGGCTGTTTCGCCCGGGAGCTATGGGAGCAAAAAGAGAAAGTAAATATCCCCCCCAAACTTGTAACAGTACTACTTATACAATGTTGCAAATTGTAACACGGAGTACCGTGTGAAGGTAGGGAAGAGAGGGCTTCTTTACTTGAAGATGATTTTTCTTACCGTGAGCTCAGGGTGAGTGGACGAATGTGTACCGTGGCCTGCGTGTCGCCGGTCGTTATCGCTTCTCGGCCTTTTGGCTAAGATCAAGTGTAGTATCTGTTCTTATCAGTTTAATATCTGATACGTCCTCTATCCGAGGACAATATATTAAA
>NW_016107888.1:0-3192 GCF_001604975.1 Cebus imitator | reverse complement strand
AAAAAATAGCTGGGCATGGTGGCACACACCTATAATCCCAGCTACTCGGTAGGCTGAGACCTGAGAGTCACTTGAACCCGGGAGGCAGAGGTTGCAGTAAACCAAAATTGCACCATTGTACTCCAGACCATGATGGCAAACCATGATGACAGTCTTTTTAAACTCCCATTACAATCTTTCTATTGGGATGCAATTTATAGATTCAGGGATGAGACCCAAGGAGAGCCAGGAGAGATTTGCCCTCATGGTTGCAAGGCAGCTGCTGGTGGCTGACCCTGAAAACTATATACCTGCCCAGAAGGGAGGCGAAAGACGCATCGAGCATGAAGGGTGGAGCCACGATGCTTGGACTCAGGTTCTGCTCCTGTGCGTTCCCTGATAAATGACTTACACTACCTGTGCTTCAGTTTTCCCTGGGCAAAAAAGGAAGTTTATTGCCGGTGGGTGGGCACCTGCCTTAACCTGCCAACGCCTCCGGGGGCTGAAGTGGAAGCAGTTCTTACTAGAAAGACATGTGGACACGTATGTTTATTGCAGCAGTACTGACAAGACTTGGAACCAACTTTCTCTGCAGGAGCATGGATGAAGCTGGAAGCAGTCATTCTCTGGAAGCAGCAAACTGACACAGGACCAGAAGACCAAACTCCGCATGTTCTCACTTATAAGTGGAAATGAGAACACATGGACACAGGGGAGGGGAACATCACACACTGGGGCCTGAAGGGGGTTGGGGGCGGAGGGGAGAGAGAGCAAATACGTAATACGTAATGCATGCAGGGCTTAAAGTCTAGATGACTGGTTGAGAGGTGCTGCCCACCACCATGGCACATGTATACCTATGTATTCCAGAACTTACAAATAAAAAAGAAAAAAAGGAAGTCTCAAGTTTAGGCTGGGCAATGCTGGTGGACCCCATCCATTCCCTTTAAGAGGTCTACTGCCAAGATGAGATCTGAGGACCTTCAAGAAACAATTGAATAGGCTCTCTGTACACACAGCCACAAAACGAGTATACCTTTTCCAAAGCGCTGGTGTCAGAGCAGAAGCAAAAGCTAAGGATTCCATCATCTGCTAATCAAAACACCTAAGGATGCTTAAGTGGAAAAGTTATGAACATCTGATGACTTGATGCAATAGAAAAAACCAAGCCAAACTGGCACAGGCGCAAGCACAACTTCCCGTCTGACTTTGCAAACATGTTATGTCCCCCGAGGGGGGTGCACCGTTCCTGGAAGTACTGCAATACCAGGTCGATGCGTGGAGTGGACGGAGCAAGCTCCTATTCCATCTCCCTACTCCAAAAATCCATTTAATATATTGTCCTCGGATAGAGGACGTATCAGATATTAAACTGATAAGAACAGATACTACACTTGATCTTAGCCAAAAGGCCGAGAAGCGATGCTGCCGTCTCCGTCCCCGCCGTCACCGTCCCACCCTCATCCACATTCAAGTCGCGGTGAGAGCCCCAGCCTCGCTCCTTGCCTCATTCCCTTTGTCTCGTCCACACCACTATTCACGCCATCACACACTCGGGCTGATTTATTTTTCTCCACGTTTGGCAGAAGAAATCTTACACCCCTGCTTGCTCCGGCGTTCCCAGCCTTTTATTTCGAATATGCACGCCCCGCCCTCTCACAGGGGGCGTGGCCTCCGCGGTGGAGTCCCTTGTTTGTGTCAACGCAGCCAAAAGACAGAACCGAGAGCCTGGGCGCGAAGGCAAGATGGGTCTGTGGAAGTGACCTGTCGGCGGAGAGCTGTCCACGTTTTCCTGCAGAACGACGAGGTCCCAGGGCACCATCACTAGAGGAGCCCAGGCTGCGCTGGGTTTTTCGTTCGTCACCATCGGGCGGGGAGACCAGCCTCTTACCTGCTGGACGAGGGGCTCTTTCCCAGTCAGGGCAGCGGAAGGCCTGGAGGGGCTTCCCGGAGCAGGGACTGGAGTTCCTCTGCCAGGCAGGAGGCTGACACCAGACACCCGGCGGAGAGAGGCGGCGAGGGCCCGACAAGGGTTCTCCCCAGGGCCTGGGTCTCCCATGACATGTGTGCACGGACCGTGTCCTGTGCCGTGTAGGGGGGAAAGCTTCCTCTCTGCTTGGGACGCGGATTCCTCTCACCTCCTCCTCCTCCTCGCCTGGCTATTCCTGACGCAGGTTATCGGGACTCCGCTTGGGTGTCAGCCGTCCGGGAAGCCTCCCTTAATTAACGGCCCTCCGCACCCGCCCCATAGGTGACTGGCAGCCCTCCTACGTATTTCATCGCACCCCGTTATTTCTGTCAACTACTCCACTCACCACCCTTCTGGGCAGTCCTTTCCCTCCCCTCTGAAATCCCATCACGGAGGGCTGAGACCCTCATCAACACTTATCCCCGTTTCTCCTGCTAGTCTGGCGCCTGGCGTGGAAGGCGCTCGGTAAGCGTCTGTGGAGCGAAGAAACCACGCAAACGTGGTGAGCAGGACAGACCGAATCAGAGAAGAGGCAGTTAGGAGGCGATTGGCCCCGCGCAGGGCAAAGGGGGACGGTCGGGCTCGGGGTGGCAGGACACCAGAGGTCGGGGGTGACTGCCGGGTGCTCTTGGGGGAAGATGGGCGTCAAGGACCCCAGGAAGGCTGGGATGAAATTTCTCTCTGAGGCACAGACTGCCGCCTGCGCGGTCAGCATTTGCCTTTCCCGTCCTCCTTCCCAACACAACTTCACCGGAGGGCTGAGGGTTCTCCGTGCATTGGCGCATTTATTTCACTCGAGAGGAGCCCTGAGAGGTGAGCCTTATGATTAGCCACGGCCAGGATTAGGGTGAGGCCAGTCCTCCAGGGCAGAATTTCAGGGGGTGCTGCCCTCCTCCGCCCTAAACACTTCAGCAATCAACATACATCATAGTTCAACACAGTATCTTATCTCGATTATAAGATAATCAAGATATTTATCTGGACTACTGAGTCTTTCAGTCCCCCGTTACTTTAAAAAAAATTTTTTTTTTCTTTTTTCTTTTTTTTTTTTCGTCCCCCTGCGGCTGTTTTTTTCTCATTTCATGCCACCCCAGTCTCTGCCCTGTCTTGTCATCCCCATTCCATTGCTCACACAGGGCAGCATGGCAGCCGTTAGCCACAGGTGTGTATGGAACACTGGAAATGTGGTCAGTTCTAGCGGAGCCGTGCTGTGCGTGTAAAGTACCCACGGGATTTTATAGGCA
>NW_016107887.1:1148983-1150292 GCF_001604975.1 Cebus imitator | reverse complement strand
TCATTTTTTACATTATTAATATGTTGTAATTGAATTGGTATTTTGGTACAGAAAGCTTTTATTACATTTAGAATTATGTCTTTAGGCTAGAGTCCCAGAACAAAGATCACAAAGTACGAACACTTTTAAGGTTCTTGACACTTTAAAAATGACTTTCCAACAGGGCATGGTGACGCGTGACTATAATGTCAGCACTTTGAAGGCCCAGGACTTGAGACCAGCCTGGGCAACATAGCAAAAACCTGCCTCTATTATTACTTAAAAAAAAAAAAGTTAAAAATATTTTAAAAATTGAAAAATTACTTCCCAAAGCATTTGCTAGTATACACGTCCACCAGCAATATCAGTCTCTGTCTCTCATTATTTTTTGAAAATATGAGCAATTTATGGGGTGGAAGATACTTTAAGGCAGTGTCATATTTTGGGATGATGTGTCCTGAGCCGCAACAAAACATCTTCTGAATCCCAAACCTCGAAATTGGCTAAGACCCAAAAAGTCAGTCATTTGCGTTTGGCAGATTAAATGAAACACATCGCCTTTCCCCCAACTGACAATTCCCCATCAGGCATCACCAAGGACCAGAAAAAGGCCAGGGACTCTGGTAGAAGTCTGGGATACTGTGAGGCCATTGCAAATGGCTTTTTTCCCGGGCTCTGTCACAAGCTGGGAGAACAGTCCTAGGGATGACAGAGTTGGGGAGGACAGGACACACCCAGATTCTGTTCCTTCCCCTCCTTTAGGCACTGCAGGCAGAACTGTGGGTTTGACTCATAAATGACTTGATGATGAGCATCTCCAGTGGAAGAGGGCAGTCTAGGCCGAGGCTCACTAGGGGCAGGCCTGGGGGAAGGTGAGAGGCACCAATGTCAGCATTGCTGACAAGGGTTACGCCTGTGTCGTGGCAAGGTTTGGCAAGCACCTGCCACAGCAAAAGCCTTCTAGAAAGCTGGCAGTGTCCACTTATTAGCATCGAACTTAAGTAAATGGAAAGAGGTTATTAATTCCCTTTAACTTATGTGTATCTACATGTATATAAATATCAAAATGTTAAGAGGGGTTCTTTTTTTTTCCAAATTTCTGTTGATCTGAAAAGAGGGGTTATTTCTGTATTTCTGAGATGATGAGTGATTTTTATATTCTTCTTTATACTTGTATATTATTTGTAAATTTCTAAAATAAATACCATTTTAAAATTGAAAACATCCAGACTCCATAAATCATTGTAAAAATAAGTGAAAACTCAATTGGAAGAAAATTCTAGTTAAATATGGCAGCTGGAACATCAAAATTTATTTCCTCTTCCTACTT
>NW_016107887.1:1146653-1148383 GCF_001604975.1 Cebus imitator | reverse complement strand
CTGTTTAAAAGCAGGCTGTGCCCCATAGAACAGGGCCTGCCCCATCTAGATGCTTAATAAACACTTGTTAATGAATGGGTGAAAGGGTAGAGGAATGGCCTTCCAGTTGGGACTGAGCCCTCCCTGGTTAAGAAAGCGCATTGGGCTTTGGGGCGTGCCTGCTCTTCGCCTTTCGCTGCTGTCCATTGATTTCTTTTTCCAGGAAGAAAAATGGCATCCAGGCTGGGCACAATGGCTCACGCCGGTAATCCTAGCACTTTGGGAGGCCAAGGTGGGTGGATCACCTGAGGTCAGGAGTTCAAGACCAGCCTGGCCATCATGGTGAAACCCCATCTTTAAAAAATAAAAGAAAAATGGCGTCTGTTGCAGGTGATCCACAACCAAGTGTGGTGGCTCAGGTGGTCAACCTGCCCTTGGTGAGCTCCACGTATGAGCTCATGTCCTCAGCCTATGTCAGCACAAAGGACCAGTATCCCTACTTGAAGTCTGTGTGTGAGATGGCAGAGAAGGGCATGAAGACCATCACCTTGGCAGCCATGACTGGTGCTCTGCGCATCATCCAGAAGCTAGAGCCGCAAATTCCAGTTGCTGATACCTATTGCCATAGGGGGCTAGACAGGACTGAGGTTGTTGCCAATGCCCAGGGTGCTGTGACTCGGGCCAAAGATGCTGTGATGACTACTGCAACTGGGCCCAAGGATTCCGTGGCCAGCATGATCACAGGGGTGACAGACAAGAGCAAAGGGACAATGACTGGTAGTGTGGAAAGACCAAGTCTGTGGTCAGTGGCAGCATTAACACAGTCCTGGGGAGTCGGCTGATGCAGCTCGTGAGCAGTGGCGTGGAAAATGCACTCACCAAATCAGAGCTGTTGGTAGAGTGGTACCTCCCGCTCACTGAGGAAGAACTAGAAAAAGAAGCAAGAAAAGTTGAAGGATTCAGTATGGTTCAGAAGCCAAGCTGTTCTGTTAGACTGGGATCTCCGTCTGCCAAGCTTCGTGCCTGTGCCTACCAGTAGGCTCTCAGCAGGGTTAAAGAAGCTAAGCAGAAAAGCCAAGAGACCATTTGTCATCGCCATTCTGCTGTTCACCTGATTGAATTTGCCAGGAAGAACGTGCACAGTGCCAATCAGAAAATTCAGGACGCTCAGGGTAAGCTCTGCTTCACCTGGGTGGACTGGAGAAGGAGCACTGGATGCGATGATACTGATGAGTCCACTGTGCTGAGCACATCGAGTCACAAACTCTTGCTACTGCCCGGAGCCTGACTAAGCAGCTGCAGACCATGTGCCACACCCTCCTGTTCAGCATCTAAGGCTGACAGCAGAATGTCCAAGATCAGGCCCCGCAATGGGGGTGGTGGCAGGCAACATCTACTCGGTGTTCCGCAGTGCTGCCTCCTTTAAGGAGTGTCTGACAGCCTCCTCACTTCCAGCAAGGGGCAGCTGCAGAAAATGGAGAAATCTTTAGATGACGTGATGGATTATCTTGTTAACAACACACCCCTCAACTGGCTGGTAGGTCCCTTTTATCCTCAGCTGACGGAGTCTCAGAATACTCAGGACCAAGGTGCAGAGATGAACAAGAGCAGCCAGGAGGCCCAGCGATCTGAACACAAAACTCATTAAACCTGCCCCTGTTGGCCAGGCATGGTGGCGTACGCCTGTCATCCCAGTACTTTGGGAGGCCAAGGGGGCAGATCACAAGGTCAGGGGTTCAAGACCAGCCTGA
>NW_016107887.1:1136858-1145434 GCF_001604975.1 Cebus imitator | reverse complement strand
CTCCCCTGATACAGCAGAGAAGAAAGATGAGAAGAAGGAGGAGTCTGAAGAGTCAGACGATGACATGAGATTTGGCCTCTTTGATTAAACTCCTCCTCTGCTGCAAATAAAGCCTTTCTATGCATCCAAAAAAAAAAAAAACACACACACACATTAGAAGAACCTTTCCACATTGAGACACTGAATCTGTGCCCCCAAGGCTGAGGCCACATTATGGCTCTGGCACACAAGGGCTAGATGCATGTGCACCCGTGCTCAGTGCCAGGCTCTCCTGGGGTGGCTGCTGCTGCCCTGTCACCTTGGCCCATTAGGAAGAGCCCAAGTAAATGGCTGGAACAGAGGGAAGGGGGAAGAACAGCTGGGGCTGGGAAGCAAGGATGAAGCTTGGCTGTTCCTAAGCCCAACTGCACAGGGGCCTTGAGCATCGGTGGACAGGACACCATTAAAGCACTCCCGGCCCTCTGCCCTGCTGGAAGATGGACCTCCCTCGTCCCAAGCCAGGCACCCTGCCTTCAGGTGATTCTGGACCAGCCCTGTCCCTGCCACTTGCCCTGGGGAGGGGATTGTTTCACAGACCCTTAACACCTAACAGCCCATCCTGCTTTCACTTAGGGGGACCCTCGTTTATCAAATACCATCTTCAATTTACACTGGTTGCCTTCTCTCTGCCAGCCTGTGAGGAAAAACCATTTTTCCAGTCCTCTGCAGAAATGGAGGCTCTGAGAAGCTAAATAACAACCCCCAGTCCGGTCTCTGCACCTGAGCCTGGCGAAGATTCCTCCGAGAGCTTTCCAGATTCCACACTTGCTGACTGTGGCTTCTTCTCTGCAGGGCACTGGCTAGCCCTGGGGACACTCAAAGGTAAATGGGCCCTGTTTTTTTCCTTCCAGGAGTTTACTTATCTTAGAAGAGATTGGAAGGTAGCCACGTGACTACAGAGCACGAGTCAGAATCGGGTCGCTGTTGTAGGAGCACAAAGGAGAGGGAGAAATTCAGATAGGGCAGGCGGGAAGAGTTCAGGGCCCTTTCTAAGGAAGGAGGACTCGTGTTGACTCTTGGGCGAAACAAGGGCTCTCTAGGCAGTTTGGAAAGGAAGTCCATCCAGTGCGGGGGGACGCGCATCAGCCACGGTCAGCTGGGACAAGCTGGTGGGCAGCCTCAGAGGCCAAGGGCCGGGAGGGCAGAGGCTGAACCTTAGGCGGCTTCCCTGGCAGCACTTGCAGGCCAGCTTCTAGGAGGCAGAGTCCAGGCAGGAATGCCTGAGGATGAGAAGGTATTGGGGAAGCAACCAGAGTTGGGCAGTGGGAACAGAGAGGAAGAGACCAACTGGAAGGACACTGCTGAGGGAAGGACAGAGGACTGGGACAGGGAGGAGGCAGGGGAGGAAGGCCCAAAGGAAGCCCTCCCCTTGGGCCACCAGGAGACAAGAGACACCCTATCCTCTTCTGTCGCTGGTGGGTTTTAAAGCTCTGCATGTTAATTTCCTTAAAAAAAAAAATGGTCCATAATCCCAGCACTTTGGGAGGACGAGGTGGGAAGATCACCTGAGGTTGGGAGCTTGAGACCAGCCTAACCAACATGGAGAAACCCCATCTCTATTAAAAATACAAAATTAGTCAGGTGTGGTGGTGCATGCCTGTAATCCCAGCTACTCAGGAGGCTGAGGCAGGAGAAACCTTGAATCTGGGCGGCAGAGGTTGCAGTAAGCTGAGATCCTGCCACTGCACTCCAGCCTGAGCAACAGAGCAAGACTCGGTCTGAAAAGAAAAAAAAATAGACCAAAGGGTGGATAAACAAACTGTGATATAGACATACAGTGGAATATTATTCAGCCTGAAAAAGCAAGGAGATTCTGACACGTGCTACTACATGGATCAACGTTGGTATGAACATTGTGATAAGTGAGATAAGCCAGACACAAAAGGACACATCCTGTATGGTTCCACTTACATGAGGTCCCTAGAATAATCAACCTTGCAGTGACAGAACTAAAATGGTGGTTGCCGGCACCTGAGGGGAGAGGAACGGGAAGTGAGTGTTTAATGGGTGCGGAGTTTCAGATGGAGAATGTGAAAAAGTTCTGTGGATGGGTAGTGGCGACGGTTGCACACCAAAGCAAATGTACTTAATGCCACTGAACTGCACATTTTAGCATGGTTAAGATGCTCCATTTCAGGGGGATGTGCTGGCTCACACCTGTAATCCCTGCACTTTGGGAGGCTGACGTGGGAGGATAGCTTGAGTTTAGGAGTTCATACAAACCACAGTGCTTCCATTATTCATGTTATTATTATTATTATTATTATTTTAAGATGGGTTTTCACCATGATGGCCAGGCTGGTTTTGAACTCCTGACCTCAGCTGATCCACCCACCTCAGCCTCCCAAAGTGCTAGGATTACAGGCATGTGCCACCGCACCCGGCTTCCATTATTCACATTAAAAAGAAAAAAAAAGGAGTTCAAAACCATCCTGGAGCCAGTCACAGTAGCTCATGCCTATAATCCCAGCACTTTGGGAGGCCAAGGAGGGTGGATCACCTGAGGTCAGGAGTTCGAGACCACCTTGGTCAACATGGTGAAACCCTGTCCCTGCTAAAAATACAAAAATTAGCTGGGTGTGGTGTGGGCGCCCAGCTACCCAGGAGGCTGAGGCAGGAGAATTGCCTCAACACAGGAGGCAGAGGTTGCAGTGAGCGAAGATTGCACCATTTCACTCTAGCCTGGGCGAAAGAGCAAAATTCTGTCAAAAAAAAAAAAAAAAAAACCAAAAATGAAAGAAACAGCCTGGGTAACACAATGGAACCTGTCTCTGCAAGAAAATACAAAACGCAAAAATTAGCTGGGCATGGTGGCATGCACCTGTAGACCCAGCTACTTCGGAAGCTGAGCTGGGAGGATGATTTGAGTCCAGGAGGTGCAGGCTACAGTAAGCCAAGATGGTTCCACTGTACTCCAGCCTTGGCGACAGAGTGAGACCCTGTCTGAAAAAAATGACACAATACATATTAGATATATTAACACACACACACACACACACACACACACACACACACACACACACACACACACAAATAGGCCAGTGCAGGATGAACCAGAAGAGAGCTGCTTTGTTCAGTATGACTGACTAAGAGTAATGATGCTATTCACTGAGACAGGAAGCAGACCGGGTGAGCAGGTTTGTGGGGAGAGATGAGGTCAGCTCTTGGAGGTGACCATGCTCCTGATGATCAAGCCTTCAGTAGAGGCCTCCTGTGCCCTCATGGGAGGTGCTTTGCCCCTTCCTCCATCAGCCTCGCAAGGCGAAGACTCTTGCTTTCATTTCACAGGGGAGCTATGGCATTTAGCCAGTATGACCCAGTTTTGTCCAGCGCACTGTGTCCGGCTGGGTTTGGGTGCTGAGGGCCATCCCCTGTGATGTGGCCAGCGGGGAGGGTGTGACCTGGAGCTGAGAGAGCAGATGAGAGTGAGAGGAGCAGCAGCGTTTCCTGCACTGAGATCCTGGTAAAGCCACGGGCATGGCTTAGCCCCTGCAGGAAGGAAGGAAGAGGAAGAGAGGTGAGGGCCAGCCCTGGGGAAGCTCTACATGTAAGACTCTCTACTGAGTCCTGCCGATCACAGCAGCCCCTCCTGGAGCAACGTCCACCCCAATGTCCCCAGGTGAAGACCTCGGCCTTGCTCAGCTCCTGCCCAGCAGCTGATGCTGCGGCCTCTGCCAAGCATGAGGAGAGGAGCCAGCTCAAAGTGACTCATTCTAACTCAGACTGGCTCCATGGGTGCGGATCAACACCCCAGACGGCACCTGGCAGTGAGGAGCCACGGGAGGAGAGGTACGTGCCAGACTCCACTGGACGGCACTTGGAGTCTTGGCGGAAGCACAGACACCAGCCTGACACCCAGCCAGCCCAGCCAGTGATGAGTGGAGAGGAGGCAAGGCTGGGGGCTGGTGGGTGACTTTGTAATTCCCAAGCCGGGGGAAAATCTGTACCGGTTTTCAGGAGGAGGTCACTTCCCAGCTCCAAATAACAGAAGCATCCAGAAGGAAATAACCGGCGACTTCTGCCAATTGATCTGGAGACTGGGAAAAGGTCCCACAGTTATTAATAACCTCTGTGTTCTGGGAACTGATTTCATGCACCAGACAAAAGGATTAAACAGTTGTTCTTGAAGGCAAAGTGGTTTCAGCCAACCCTCCCCTTTCTGTCTTCCAATAAATAAGCATTTTTCTCCACAGGAACACTTTAAGATGATTGGCCCCTTGACAGATCTGGTGAGCTGGGAGCTGTGTGGCTGACTTGCATATTTTGATAACCACTCTGTCCTCATGAAGTGCTTTCTGCGGGCAACCCTCATTTCACTCGCTCTGAGTGTGTTGGTGAGAACAGTTGCTCCTGTGGCTTCTGGAAGATGGACTCCACTCCTGACTCCTGGCAGGAGCCCACTGTCTCTCTTCCAGGATTCCTACAGGAATATATATATATATATATATATATATATATATATAATGTGTGTATATATATATATTTATATATAAATATAATATATATATTATATTTATATATAAATATATATATATTTATATATATAAATATAATATATATATTTATATATAAATATATATATATATTTATATATATAAATATAATATATATTTATATATAAATATTATATTTATATATAAATATGTATATATTTTATATATATATATATTTTTTTTTTTGAGACAGAGTCATGTTTTGTCGCCAGGCGTCAGGCTGGAGTGCAGTGGCACAGTCTTGGCTCACTGCAATCTCCATCTCCTGGGTCCTAGCAATTCTCCTGCCTCAGCTTCCTGAGTAGCTGGGACTACAGGTGCACACCACCACGCCCAGGTAATTTTTGTATTTTTTAGTGGAGACGGGTTTCACCATATTGGCCAGGATGGTCTCAATCTCTTGACCTCGAGATCCGCTCGCCTTGGCTTCCCAAATTGCTGGGATTAACAGGTGTGAGCCACCACGCCCGGCTGAGAGACACTATGTTAATTAATCCTTGCAAAGTTAGTGCAATGAACTTCAACTTGTACAACAGAGTTATGGTGATGCTGTTGTACAAATTGAAGTTCATTGCATTAACTTTGCAAGGATGACAGCTGGCCTTTTGCAGGTATTGAGCCCACTCAGTAAGAGGATACAAATAAACAGGTTAAGAGCTGAGAGACTGTTAGAGAGACAGCTTCCTGTAGAGATGTGTTAGAAACCACAGCCGGTTCACTCACTTACTAAACTATGAGCAACTGGAAGGTAGGGTAAGTGTCTCACCGATATCCATACTTACATCTGACAGTGCCCATCAAGATTAGCGGCTCTGTAAATTAATATAATTGAATGCTATTGTGACATGGAATAATTAAAAAAGACAACCAGCAACTACTTACAACTCCATTCTTATGATAATTTATTTCCTGATGTCAGCCAAGGAGATAAGAACTGAAACCGCCTTTGCACAATTGTGACTGAGACAGTGAAAGAGATCTAACTTAACTGACTCCATCTTGCTTCTAACCTCCAAGCTGTCCTTGTTCATTCCTGGGCATAGGCTAAACAAGTTTTGGGAGAAACTTAGTTTACAGTTTAATCAAAGATGGATAACAGCCCTTTCCCAAGCAGACCTCCTTCTTGCCTGGGGACTACATTGCCTTTGTAGGACAAACATTAGCCACAAGATTAGAAATTATGGTTTAGGAGTGATTCTGACCCTCTCCACACTGCTCCTAGTATCAGTACCTGAGATATTCTTCAGACCCTGCACTTGAAGGATCCACTGGCACCACCCAGATCAATAAACTGGCTCTTCTGATGTTGTGGCCCCCACACATGAACTGAGTCAGTGCAAGAGGACAGCTTCAACTCCCTATGATTTCATCCCTGATCAATCTGCACTCCTGGCTCCCTGGCTTCCCCTCACCTACCAAATTATCTTTAAAAGGTCTGCTCCCTGAATGTTTGGAGAGACTGATTTGAGTAATAATAAAGCTCTGGTCTCTGGCACAGCTGGCTCTGAGCGAATTACTCTTTCTCTATTGCAATTCCCCTGTCTTGATGAATTGGCTCTATCTAGGCAGCATGCAAGGTGAGCCCCTTTAGTGGTTACACACAGTCTCTTGTCCTTGCTCCCCACTGTCCCCATTGGTGGGATCCCTAGTCCCCAAACATGGTTAGGAGCAGCTATTTGCCAGGTTCTGTGACTCACTCACAGATCAACCTTGGTCAAGTTCACAGTTCATCTGTGCACTCAGCACATGCAAAGATAAATTCTTCTTTCCTGTCCCTCTTCCTGTAGCCCCTTGGTCTACTGATGTAAATGATGACCAGAGGCTTTCTAACTCCTCAAAGCCTCCCACCTAAATGACTACACAAGCTGCTTAACTGGCCTCTTGTCCCCACCCCCTTTTTTCTTTTGAGATGGAATTTCACCGTTGTTGCCCAGGCTGGAGTGCAATGGCGTGTTCTTGGCCCACTACAACCTCCGCCTCCCAGGTTCTCATGATTCTGTCTCGGCTTCTAGAGTAGCTAGGATTACAGGCATGTGCCACCATGCTCAGCTAATTTTGTATTTGTAGAGATGGGGTTTTGCCATGTTGGCCAGGCTGGTCTCAAACTCCTGATATCAAGTGATCCCCCTGCCTCAGGCTCCCAAAGACCTGGGATTATACATCCTCACCTGTCCCCTTCAACCCAGTTTCCTTTCTGCAGTGAGAGTGCTTTTTTCTTTTTCTTTTTTTGTTGAGACAGTCTTGACTGTTGCCCTGGCTGGAGTGCAATGGTGTGATCTTGGGTCACTGCAATCTCTGCCTCCCGGGTTCAAGAGATTCTCCTGCCTCGGCCTCCAGAGTAGCTAGGACTACAGGCACGTGCCACCACACTCTGCTCATTTTTGTATTTTTAGTAGAGAGGGGTTTCATCACGTTGGCCAGTGTAGTCTCAAATTCCTGACTTCAAGCGATCCGCCCGCCTCGGCCTCCCACAGTGTTAAGATTACAGCATGAGCCACCGTGCCTTGTCTGAGAGTGCCTTTATTCAAACACAACCGGGTTTTAATTCAGCCTCCTGAATAGCTAGGGCTGCAGGTACATGCCACCACACCCGGCTCCTGGCAGATTCTTACAAAAGTAAACATACCTATGACCCAGCATTTCACTCCTGAGTACCTACTTACAGGAAATGGAAACGTTCACAAAAAGACTTGTACTTGTTTTTCAAAAAAGTTTTATCTATAATAGCCAACCACTGGAAACAATCCAAATGTCCATCAATTGGTGAACAAATTGTAGTAATCGATGCAATGGAATACTGCTTAGCAATTTAAAAAAATGAATTACTGATACACATGACTTAGACGAATCTCTAAAGCATGATGCTAAATGAAAGAAACTAGACACAGAGGACCACATACTGTATTTACAAGAAAGAACAGAAAAGGCAGAACCATTGTTTCAGAAAGCTGACCAGTAGTTAGCCAGAGCTGGGAATGGGGGAAGGGACTTGACTGCAAAGGGGCAAGACCGATGGTTGGGGTAATGTTGGTTTTACAACTGTATGAGTTTGTTGAAACCCACTGAATACTTTATTTAAGATTGGTAAACTATGCTGTTTGTAAATTATACCTAAATAAAGTTGATTTAAAATAAATATGCTGGGTGTGGTGGCTCACTCCTGTAAACCCAGCATTTTGGGAGGCCGAGGCAGGCAGATCTTGAGGTCAGGAGTTTGAGACCAGCATGGCCAACATGGAGAAACCCCATCTCTACTAAAAGTACAAAAATTAGCTGGGCGTGTTGATGGGCACCTGTAATCTCAGCTACGCGGGAAGCTGAGGCAGGAGAATTCCTTGAACCTGGGAGTGAGACTCCACCTCAAAAGAAAAAAGTAAATAAATGTATATAATAGTGAAAAAACCCACCATCTGTAAAAAAAATTAAAGAAATGATAGAGAATTGCATGGTGAGGAGGCTTAAGACAGGAAGCTCTCGAGAAATCAACTTCCATCCAACCCGGTGCTGTTTGGTGCAGGAGGGGTATCCTGGCAGATCGTTCCTAGGCTGTGGTTCTCAAACTTTGCTTGACATCAGGACAGCTTGGGAACTTGGAAGAAAACAAAGGCCCAGCCCCTATCCTGCTGCAATGAGCCTGGCCTCTTTGTCCTTGTCAGTCACATTCTTAGGTGGTAGCCATGTTGGACTTCCCTGGTTTGCACTAACTCACACTGCTAGTTCCTCCCCAGAGCTTTGTGTGCACTTTCCCTTCCTGGAGGGCTCAGGCACCTTCCTGCTGCTGGGGTTGGGTTAGGCCCCCTTATCATGTGCCCCTGGCTTACTGGGCCTGCTTTCCATAGCACGCAACTTATAATTGCTTGTTTGCCATCTGCCTTCCTCAGGAGAAAGTAAGCTCTATGAGGACGGGGCCCAGGTTACCAGTGTGTGGAACGGTGCCTGACACACTGTTAATTTACCTGTTCTTTGACCGTGGTCCTGAAGGGATGCCCAGGAGGATTGAGGAAGTTGAGGTCAAGATTGTGGCCCAGTGTGGAAAGCTCCAAG
>NW_016107887.1:1125823-1130548 GCF_001604975.1 Cebus imitator | reverse complement strand
GCAATGTGCAAGATTAACTCAGGATCAAAATCTAAACTTAAGAGCTGAAACTATAATACATAAGGGGAAAGCTTCATGACATTGGATTTGGTAATGATTTCATGTGTATGGCACCGAGAGTACCTGCAACAAAAGAAAAACTAGGTAAATTAGACTTCATCAATGTTTAGTCTTAGAGTTTTTTTCTGTTTTGTTTGTTTGCTTTTGACACAGAGTTTTCCTCAGGCTGGATTGCAGTGGTGTGATCATGGCTCACTGCAATCTCCACCTTCTGCACTCAAGCAATCCTCTTGTCTCAGCATCCTGAGTAACTTGGACTAGAGGTATGTGCCACCATGCCCAGTTATTTATTTTTTGGAGAGATGGAGTATCACTATGTTGCTCAGGTTGGTCTCGAAATTTTGAACTCATGTAATCCTCCTGCCTTGGCCTCCCAAAGTGCTGGGATTATAAGTGTCAGCCACTGCACCCAGCCAGGTCTTAGTTCTTTAACTTGGAGAATAATAGGTTTTTTTTTTTTTTAAATGTAATAATAACCTCTTTTTATCTCTTGATATCTGCAGGATCTCTTTCATTGCTGATATTGGTCATGTGTTGTCTCTTTTCTTGTCTTTGGGTTTATCAAGCTTATTGTCTTTTCAATAATCCACTCTTTGTTTTGCTAAACCTTTCTGTTCTATATCTGCTTTATATTTTATTAATTTTTGTTCTTATTTTTATTTCCTTATGTTTTCTTTCCTTTGGTTTAAGTTGTTATCTTTGTAGCTTCTTAAGCTAGAAATTTAGATACTGGTTTTAAATTGCTTTCTACTATAGTGTAATGCACTTAGAGCTATACATTTCTAATCTCTGCTTTTGCTGTTTAACTTAGGCATTTGTATGTAGTAATTTATTTGCATTCAGTTCAAAATATTTTAATTTTCTGTTTGATTTCTTTCTTGACTATGGGCTATTCAGAAGTGTTCTGCTTAACACACAAACAGTTGGGGTTTCTAATAATCTTTCTTTTGTTCATTTCTTGTTTATTTCCGCTTTGGTCAGAGATCATCCCTGCACGATTTCCTCTTTCGAAGTTTGTTAAGGCTCGCTTTCCCGTCCAACACATGTTATATTTTGGTACATGTGCACTTGAAAAGAATGTGTATTCTCTAGTTGCTGGATGTAGTGTTCCATATAAATGTCTGTAAAGCCAAGCTCATTAATTCTGTTGTTCATTTTTTTTATATACTCATTGACCTTTTATCTGATTTTCCTAGAAGTTGCTCAAAGAGATTTGTTAAAATCTCCAACTATGATTACAGATTCGCCTATTTCTCTTTCTTCTATTTTTCTGCTTCATTTGTTTTGAAGCTCTCTTACTAGGTACATACAAGTTTCTGATTGTTATGTCTTCCTGTTGAATTATTCCTTTTATCATTAGGAAATGTCAGGCTTTAACTGCATTACTACTTCTGGCATGAAGTCTATTTTGTCTGATATTAATTTAGCCATACCTTTCATCTGGTTAGTGTTTGCACAATACAGCTTTTGCCATCTTTTGACTATTTATCTTTCTATGATTTTATATTTAAAGTGTATCTCAGGTTAGGCATGGTGGCACGTGCCTGTAGTCCCAGCTACTTAGGAGGCTGAGATAGGAGGATGGCTTGAGCTCAGCCAGGAGTTCAAGACCAGCCTAAGCAAAATAGTAGGACTCCATCTCTACTAAAAAAAAGAAAAATTAGGTGGGCATGGTGGCGTGTGCCTGTAGTTCCAGATACTCAGGAAGCTGAGGTGGGAGAATCATTTGAGCCCAGGAGTTTGAGGCCGCAGTGAGCTATGATTGCACCACTGCACCCCAGCCTGGCTGGTGGGCTCCTGTAATCCCAGCTACTTGGGAGGCTGAGGCAGGAGAATTGATGGAACCCAGGAGGCAGAGGTTGCAGTGAGCTAAGATCATTCCACCAGACTCCAGCCTGGGCAACAGAGAGAAATTCTGTCTCAATAAACAAATAAATAAAAAAGAAATAAAATTCAATGAAGAGCAGGACTTTTTATATAGTTTCAAAGCACCTCTCTACAACATATTTATATGAACGGGAAAAGAACATCTTTATAGGCTGGGTGCGGTGGTGCCCACCACCACCCCTGGCTAATTTTGCATTTTTAGTAGAGACAGGGTTTCATCATGTTGGCCAGACTGATCTCAAACTCCTGGCCTCAAAGAATCCTCCTGCCTCAGCCTCCCAAGGTGCTGGGATCACAGGCATGAGCCTCCATGCCTGGCCTATTTTCTTTATAGTTGTATAAGCTCATGTTTTCCTGTTTTATTGAAAGGCTTATAATCCATTGTTACTATTTATTTTGATGTTCAGATTGTGCCTGCTTTGACTAGCAGAGAACACTTTGAGGTGGCTTCTGTGCCCTTTTGACATGTCCCTATCCTTCTTTGGGCACTTCCTTGCATTTTGGCACCAGGTGTTATGGAATCATTTTATACTTTCCCTGCCTGAGTCCTGTAATTAGCCATTTTTCTAAGGATCCCTGCTTCCCTTTTAGTGAAAAATGTTATTTGGAAGCGAAAATCTGGGTAATAAGTATGTATATGTATGTGTGTATATTATATATGTGTGTGTGCATATATATTCATAAATCTACAGCTGTGATATTCTATTCCAAATGAACATCACAGGATTCTTTCTATTTTCTCCTTTATAACTCTTTCTCTGACTCCCCAAGCTGAACTTGCTTCCCCCAACATGAGGGTTCCCTCCTCACCCTGCTTGGGCCTTGACTCTCCACACCACACCACGCCAGCCTCTCTGGGTGGATGTCCTCTTCATCCTGATGAGTCACCTGCATCCCACATTGGGCTGCTCCTATGCAGACATGTCATCCTCAATCTGTTTGACCCTGACACCATGCTCTGAGCTGTGATGTCTTCCTCCACACACCCTACCCAAAAACCACAGATACCTACCTTGCTCTGTCCCATCTAATGGCTTTAGAACTAGATTTATCAGGAAGGGAAGAAAAGAGAAGGCAATAGAAAGAGAAACATGAATTGCCCTCATTTTTGAAGAAAATTTTCACTGGGTATGAAGAGGGAGACCCAGGCATCTCAGATTAACTTCCCCTTTTCATTTCTAAGACTGTAAACTTCCCCTTTTCATCCCTAAGACTGTAAACCAAAGCCCTTTTCATATGTAATTCCTGAGACTGTAAATTAAAACTCTTTTCATATGTTAAGCTATAACCTAAGATTCTTCCACATGTAATATCTAAAGTATAAGCCTATATAAAGAAGGAACCTTCCTTTGTTAGGGGAGCTTGGCTGTTAGGCAACTATGCCACCTTGCTCCTGGCCAAATAAACTCCTTCCTCCTGTATTCGGTGTCTGAGAGATCCGTTTCCCACAGCCGCTCCTGCTACAGGTATAGAATTTTTCTGTATTGAAAGATGCCATTCCATTGTCTCCTGACTTTCATAGTTGCTATTGACAAGTCAGCCATAACTCATTGCTACTTCTTCCAATGTAATGTGTTTTATTTTTCCTGGCCACTTTTAAAGTTTTTTTCTTGTCTTGACATTTTTATGTGTAATTTTCTTTGTATTTATTCTCCTTTGAAAGCTTTCTGAATCTGTGAGTTGATTTCTGTATCAGATTTTGAAAATTATTGCCCATTATGTCTTCAAATATTGCTTGCCTTATTATTGTCTCCCTTCTTTCTTTCTAAGAATCCAGTTATATGTGCATTATAACTTTTGATTGTGTCTCAATATGTATCTTTTACTCAGACTTTTTAAATTATTTTATCTTTTATTTTCATTCATTATTTTCATTATTTTCTCAGCTTAAGTGTTTTCTGTATACCTGTCTTTGAGCTCATTGATCCTGTCATCTGTGTTCAAGTTGCCATTAAATCCATTCAATGGATTCTTAATTTCAGATTGTTGTTGAACAATTATTGAATGTCTATTTGAATTTTATAGATTCCAATTCTTTGTAGAAATTCCCTATCTTTTTATTTATCTTGTCCATCTTTCTACATTCTATGTATTTATAATAGCTTTGTTCAAATTCTTCCCTAATAATTCCAATAGCTGAATCATCTGTGTTGTGGTGGTGAGATAAACACTTTCACCCCAAATCTGGTTTAAATGTCAAGACTGATGATAACAGACACACACACACACACACACACACACACACACACCACCACCACCACCAAGAGGATATGAAAATGTTATTCATATTTGAGGATTTCTGTGAAAAGCCTGGAAACTTTGCAGGAAAGACCAAAAATGGCTTCAGAGAGCTGAGAAAAGAGATTGACCTTGGAGTTACTAGATGGTGGCACTGAGGCTGAGGGTCTCCATGCCTGGGCCAGAGCTTGCATGGTTTAAACTTCCTGCTGAGACTAAAGGAGGGAGTACCTGGGCTTTCTTACCAGTTGGCACAGATGTAAGACCAGATGTAAAACAAAGAGAGGGTGGTGGAACTTTAAATCTGTCAGCACTCAGACATCAAAAGTGGAGTCAGATTGGTTTGAGTTCAGTGGGATGTACAACAAATTGATCGTAATCAGCAACAGATTTATTTGTTCTTTCTCCACTTCCACTGCTTCATTTGGCTAGCCATGAAAGAAAGAAAAAGAGAGAGAGGGAGGGATAGAGGGAGGGTGGACAACAAGGAAGGATGGAAAGAAAGAACAGAAAAGAAATTTTTTAAATGTTTAGTAGAGT
>NW_016107887.1:1114227-1124501 GCF_001604975.1 Cebus imitator | reverse complement strand
TCAAATTCTTCTAGGTGGCACAGCATGAGAAGAGGTTTGCTGCTACCTACTACATCCTACCCCAAAGTGGAACCTGTCTAGATGCTTTATCTTCACTGTGATCTATCACAGGACTATCCTTATTTAGGTAGGAGGTAGAGAAATGGGTGATGGTTGTCAAGACAATAACGTAATTCAGCAGAGGCTTTAGCTACATGAATAACTGATGGAATTTCCAAATATTTTTTCCTTTCTCAATCATACTATGGAATTATTGCCTTCCTCCCATACAGGGAAGTTTGCATTTTAAGATTCTCGTGGCTCAGTCTTTAACCCAACAAAACAATTGTCAATGGTAGAGTTTCAGCCATCTACAATGAGTTGAAGGAAGAAAAAGGTATTTGGGGGAATAGGGCCTTATTGTCATTCCTGAGGTCTTTCTCATTCAGTAACTACTGGTTTCATCTATTCCTCAGGCTGGCTCAGGATCTGAAGGAACAGCAGAATAACTGATTGAAGGAGAGTGCATTTGTAGTCAGGTAGACTCTTGTTCTTAAACCCCCATGTTACCTAAGGAAGTTCTTCAACCTCTTTAAGTTTGGTTTGCTCCTCTGTAAGATAAGGCAAATAATGCGCATCTCCTAGGGCCGTGGTGAGACTTATGTGAGATGTAAAGTTCCCCAAATACAGGAAACAGTACATTGTCCTCACTGGTCTTCATTAGCTCTTCATTTAGTCCTCTGCAAAATTAGGATGATGTCAACTTTACAGAATTGTTTTGATGCTGTAGTTAAATGAGACCATGGAGGTGAAGGGATTTTCAGATGTAAAATGCTGTGCAAAAGAATATTCAGTGCCTGTGTCAGTGGTGACACTTGCACTGACTGACTCGCCAAATGATCTCATGTGAAAGCCCATTCTGGCTAATTTTGTTCCTATGGCATCTTGGCTGTCAATGCCACCTTGAATTCCACTGTGTCTCTAAAGAGCAGGTGAGTGCCATCTCCCAGGATGCCCTCTCTGAGCAGACCAAGCCGGTACCTATACGGCGGTACCTCGGTACACCCTCTGGCTGTTGTCATCCCTCCAGTCCCTGGGATAGCCCCACACCCCATTAGGTGCCGCGGGGGTGCAGTGCTTGAAATCACACACAAGAGCGATCCTACCTCTGAATCGTGCTAGCTGTGTGACTGTGGGCAAGCCCATTAACTCTTGACCACCACTTTGCTCATCTATAAGCCAAGTGGATAATAATATCTGTTTTGCAGGGTTGCTGTAAAGGCTGAATGAAGTAAGGGGAAGTCTGGGATGCGTGGGAGATAGTAAATGACAGCTGTCCCTGTGCGCCCCCTGACGCCTCCCGCCCGGTCCTCGCCGTGCACTGGGTCAGTGTCAGCATCCTTCCACGCGTGCTCTCTCTCTGCCACCGCACACCCAAAGACGGCGCCTCTAGCGGCTCTCACCTGCGGGGCAGCGCAGAGGGCCCAGGTCCGCAGTAGCAGGGAGCTTCGTGAGAGCCAATCAGAGCGCGGAAGGCGGTGAAAGAGCCAATGGGCTTGGCGGCGGGGCCTGGGCAAGGCCGGGGGCTGGGCCTGGGCGAGGCCGGTCGCGGCGCTGGCTGCGCGCCTGCTCTGGACGCTGGGGGCGTCGGGGCCTCCCTGCGGGGCCGGCTCTTTTACCGCCGCGCTGGCCGCGCTCCAGGCCGGCCACCGGCCCCACCGCGCCGCGCTTCGCAGCCCCAGAGAGCGGGAATAAATTAAGCTATTCTTAGTAGGGCCTGAAAAGGAGCCCTTCTGACTGCTAGAAAAATAAAGTTGCGTCCGTCTCTGGTTCTCAAACTCAAGCACAGTGGTGTGAGTCGCCCGGTGCTGCAAGAGGTGGCCGGAGCGGCCGGGTTGCTGGGCGCTCAAAGGAGCCTCCTGGCCAGGAGCAGGTGCTCTCTGTTCTGTTAGGCTGTGGCGAAGAGAGAATCGGCTGCGTTGGGGCCAGCCGGGGTGTCGGCAGGAGGGGGCTTCAGCCCTTCTCTGGCTCCGGCCTCTCCAGCCTTCTTCGTGGCTGTGCCCCTGCACCGGCCTGAGAAGGGTCCGGGAGGCAGAGCTGGCGCTGGCTCTTCGGACCTCAGAACTTCTCCGTAGCCCTGCCCTTGCTCCGGCTTCTTCAGGGCCCACTCGCCCACCTCTGCCCCTCCTGCCCATCGCCCGCCTTCTGGCCTCCTTTCTTCACCCAGCCCTTCCCCACTCCGCTCCAGGCCTCAGACTCTCCTCCCTTTTACTCTCCATCACTCACTCTGCATTTCCTTGACGGGCTAATGTCAGTGTGCATTCATTCATTCATTCGTTTGTGGTCTACCAACTAGGTGCCAGCTTCAACAGGGTAGCACTATGCGGCCTTATTCACAGATGTATACTCGGGAACATAATAGGCATTCAGCAAGTACCATGAATGAACGAATCCAAAATATGGTACTAGGTGCCCTACACCCTTCTGGAACCATTCAGGCTGCTGAGTGATGGACCTGACCAACAGCCTTATTCTCCATAGCGACCTGAAGGTAAAGCCTCATTGATGGGGGGATATATGAAGCTGGGGTCCTTCTACTAAACACCAGCCTGAGTGAAACTACGATCTGCACGTGTCTGTGTGACTCCCACACACATGTAAAAGGAAGGTGAACTCCTGCCAACATCTCAGACCAAGAGAATTTTCCAGAGCCATCGTGGTCTAGATGCTCAGAAATTCCTGAATATTATACTGATGTTTTATTGAGATAGAGAGTTGGTGCTTGTCAAATTCATAATCGAAATGGCTTTGCATGTTCCCCACACTGACAGTAACCTCTACAGAAATGCCACAAGGTAAGTGACTCATCTCATTGAAAAGGACTCTGAGGCCCAGGGAGGAGAAGTGACTTACTCACGCTCACACAATGAAACCACGGCTCAGTGACAAGCTGCCCGTCACACCCCCTCGCTAACCCCATCCCACTGGGGTTGCACAACAGGCCCTGGAGACAGAAGGCCTGGTCTTCCTGGCCGATTCTTCTGGGAATTGGATGTTGAAAAAAGAGTCTCCGGAAGATGAGATCGTGGATGGGTTGGTACACTGGCCTTAAGCATCACACTTTGGATTTGCTCAGTTATTTGTTGAGCATCTGCTATGTGCCGGGGATACACTCGTGAGTGAGACAGCATGTCTCTACCCAGTTCTGGCGGCGCTGACACTCTGACTGGGGAGTAGACCACAAGCAAATGAACTCATAACTACATACTGAGATGAGACCATATAGGAAACATGTGGAATAACAGAACAGAGTGACAGGGAGGGAGAGCTCCCCCGCAGAGAGGTGTTCCCGAGGGATACTTGGAGCAGGTGAGAGGGCAGAGATCTTGAGGACAGGACCTGGTGAAGCTCAGCATATTGCTCCTGAATTTCAGAATTGCACATATGGAGCCCAGAGCCCTCTGCCCAGGGAGGAGAATCGGGGAGAGGCCCCATCACAAGGCCTGGTGTCTGCCGCTTCCCTGCCATCTTCCCACAGCGCCCAGCGCGGCCCCACACTTCCCCAGGGCTTCTTTATTTATTTTACCACATCTGAGGAGTTTTTAATGGGGGAAAGGGTCTGTAAATGCGGTTGTTTGAGGCAAGGAAACGAGCCACTTGCTGTGATGAATATTCTTGAAAAGCAATTTATTTTTTCATGGGTAGCTCGCTAGGCTTGGGAACAAAAGTGTTTTGGCTGCCTATCAAATATGAACAGAGACTAACTGTTTCTTCAGCATTTCTCTTTCCCCGTAGATGCTCACCCATGCCTCTCCCTATGCATGACAGAAATGACATCGGGTTCAAGGGCTCCCTGGGGTCCCCTCCTAAGATAAAGTGGCAGCTGCTTTCATGGGGCCTGAGGCCCTCTCCCTCTCCCTTCTCTGCTCACTTGCTTCCAAGCAGCAATAGCACTCGGAGATATTCTCCCTCTCCTGGTGGGATGGGAAAGAGTGGGTGCCCTGGACATCAGAGGTCAGGTGTGATCCCTGAAAATGTCAATGCTCCCCACAGCAGCAAGGAGCCCATCTGTGTTCTCCCCACAGTTTAGCAAGAGAGGACATAAGCCTACACGTTTGTCCCCGGTCTGCACCCACATCCTCCACTGCAGCTGCCATGGTCACATTGGCAGGCAGCTCTTCTCTGGGTGTTCTCAGTCTACCCATGCCTCTTACCCATGCACAGCATTTCCCCCAAAGGTGGGCTCTCAGGCGTCGTGGGGCATCGGTGGGGAAGACCTCGTGGATGGTGGTGACAGAGGGGCCCCTGATACTCCTAACCATGGGCTGAGAGCGTGCATTTGTCAAATGATGATGGTGCTTGGCTCTCTGGGGGAGTCCTTTAAATCCCTGGGAAATCTGATGGCTAAAGCAAAGTGAGGGATTCAGTTTTGAGCTGGGCCTAGAAAAGTTATTGGAGAAAAAATACAGTGTCTGAAACTTATTATTAGGAGAGTCTGAGTTTTAGCAGGAATCCCAGGAAGCCGGGATGCTCCTGCTAGCGTGGGCCTGGCAAGGAAGACCAGGCCACTCCCTGTGTCCCTCTCCTGCTCGCCTTTGAGCTGACTCCTGCTTTCAGATTGGCCAAAGGGGCAGTCGTCAGAAATAAGAGGCCAGCTTCAGATGACTCTCGGCCTGCACAGGAAAGCAGACATCCCTGCTTAGTTCCATTAGAGATGTATCTGGAAATGGGACTTGCCTTCTGAGGCAGAGGGGTTTGGGTTTGTTCTTCTGAAAGGGTAGTGGCATTTTAAATCTCAGTGTCCATGGAACAGAAGCCTTTATTCTCTGTAAAAGAAACTTTAGACAAGTAGCAAGGGGTGGACTTCCATTAGCCCTTTCTGCTGATCTCAGTTCTGGAGCCTGGACAGTTCTTCATTAACTGAGACCCCCAAATCCAGCTTCTGACAGTGGTTACAGAGAAAGGGTATGTGCTTTTCCTTCCTTCCAGGATGGGGATAACTAGGCTCCAGAGATGGCCCTCCAAGGAGCTTAGTCGATTGGTATTCACTTTCATAGTCCCATCCCTCCAATATGGATGAGCTCATCTTGTGATTAGCTTTTGACCAGTAGGGTGCCATGGAAGTGATGCTTGTGACTTCCAAAACTAAGTGGTCAAAAGACTTGCAACTTCCACGAGGTCTCTTGGATCACACACTCTGGAGGAAGCCAGGCTCCATGTGAGAAGTCTAACTACCCGCCTCCACCATGTTGTGAGGAAGTCTCCATAGCAAGGGCCCGTGGAGAGTGCTGCCTGACTAGTCTCTAGCTCTCCCAGCCATCCCAGCTAGAGCACCAGGCACCTTACCTGCACAGGTAAGGCTCAGACTCCAGCTTCAGCCACAGTCTAACTGCAACCAACTGAAAACCACTCAGCTGAGCTCAGTCAATCCATGAAAGAGCAATACATTGCTAATGTCAGCCACTAAGTTTAGTGGGGGCAGTGTTGTAATGCAGTGAGAGAAAATTAGAACAGAGACCCTGGCATGAGAAGCAAGAGGTTTTCAGGGAGTTTCCCACCCAACAGGTCAATAGTTTTAAGCAGTGGTTTCTAAACTTAGCTAAGGAAGCCTTTGCCCACTGGAAATCATAATTAGATCTCTGATATGTAAAAGAAAGCACAGTGGCTCTTTTTTTGAAAAGGTGGGAGGCCTGACAAAGCTTTTCTTTTGCCACTCTCCCTGCAGCAGTCTCTGGGAAATGAGTGAGATCTCCACCTGATCTCCCAGATCTAACTCTCTCTCTCTGCCTCCCTAAAAGAAAAATCACAGTAGACTTTGTCCATCCACACTCTCCTGATCCAGACTGTGGAGTTGTACCCCTAGCAGCACTGAAACCTTACATACTCTGAGGACATTCCCATCTTCAGCAGGTGGGCGAAGCCCTGGGTGACCCACATCCTCACTGATGGGCACTCTGCCTTCCTTCTCCAAAGGACAAAGGGTCATGACAACAAGCCCTCCTGGGATGCTAAAACAACTTTTCTGCCAAGAGATACTGTTACCAGCCTTTGCTTCTGACCCACCTTTTAAGTGGAGAAGGAAATTAGTATATATAAGCCCTGTTGTCCTATAATGAAAAATGAGACCCAAAGAGGCTCAAACTCTCAGTAAAACAAGTAGAGATTTCTCCAGCCCCAGTCCAAGCCTGTCTTCACAGCAGCATCAGCCACTGCATGCATGAAGATGGTGGCTGTGGGTATGGGAGCAGGAACACACGTCTCTCTTCCAAGGTCAAGCCGTGCTGAGCTCCAACCCTTCCCCCAGACCTTTCCAGGGCAGAGTGACCCAAAGTGTTCCCTCCCTACCTGGGTTACCCTAGGTGATGTGGAAACTGACTTGCTCCAGGCGGGTGAGTGCCCAAGAGCCACAGTTCTCCGGGTGGAGATGGGATGTCCTGCATAGATCTCATTTCCTTTTTCTCCTTATCTCCAAATAGCCCCAAACTCTGTTTTGCTCATCATGCTGCCTTCATCTGAGGGAGATCAAGGACTTGCATAATAAGCACTTGACTCATCTCCAAAGCCAAGGTTTGTTCCAATGGCTTTGACTTTCAACCTCCCCACGTCTCCTTGAAAAGATGAACCGCATTTTTGTACCACAGGACATGCCAGAAATAGCTCACATCGAGTGCTTTCGGGAGGGGCGCCCATGAGGAAGAGGCCACAGGTCAGCAAGACAGCTCAAAGGTACCATTAAGATGATGGACGCCTTTTTCCATGGTGCTTGGGCAGGCCGCTGAGCTTCATTACTCATCTCTTCCGCAGGGAGGTCACCACGCAAAGAGGGTGTCCTGTGCTCCACCAGGCAGGATGCAGGCCCTGGGAACCACACTCGCATCCTTGGGAACAGAGGATGTGGGAGCAAGACTTCAGATGTTCTAACTCAAAGGGGGCCCAACTGCTCAGTGTATCCTTGCCTGAAAGCGGGGCTTAGGCTAAACGAACACAGGTCCCTTCCAGGCCACTGCAGCGAGTCATGACATCTCTCCCCACCACCATCACTTCTCCCCCAAACCAGCAGATTCTCCACAGCCTGCAGCTTCCTATTCAGGGAAAACTCTCAAAGGCAAAGCCAGATTTCTGACCAGTTTTGCAATGCCTGAATAGGCAGGGCATGGTGGCTCATGCCTGTAATCCCAGCATTTTGAGAGGCTGAAGGAGGAGGACCATTTGAGGCCAGAGGTTTGAGACCACCCTGGGCAACAGAGTGAGATTCCGTCTGTACAAAAAAATAAACAAAATTAGCTGAGCATGATGGTGCATGCCTGTGGTCCTAGCTACTCAGGAGGCTGAGGTGGGAGAATCACCTGAGCCCCACCCCAGAGTTCCAGGCTGTAGTGAGCCAAGATTGCACCACTGCACTCCAGCCTGGGCAACACAGCAAGACCCTATCTTAAAAAGATGCCAAAACACAACACACGAACAATAGCAATAATAACAGCCACCAACAACACAGTCACTGTAGTGACCAGGCGCCATGCAGGGCACTTTACCCTACCTGCAAAGTAGGCGTGACCATCTCGCTTGTCCAGAGTCTTGGAGAAGTTAAAAAACTTGCTACTTCGTAGGTAACTGGCTGAGCCGGGATTAGAAACAACGCCTGTCTGGTTCCCAAGCCCACCATGCTCTTTCCACGAACAACGCTGCCCATGTGATACAGAGGGTCAGAGTTTGCTGTGACAGAAACAGAACCAGAGGCTGGTTTCAAGGCCTGGGAGGAGCTGGGTCAGGCCTGAGCCAAATAGCAGGGATGGGCCACCTCTGTGCCTCCCAGCTGGTATTCCTTAGCTGGCCTCTAGGTTGGGGGCAGAGCCAGCTAGTGGTGGAGGGTTCGAGACTGGGCAGGTCCTCAGGGAGCACTCAGCCCCTCATTCAGCCACCTGTGGGGGAGCAGGTTAGGAGCAGAGGACCTGCTATATTCCACGGCTGCCCCACAGGATCTTGGTACGCCTTACAGAAAGCCCATGAGAAAGCCTCACCCATTTCAGAGGTGGGGAAATAGAGGTTCAGTAGGATCACAGGGCCCCAAAAGACGCAGATTCCATCCCAGATATGTTGGCCCCAGGGACTGTGCCTTTTCCCTGTTGCCCTTCTGTGTGGAAAGAGCCTTCCTTTGACCTCAGCTGGGCTGTAGCCATGGCTGGGACACTCACCAAATAGGACCCCATCCTATCTGCCTCATCCCAGCAGCACCTTTAGGATGGTATCGGATCACATCTGTACAGCTGTTATCAAAAAGGACAACTGATAATTCTCTCATTATCCAGAAATGGGTTTGACTGCTGTGCTGGAAATGGCCCCTTCCTTTGGTACGTTAAACCCCCTCTTCTGAAATATTACAATTACCCTTGTTTACACAATCGACTAGTGTTTTAAGGTCTTTCTGTGTAAATACAGCAAAGATAAATTTCAGCCAAACTCCCATCTGAATTACTCCAAACCTGAAATGCTGAGGAGTCAGCAGCGCAAGTGGGCTTTGACTGGCTTGAGTTGTGAGAGGAGGAACACATTACCCCTGACCTCTCCAAGAAGAAAGTGATCGTCAAGGCACGTCCACTGGGAAACAGCCCAATGGGACAAGTCTTTCACAGACCCAAGCCAGATCTGCAGTGACTAAGGCTCCCTGCCAGAGCCTGGAGATGCTCTTCATTCTGAGCAGGGCCGGCATACAAAGAATTCGCTCTTGCTCTGTGTTCGGCGTCCACAGTTTGCAGCCCAGGCCACTCTCCACACACCTTGTTCTCTGCCCCAGGACACAGACGTGTTTGGTCAGAACCAGCAGGCGCCCTGGCCTTCTGCCTCCTGGTTGGGTTTGGCCCTGGGAAGCAAATCTTAAAACCTCAGCTGGGCTGGTAGCCATGGCTGGGGCACCGACCAATAGGACCCCATCCTATCTGCCTCATCCCAGCAGGATGGAAGGAAGGAGATTGATGCTGGGTCTTTATTTCCCTGGGACCCTCTCCCAGCAGGCCCCAAGACTGGCAACCCTGTCCATCGGGCTGCGGCTCAGCCTCTCCCCAGCTTCTGTGTCTGGGTCCACATGCTACTGAATCCTTTGGACTCTTCTTCTCCTCACTGACCTGTCCTCCTTCTCTTCCCCTCTGTCTCCATTTCACAAAATTGTTCACATGGTTCTGATAGATTAACAAAGACGTCTATTTGCTTTTTAGACAAGGAATAAGGAAAATTCTTTATAGAAATAATGTATACAAAGGACGCCGACCCCATGTTGAAACCACCACTTAAAGGAAAAAGTACAATTGACCAACAACTGAATCTTCCTTATTAGGCCTAGACCCGCACAATGTGACCAAAGGACACTGGACTTGGCATAATTAATGGCCAATGCACACACACTCACGCACAAACACACTCTTACACATGCACACACACGCACTCATGCACACACACACTCATATACACACTCAATAGCAGAATCTATAATCAGGAAAATTATAAATAGACAAAACTAACCTGTGAGCTAGTTGCAAAATTTTGTTATAAAAATTAAACAGAAAACTTGATGAAAATTATTAAAAGAAAATATTAAAAGGAAGAATAACAGAAAGGGTGATTGTACTGTACTGAAAACCCAGGATTAAATTAGCATGGGATTTGGTTTGAAAAACAGTTTCTCAATGAGATTTCATCCGTGTTGGCATCATCCTATTAAAATATAAATGCTCAAGTGGTTTTAGGGTCACAGCCTCAGTATCAAAGCAGCAGAGACAGAGCAAAGATGGGACACCTCATCTCGCCCCCCACTCTGCAGGCCAAGAAAGCCGTGGGGCGCATAGCATCCTGCACTGCCACATTCAGTCCCAAAACCCCACCCCAGCCCATTTCCTGCCTCCCAGCCTGTTCCCGATGCAGGATGGGCCCTGTGTGACCTCCTGACTCAAATTCCCTTCTCAGCCTCCCAATACACCAGAGCTCCCATGGCCAGGACTGGCCATCCCTCCTGTGAGTGTGAATTGAGTTCTCTCTTGGCCTGTCATTGCCCATCTCCCCAGGCCCAGACAAGCCCCAGTGACCTCTAAGTGACCTTAGCCCAGGAAGCATGGTCCCATCAGCTTCATCCCAGCAAACAAAAAGGCCCCAGCCACTTATTACTGCCCCTAGAAACTTCCTGGGCGCCCACACAAACAAAAACCCCAGGTTCCATCTCAGACACCAGAGCCCCAAAGAAGGAGAGAGGCTGACTAATTAGAACATCAACAATAACAAAGTAAATGCCTTGAGTATCTGCTGTTTGT
>NW_016107887.1:1111688-1112782 GCF_001604975.1 Cebus imitator | reverse complement strand
ATTAGATCATCCAATTAAGGCCTGGCCTGAAATCAATGATAGCCGCCCCCAACCACCACCACCAGCACACACACACACACACACACACACACACACACACACACACAGATGCACATACACAACTTTTTTGACTATTGGAACAATAAAGTTCCCTCTTAAGCCAGTTTGATATAGTTTGTGATCACTTGCAACCAAAACAACCCCAAGTGATATAAAATCTTGGAAATAAAATGGCCTTTCAGAAAATTTGCAACAATCTATAATCTACCCTATAGTAACTACTCCCCTACAAGGACCTCTTTACTCTCTCCAACATTCCATATTGTAATTAAAAAATGATTGACAAGTGAAACAGTAAAATTTCCTGTTTAGTTTTTTATTTCCAGTGAGATCGAATTTTTAATGTGTTTATTAACATTGAATTTCCTCTCTTATGTTGTTTTACTATGGCAGTGATTTACTAAGACCTTCATTTTCCTATTTCTTTCTTTGCTTCCTTCATTCAATTTAATTCAAATAAATAAGCAGGTTTAAAAAAAAAAATCTAACCAGACTGTGGGCCAGGCACTGTGCTACATGGGACAGGAGCCACAGAAACAAATGGGACAGGCTTCAGTCCTGGAGAGCCTGACCTATAGTAATGGTGGGAAGACAAAGAGGCAAACATCAGGCCCAAAACTCTGATACAGGCATGAAGGACATGATAGGAGACTGCATTCATGAGGACTCTCGCAGATTTTAACTAGAATTATTTCCATCGTCTAATTTTGTGATTTCTTTATACATCCTTTTCCGTTGCTTTTTTTTTTTCCTCTTTCTTTGTCTTCATTGTATTGATTAAATTCCCTTTGTTCTTTTCTGTTTCCCCATTCCACTGATTTGAAAGTTATATCGCCAGATGCGGTGGCTCATGTCTGTAATCCCAGCATTTTGGGAGGCCAAGGCAGGTGGATCACCTGAGTTCAGGAGTTTGAGACCAGCCTGACCCCCCATGTTGAGAAACCCCATCTCTACTAAAAATACAAAATTAGCCAGGCATGGTGGCGCATGCCTGTTGTGATCCCAGCTAATTGGAAGGCTGAGGCAGGAGAATC
>NW_016107887.1:1105824-1108458 GCF_001604975.1 Cebus imitator | reverse complement strand
GAGACCAGCCTGACCCACGTGGAGAAACCCCATCTCTACTAAAAATACAAAATTAGCCAGGCATGGTGGCGCATGCCTGTTGTGATCCCAGCTAATTGGAAGGCTGAGGCAGGAGAATCGCTTGAAACTGAGAGGCCAAGGTTGTGGTAAGCCAAGATGGCGCCATTGCACTCCAGCCTGGGCAACAAGAGCGAAACTCCATCTCAAGAAAAAAGAAAGTTATGTCTTCTGTTTCTATTCTTGTAGTGATAAGTCATTGCTTTTTATCGTGTGTATGTAAGGCTAATCAGCATCTCCATCCTTCAGTCAAATGATAAATGGGCTTTACAATCATTCAACTTTAATCAACCATTTAACATTTTTCATGTTATTCCCACATAGCATTTCACTTTTACCTGACTTTTAACTGTCCCCATAAATTAGCATTTTTTTAAACAATAAATGCTTACTTAGACTTACCAACATGCTGATTAATTTCTTCGCTCACTTTACCACCTTCATCACATTCCTTCTTTCTGGATCCAGTTTTCTTCTTACTGAAGAAAATGTTTTTCTAATTCTCCAGTGAGGGGTTCTGAGTAGAAACCCATTCAGTCTTTGTTTCAAAGCTGTCTGTTTCATCCTCATTCTTGAATGATTGTTTAGTGGACGTCCGTGCTCTTCAGTCAGATCTTTAGTTCTGTGATGATTTCATCCCATTGTCTCCTGGCATCAGTTGTGGCTGCTGAGAGGTCTGCTGCCGGCTGAATTATGATTCCTTTTTCATCACTCTGTCTCTTCATTCACTGTCTGCTGTGTTTGCAGTTTTATAATGATGTGTCTAGGTGTTGTTTATATTTCACCTGCTTGGAACTTCATTTAACGTTTTTAACGTTAAATAAGTTGTTCTTTTCTTTGTTTCCCCGTTCCACTGATTTGAAAGTTACATCTCTGGATGCAGTGGCTCATGCCTGTAATCCCAGCATTTTGGGAGGCCAAGGCAGGCGGATCACCTGAGGTCAGGAGTTCGAGACCAGCCTGACCCACGTGGAGAAACCCCATCTCTACTTATTTAACGTTTTTCCCCCATTCCCTCAACCTGGAGAGAATATGCATGTGAACCATCTCATTCTGTCCACCAGTCTCTTAACATTGCTGCCACATTTTCCATCCCTTTATCTTTGTGTTTTGCAGTCTTTTTCAGATCTACCTACCAGTTCCCCACTTCTGTCTTCAGCTATACCAAATCATCTCTCTAGCTCGTCTATTCAGTTGTTAGTTATTCTTGAAATCTGAAATGTTATTCTTGAAACAATAGTTCATGTTTGACTCTTATGATTGTTTTCTTAGTTTATCTTTTTAGTGTGTTAATCATATTTATTTTAGGATTTCTTTTTTTTTTCATTGTTAAATTCTAGATTGTTCAATCATTTCTAGTTCTTGGAATAAGAGCCTTCTTTTTGTTGACTCAAGGTTGTTTTAACTGAAAAGAATAGAAAAAGCCACATAAACAGATCCAAGAAAAAATGAATTAATTGTCCTAACGACCGAAAAGTCCAGAGTTGTAGTTGTAGTTAGTCCATTTGATTCAGGATCAAAACTCAGGGACTAATTTCTCCTTTCTCTATCTCTGGGATTCACTTAGTGCCGGCTCTGTTTTCAGCTAGATGACTCCTCATGGTGACAAAAGAGCTGCAGAAACAGACATTCTGCCATCCTCCCAGGTTCAAATGTGGCTGGCAAGAGAATCTTCTTTCCAATAGTCCCTTTAAACATCCTGAGATCAACTCTGCTTGGTCTAGTTTAGATCATATGCTCATCTCTGCACCAATGACTGTGATCATGGGAATGAGATAGTCTGCCTTGCCTGTGGTGGAGCCCCATCAGTCAGGTGCTAAAGAGGTTTTATTTGATTCATGAGTTCCCCCTCTACACTCTGTCCCCCTACACACCTGCCTGCACATACAGCAAGATGACTGGTCTGCAACAGCTCCATCTCCCATCTTGATAGATGAGCAAACCTGGCGCAGAAAGTTCCTTTTCTAGTGGCTCCCACTACAGCCCTGGGGCTAATTCTTTCTGCCTAGATTTCCCTAAACCCAACATGGTCGCTCTCCCTGAGTCATATGCCTTCTTTGGAGCCAGGGGCAGGGTCAGTCTCATAGAGCCACAGAGTCTGAGGGTTGAGAAGGGATAGTCCATAAGGAAGAATTGCTTA
Organism: Cebus imitator; assembly: GCF_001604975.1. Lineage (NCBI taxonomy): Eukaryota > Metazoa > Chordata > Mammalia > Primates > Cebidae > Cebus > Cebus imitator. The sequence goes on along the minus strand of NW_016107887.1, from coordinate 1,106,261 downwards.
CACCAGATAAGGGGGATGGATACTGTCAAGCGCAAATTTTGCTGTCCTTTCCAAAGGGGAACCCACCAGTTCTGAAAGCGTGCCTCTTCCTATTGGGCAGCCCAGCCTGCCACGCCCCCATCATCCTCCTTGTGCCTCTTCCTATTGGGCAGCCCAGCCTGCCATGCCCCCATCTTCCTCCTTGTGCCTCTTCCTGTTGGGCAGCCCAGCCTGCCACACCCCCATCAGCCTCCTTGTGCCTCTTCCTATTGGGTAGCCCAGCTTGCCACACCCCCATCAGCCTCCTTGTGCTTCTTCCTATTGGGCAGCCCAGCCTGCCATGCCCCATCAGCCTCCTTGTGCCTCCCATTCAGAATCTCTCCATGCCATGGACATCTCATGGTCTTGATGGTATCTCCTATCACAAGCTTATTTGGAAACCTTTCTCTAATTTCCAG
>NW_016107887.1:1102367-1104929 GCF_001604975.1 Cebus imitator | reverse complement strand
AAGTCCCTGATAGTTCTTTTTATCTTGAGAGAACATCTGTGGCTTCCATGTTGTCACAAAACAAACAGAAGCGAGTCTGAAGTTTCCCAATCCCCGTAGCTGGTTTCATGGCTCTTTGACAGTCCTTTCATGTCCCTGACAGTGGTAAGCTTTTTCCCCTGGGAAGTTAGGGGGCCTGTATGGCACCCCTGTGGCCCACCTCGCCCTTGTGATGTTATTTGGCACTCCTAGGCTGATGACATGTAGCTGTCACCTTTCATGCATGAGCAGCTGTTGCTGCCTGTTTCCAGGTGGCCGGGCTCAGTCCTGTGCCTCTCCTTCCTGCCGCACCAGGGACCCTCCGACTGGCTGACTCACCCGGTTCTGCTGCCCACGGAGGGCTTCCTGCTCTGCCCCTCTTGGGAAAACTTCCCAGTTTTCAACGAATGCCTTCCGCTCACAACAGCCCTTTCCTGGGGCGTGTAGGGAACTGGGGGCGGGGTGGGGCGGGGTCACCCTTGCGCCTAGGTTTGAGTTGCAGCCTACAGGCTCCCAGGTCTGCGCTGAGATCTGACTGTCCCTCAGTTCCAGGGCTATTTATGTTGCTGACGTTCATTTCTTCCCGCTCCCTTCACTCCCCGCTTCCACGTCTCCTCTTTGACAAAGCCGTGATCAGCCCCGTGTTTCTTGCCCTTGGGAGCTGGGCTTGCATCACATCCCTCCTGCTCCCTAGGTGGCTGCGGCACTTCCCGTCCTCCTGCTGGCAGAGCGCACGAGAACCAGGGAGAGCCATGCAGCCAGAAAGAGCCACTTCTCACAGTTTCGGACCTGAGCTGTCACGCCTCAGTCAGCTCCGCCCTTCCCTGAGCCTCAGTTTCCTCATCTGGAGAGTGAAGACAACCATCCCCTCCTGCAGCATGGCAGGGACGGTTCTGTGAGAAAAGGTGCCCACAGTGGCATTTAGCAGCACATCATTATTCCACTACAGGATAAACCAGCTGCCATTACTACATGCCCACACCACCCCAGGCCCAGGGTGCACAGATCAGCTCAGCCGATCCTCACTGCAAGCCACGAGGAAGAGCCCACAAGAGGCCCAGGCTGCGATGAGGAAATTGATGTGCCGAGAGATCAAGTGACTTTCACAAGGTCACACAGCTGGTCAGCGGCAGAGCTGTCTGTGATCCCGGGCTTGTGCCCCCTCCCTCCAGGAAGAAGGATGCCCCCCATCCTCCAAGGATGTTCCTTCTCCATCTTGAGGGTATCTGGCCTCCAGAGACTCCTCACTACCTCAAGGCCATTGCTGGGTTCCCCTGGCCCCCATCACCCCAGCCTCCAGCTCCGAGGGTCACACTGACTCGAGTTTGTCTGAGGTGGGCACTGCTCTTCAGACTGCTCCAAGTGCCTCTTCCATGGGGAGGCCAGTGCCTCAGGTATTCTGGCCTCTGTGGATCAGGAGGTTGAGTTTTTAAGAAGGTCTCCCAGTCGGGTCTGGGACCAGAGCCAAGCAGTGGCCCTTAGCCCCTTCCTTCCCCAGACAAGGCTCTGGAACTGGGTGCCACCTCCGGAGCCAGCGAGGGGCAGCCATGGCTGTCCCTGGGCTGGCCCTGAGCTTACAGGTGCTCCCCAGGGGAACGGGAAGGAGGACTGGGCCGGGAAGGTGTCTGTTGTTTCCTGCTTCATCTCTGGGAACAATTCGCCTTTTGAGCTTCTTGGCTGGGCGAGTTAAGAGATTATTTCTCCAAGGCTTCTTGACAGATTGATTTATCTGTTTTAGTAACTTGGCCTTCCTGAGAAAGGGTGGCTCCATGCCAGGGCAGGCGTGGGCACCAAGCTGGGGGACGAATGCGGGGCCTCCTCCGAGGATAGCGTCAGACCTCAAGCTGAGGCGTGGACCCCAGGAACCTCTCCCTCCCCTGACGGGAGACCAAGCAGGTGAGAAGGATTGCCAGCGGGAGCTGCGGACACACAGACAGGTATTTCTTCACCCCATCCTTCCCAACCCTCTGCTCTCCGAGCAGCTCTTCCTGGACCCATCTTGTGGCTGGGAAAGTTGAGTCACTGAGAGGCGACTGTCCTACCACAGCAGGCAAGTGGCTGAGATCAGACTTGAACTCAGGGTTCTGAGGCCTCCACGCCTGTCCTCAGCTACCAAAAGAAAGAAGTTTGATGCTTGAACCCCAAGGAGCTGCAGGGCATGGACTGAGAGGGGCACGGCAGGCAGCCCTCCCAAGCCTCCTCCTGTCTCCCAGAAAGAAGGCCTGCTTCCTGCCCCTGCTGTCTGCCTGCAGGGCCCCACAGCCTATGGCTGGCCTCTGTGGCAGCACAGACCCGTCACTCGCCTGCCTTCCCATCATTCTGCCCACTCCTCCAGGCAGGGAGCCCAGGGTTGGGCACTGAGTAGGGGGCGCAACTGAGAAGGGAAGGGAAGGGAGGAAAGAACGAAGGGAGGGAGGGAGGAGGGAGGAGAGAGGGGAGGGAGGGAAGGGTCCTCACGCCCTGTGGGTGATGCCCCTGGGGCCCTAGGGCCATTATGAAGTCCATAAGGCAAGCTGTGCTGTAAGAACTCAAGCGGCTGGATCA
>NW_016107887.1:1097306-1102280 GCF_001604975.1 Cebus imitator | reverse complement strand
GGGAGGAGGGAGGAGAGGGGGAGGGAGGGAAGGGTCCTCACACCCTGTGGGTGATGCCCCTGGCGCCCTAGGGCCATTATGAAGTCCATAAGGCAAGCTGTGCTGTAAGAACTCAAGCGGCTGGATCACAGCTCACTGTAAGTTTGAATTCCTGCTCAAGTGATTTCCCCCACCCAGCACATATACACCCAGCTCCACCCCCCCCACCATCCCACACCCTGGTCTGCTGCACTGCACCGCCTCCCCACCCCACAGCACCACACCACCCCTCCCACTCCCACGCCACGTCAGCGTCCTGAGTAGCTGGGACTACCAGTGTGCCACCACGCCCAGCTAATTCATAATTTTTTTTTTTTTCGTAGCGATGAGGTCTCACTACGTTGCTCAGGCTGGTCTCAAACTCCTGGCCTCAAGAGATCCTCCCACCTGGGCCTGGCAAAGCTCTAGAATTACAGACGTGAGCCACCCTGCCCAGCCGTTAACCATTTGTAAGTGCACAGTTCACAGGCGTTGACTACATTAGCCCTGTTGAGAACTGTCACTGCCACCCATCCACAAAACCCTTTTCATCTTGCAAAACTAAAACCCTGTGCCCATTAAACACTAACTCCCCTCCCCGCAGCCCCCGGCAACCGCCCTTCTGCTTCCGTGCTATGACTCTGACCGCTGCAGGTGCCTCATGTGAGTGGAATCATGCAGGGCGTGCCTTTTGCATCTGGCTTATCTCACTCAGCACCATGGCCTTGAGGTTCGCCCGGGCTGCAGCGTGCGTGAGCATCCCCTGCTAAGGCCGGCACATGCTCTGTGCACTCCCCCTCTCCCGCTGTCCTCCTTGAATGGCCCTCTGCATGATGCCCACGTTGCCAAGCAGGGCCCTGCCTTCCAAGCTGAGCCCCCAAGACCAGCCTGCTCCCCCACCCCCATCTGTCAGGCCCCAGCATTGCTCACCGCCCAGCCTTTCCCTGCAGAGGGAGGCTGCCTGGGGTCAGGCTCTCCTATTCCCTTGGCCCTCGGATGTGCCTGGGGGGGAGGGGTGGGGGCAGCGGTGACTCCTGCAGGTCACCCACAGCCATGCTCCACCTGCCTCCAGCTGAGCCTCTCCCCACATCACCACGCCGCTCCTGTCGCTGGAGGCAGCCCCGGGTGCTTGGAACAGCACGGACCTCACATCCAGTGGAGGGGCCCGAGTCCTGGCCTGCCATGTGCTGGCTGCCAGGCCTTGGCAAGCCCCTCTCAGAACCTCCACCCCTTGCCCTCTAACAGACTGAGCCCTCAGTCTCAATCACAGGGTGGCTGTGGGGATGAGCCCACAGGGGTCTGCCTGGGCCCGGCCAGCCAGCTCGAGGCAGACGCCTGTCCACTGCACCCCAGCCTTCCGCTGCCCAGCTGCCTGGCTCCTCTGGCCCAGGGCAAGCAGAGGAGCCCTAAGCCTTGACAGAAGTAGAGAGAGGGCAGAGCAGGACCCACAGCCCACCCTGCAGGAGGAGCCCCTGAAAGCCATGTGTGCCCCTCGGGCTGGCGGCCCCTCCCCTGGCCGTGGAAGCCAGGCCCACAGCAGCGACAGGCTGACAGTCAGCCCTCTGGCTTGCCCAAGTGCCCATTTCCAGCTGTCCCCAGACGTCACTGCAGGTGGAGCAGCCCAAAGCCTCACACAGGACTTCCACCACGGACCCAGCAGCAGAAGTCACCGTGAGAACGCAGACAACAGAGAAGGACAGGGAGTGGAGTACTCACTACCTTTGTTTTTAATACAATTTATTTCAGGTTGTAGAATTTAATTTGTAACAATGGCTCTGTTTAATGAAGTCAGCATTAGTAACCACTGCCCCTGCCCCTGACCAGGGCTCTCTGGCCAGCACATAGGCATGGAGGGTGGCTGCTGGGAGTACAGCAGTCCCTGACTCTCCAGGTGGGTGGCAGGCCACACCCGGGGCCTCTGGGGGCTCAGACCTGCTCTCAACTTCGCCTTCCTATGGCCTGTCCTGCAGACACCACTGATGCCCCCACTGCACAGATGAGAACCCTCAGGTTCAGAGAGGGAAACCACCTGCACAGGCCCCAGAGCTGGTGCTCTGGAAGGACAAGGCTCCCGGTGCTCAGGGCCCTGGGTTTGGGCAGTGTCATGGGCAGGTCTTGCTGACATCTCAGGGGCCATCAGAGAGCCCAGCCTGAGCAGCACCTAGCACAGCACTGGCTAGCCAGAGAGCAGCACAGGCCCAGGCCCCACGTGGCAGGGATGGAGGTGCCAGGGTGGAGGGGGTTGTGGGGTTTGGCTCCTCCCCCTGCCCAGCCCACTCTCCAGGCAGCCTCTGTGTGGTGCCTCTCATGCTGATTTCCACTGTGCTGGCCAGAGACGTGGGTCTAGGGTGCTTGGCAGACGAATTCCCTGCTGTAATTCATAAGGCAGTACGTGGGGTGCACTTTGAGCCCACATTCTGGGAGCCCTTGGGCCAGCAGGTGACATGGTGCCTTCCTCCAGGGCGCCTGCAACACTGACCTTGACCGATGGTTTTCCCCTGGGACCCGTCCAGCCCTGCCTTCACAGGGTGTCCAAGGAGGAGCGCACCAGCACCCTCAAGAGAGGGCCACCACGTGTGAGGCTGGCGTGCGCCGTGGAGAAAGATGAGGCGAGGATGAAGTCGGGGGTGTGGGGGCTGCATGTTCAGTGATATCCTGTGGTCAAAGGAGATGCCTGTGACCATTTAGAAAAGGGGACGCTTCTGATAGGAGCTGGGACCATTGGGGGGTTTCATTCTTATTAAATGTGTTTGTCTTTTTCATAAAAGGCACTCGCCCACAGAGGGGTCCTCCCTCACTTCCCAAGTCCAGCCTGCGCCGGGCTAGGCATGGGGGAAGCCAGCAGGTGCAGGGGTGTGGAGGTAGAGGGGAGGGCCGGGCCCAGGACCCTGGCGACGGCACCCTCAGTCATGCCCTCTCCTTCCCTAGGCCCTCGTGACCGTCCTTCCCCGTGAGCTCGAGGACACCTGATCAGCCCCGGCGCCCATGCGGCTTACCAAGAAGGGGGTGGGCAGCCCCACGTGGCAGGCACCGGCCTGTCCCTGCTGCCATACCCAGGTAGAGGCCGGCACGAGAATAGGAGGAACGGGGAGGCCACTCGACAGCCCAGCGGAGGCCAGAGCCGGTTCCTGAGGAGTAACACCCCCCTCTACCGGCCACCTCGGCCATTACAGTCAGGAATCGCAGGATCCGTTGCGTTTTCACAACAGTAACTGAGAAGGAAAATACCTCTTCTCCAGCTCCCGCAGCCTGGAAAGAATGAAAGCAGGGATGGCCTGACCCACCTGCCTTGAGGAATTAGAAACTCTGTGCAAATCCCCAGGGGTATGTCAACACCTAAAAGTTCATCAGGAGGAAAGGAACTCCCATTTTAGACAAAGAGGCCAGAGCTTGTGTAGAGGGAGGGGCCCAGAGCTTGACAGTATCTGGGAGCACGCTTAGCACGGGCCCTGTGGACATGCACTTGGACCCACGCAAAAGTTATCTTTGCTTAAGGATCCTTTAAACTCTGAGTCTGCCCAAGAAAGCACACTCTGGTCAAGCCTCCAAATCCAGTGGCCTGTCAAAGAAAAGGCAGCGGGGGATGCATAATGCTCCACTTTGCGGGTGCAATTAGCAAAGTCCCAGCTCTCGGAAACTCCACAGGACAGACCGCCAGTTCCTGCAACAACTGGATCACACAGGGAAAGTGGAAGGGTGGAGGGGAATATTTGGATCAGAAGAAACCTCAGAGTGGGGTGATTCCTAGATTATATTGTTAAATACAAAAGCAAAGTGTGAAAGAATACCTGTAACACACTACCTTTCATGTAAGGAAGAGGGGAAGAAAACAAAATACACAAAACCTCTTCTTTTGTGCAAAAAAAAGCAGAGGAAGGATAAATCGGAAACCAATAAGACTGGTTGCCTGCCGGGGGTGGCTCCCCACAGGGCGTGGGCATAGGTGGGAATAGGGTGGATGATGGAATGACACAGAAGAATTAGAGGGTGCGACACTGCATATACCTTTTGAATCTTTCTGACTTTTAGAATCGTGCATATTTCAGGTACTCAATTTAAAACATTTTAAATGGGAGGAAGCCCAAAGTAGGGCACAAACAAATGACACTAAGGGTTTTACAAATGATTTATCTACTTTCACTAAAACGGTGGGGAAACTAACCTAAGAAACTTTGGGAAACAGTATTTTTATTGCATCTTCTAAGTCTAAAAATGAAAAGACCTGTATATTAGTAGGTCAATTTTTCACAAGCGTATGAGTCACTGAGTCTGAAACTATTTTATGTGCTTTCTGGAACTGAGCAAGTAAGTCAATAGATGATGGATAAGGAGATCCAAGATACAGCATGACGGAGAACCCTATGGTACTGGATTGGAATTAATGGTGTCAGTATGAACTCATGGTTTTAACATGGATACAGGCAGAAGTGTGTGTGTGTGTGTGTGTTTCCTAGTCTAGCTGTTGGGAGGACCTAGAGGTGACGAGATCTCAGTAGCAATGAGCACAGCCAGTGCCCAGATCTTGATTTCTAAACACCAGTCTCAATATGATGAACCAGGGCTTCCAAGAGAAACAGCTCTTTCCAGGGCCAGGTCAGAGAAAGGACAGGAGGAGCCGGCAGCATCTCTTGGTTCTATAGAGCAAGGAAGCCCCCAAAACCATGTGTCTGCAGCAAACCACACAGGGGCCATGGGAAGGGGCTCTTGATGGCCACAGCTGGGACAATTCAAACACAAAAGTCATGGTCCATAGCCACAGAATAAAATAAGAATCCATAAGCCTGTATGGGTATGGAGAAATGAATGAGTATGTACATGAGGCAGAAAGGAAAGCTCTTGCTCACAGAAGAATTTCACTAATGAAATGTAGAAGGAATGGCGAACATAGAAAAATCTCTATTCAGTAAACACCTCAGCAATCATTGTTTGAAGCAAGAATCATGAATGAACGTTAAA
>NW_016107887.1:1083464-1095821 GCF_001604975.1 Cebus imitator | reverse complement strand
TGGCCAGTTCACTCCCTGCCATGCCCCTCGGACCCTCCCCTCTCAGGGTCCGTCCCCACTAGGCCCTGTCCAGCCAGCCCTGGCCTGCTCCAGATCCTCTCCAGGCTGACCCACGATCCCCTGAACCCTAATTGAAGAGATACATGCCCTCAGTGGCGAGTCCTCACTGACACCCACCTGCCTCTGCCCCTAAGGGAGAGATGACCTCTGACCTGAGGTCCCTGTCCACGTCTCCCTGAAGCCCCTCCCCTGGCCCTGCTTCCTCTTACTCCCCTGGAAGGGACGCTGCAGCGTGAGAGGCAAGTGTCCTGCTGGCCCAGCCGGCTCCCGGTGGGGGTGCAGAGGAGGCTTCCTCTTTGTAGTTCTGACCTTCCTCTGTATTACAGGATGCTCTGCATCCCTGGACACCCCCCAAAAGCCACCTGCACCCTAAGTGGCTGGGACCACCAAAAATGTGTCCATACCATGGAGAACAACAATGCTGACCTTTCCTGATCTTCATCTGCCAAAAGTCTGCTGTTGCAGGAGAGAGAGCGTTCCTGGTGTGATAAAATGCTCGGGAAAGAGAAGCGGGCGAACATCAGCCTCTCCACCCTCCCAGAGCGGACCATGGGTAGCCGGGCCGAGGGGAGACTGAACAGACAGGGAGGGCCCACAGGAGGCATGTGATGGGTCCCAAGGTGAGAAGTGCAAGATGAGCTTTCAGGACCTGAGGGCAGAGGGGACCTGAGGCTGTGCCCTATGAAACGCCCAAGTGTCGGAAGATGTCATGGCACTGCAGAGATTCCTGTGCCGTCAAAGGGCACAGGAGCAATCACATGCTCTCCTTGCCCACACCTCTAGGGTGGCAGAGAAGCTGTAGGGGAATCTGGGGGCCTGAAGGGCCTGTGGGCACAGCCACAGTGGAACTCAGTGCGGACGCCTCTGAAGACATCCAAGACCAGGTGCTCACACATGGGCTCATCACAGCGCCTCATGCTCTGCGGCATCACCCAGGGCCTAACCACAGAGCCCATGACAGTGAGCTGCAGGGACCAGAATGAACTCGGGCCCAGTGTCCTGGTGCAGCACATACAGCAAAGAGAATCCATGTCCAGCCCTGGGAGATACACAAAGTGCCCCCTCTGGCACACCCGCGTGTGTGGTTTCTACAGGATTAGGAAGCTCACGCCAGTAATCCCAGCACTTTGGGGGGCCAAGGCGGGCAGATCACAAGATCAGGAGTTCGAGACCAGCCTGACCAACATGATGAAACCCTGTCTCTACTAAAAATACAAAAATTAGCTGAGTGTGGTGGGGTGCGCCTGTAATCCCAGCTACTCAGGAGGCTGAAGCAGGAGAATCGTTTGAGCCCAGGAGGCGGTCACAGTGAGCTGAGATCACACCACTGCACTCCAGCCTGGACAACACAGCAAGACTCCATCTAAAAAAAAGAAAAAAGAAAAAAAAGGAAAAGAAAGCGGGAGGCAACCTCGTGCCATGAAATGACTGCCGTGGAGCAGGCCGCCCTATAGGCTCTACAGCTCCGAGCAGGAACACACGCAGCCGGCCGGGAAACGCAGGCCAGCCCGGGGCTCCCTGCCACACGCAGCAAGGCAGAGGCTATGTAAAAAGTTTTTTTGTGGGTTGATGTTTGCAAGCTTTGATTGAATAAAGGTTAAAGTGTGTTACGGGTTTTGGGGTGTTTCTTGGTGGTTTTTTTTTTTTTACTATTTTCTCATATGTCCCATCTTTTGTCATTCAATATGTTTGGCGCAGAAGCGTTGAAGGGTGAGGATCTGGGAATACACACTGAACTTTTAAAGGAATAATTCCCACATTGTTAAGCCTTCCTTCTGTAGATTGTGGTTTCCTGGAAAGCTGCCGGAACATAGACCATTGCAGGTGAAGCCCTTGTACTGGGTCTGCTGCTATGCTGTGCTCATCCTGTCACAAGCCCCCAGCACACCTGGGCTCTTGAACAAGGGCTATCCCTGGGCCCCTCCCTCCCTTCCAGACCAGCTCTCAATTTTCTTCTGAAAGAACTGTGGTAGGGTCAGGTGTCACCACTGTGGCATTAGGGCTCCACCTGGTGGTCAATATGCATACTACTGTGCCTCCTGAACCCGTGTGTGTGTGTGTGTGTGTGTGTGTGTGTGTGTGTGTGTGTGCGCGCGCGCGCGTGCGCGCGCGCGCGTGCACGGTGTCCATCCCCATCCGAACACAATGGGTCACTGGTCAGGAGCAGCTTGGAAATGAGTAGCCTTTATGGCCTGGAAAACCTGATTTCAAATCCCATCTCTGCAACTTACTTAGTAACTGACCTTGGACAAGTGGCTTAAATTCTGTGAACTTGTTTGTTCATCTGGAAAATGGGTGAAATGGTATTCCTTCTCTAGAGTTGGGCACAGTAGTTCACACCTGTAATCCCAGATACTTGGGATGCTGAGGTGGGAGGATCCCTTGAGCTAAGGAGTTTGAGACCAGCCTGGACAACACAGTGAGACTCCATCTCTTAAAAAAATAAACAAATTAGCTGGCTGTGGTGGCGCACACCGGTAGTCCCAGCTACTAGAGAGGCTGAGGCAGGAGGATCACTTGAGCTCAGGAGTCTGAGGCTGTAGTGAGCTATGATCATGCCACTGTACTTCAGCCAGGGCAACAGAGTAAGACCTCATCCCTAAAACTAACAGTAAAATAAATAATAATAGGCCCTCCCTTACTGGACTGTTGGAGGCTGGTCATAAAGAATCAGCCGCCACCGATTCTTCTACCCATGGTCAGCCTGGCTGTTTCCACGTGGGGGGCCGGCCCCTCCGCGCGGGCACAGACTTCATAATGGATGGCTCTTGTTTTTCCCGCTGCCGCTCAGTCATGTGCCTGCCTCATGTGTCCCTCACCACCAAGTGCAGTGTTTAACTCACAGCAGGAGCTCCCTGGAGTCACTGGGTACCCATCCTCAGCCCAGCACCAGCTCTGGCTGCTGCGCTTGGTCTGGTGCCTTCTTTGTTCATATTTTTAACTGAGGGCTGCAGTCTGTTGGTTCCATACCAAACAGCACCAGTGAAGGCTCGGCAGGATGGGAGCAGGTCCGACTCAGTGTGGGGCCAGGTCTACCTGAACAGGGCCTGGAGTGTGCCCTGAGGGGCTGTCCAGGCCTCTGCACATGCACAGAGCAAGGGAAGGGTAGGGGAGCTGCCCGGGAGCCGGCCAAAAGGGTCACTGCTAGCTATTGAGGATTGGGCTGGGTTTATCCCAAGGGGCGCAGCCAGTGAAAGTGGGCCCCAATGGCAAAGCCATGTCTGCAGTTTCCTTTCCTTATAAGCCTCAAGGTCCCCTTTCCTGTCCACAATTCTACCTCATTAGAAATGGAAGAGATGGCCAGTGGCTTTCACAGGGCTATGGTAGTGAGAGTACACTTGCTTAACAAAGGCGAGAAGGCAGGCGTCCCTGCGTACGAGCCAACCACACCCTGCAACTCAGCCTCCTCCACCGAAGCCTACATGACCTGCCCAGGAGGGAAGATTGAGTTCACAGTCCACCCACCAGCCAGACCCATCTTGGGATCTCACAACCTTCCACCCTCTCTCTTTGGGACCTGGCTGTCCCTATCCAGCACCTGCTGACATCCTGAGCAGCAGGGAAGAGCTGCTCCTCTGAAGGACTCGGGGAGCTCGCTGGCTGGGCAAGGCCAGGACAGACATCCACAGCAAACGAAGCCACGTGGGCCAAGGCCTGTGGTAGAGGTCACACAGGGGAACAAGGAGGGACTGCAGGCACAGTGAGAGGCTGAAAACCTACGGCCCCAGACAGCCGTTCAGGGTTTCTGCCCTGCTCCACCTGGGGGATGATCATATGAGACCCCGCAGGTAAATTTGTTTTGTGAATTGCAGACACTGATCTGTGCTGAGCAAGTGCTCCAGCTCTGGCTCTGGTAGTGTCAGAACTTGGAGAGGTACAGGTCAGCTTATCCAGCTCTGTTCCTGATCGTCAGCTCCTCATCCTCAGTACTGAAATCCAAAAAGCTCTCCCAAAATTTTGATTTTTAAAGAAAAACAATTTTTAAAGGAAGTCATTAGGTGGAAACAGCCACCCTGCCCCAAACTGCGGCCATTTCTGGTCTGATTCAACCCGCTTTGTGGAAGGTCTTTCATCGTGGTGGAGAAAACTTGGTGAGTTTGATGAGCCGTGCTCCCCAGACCCCACTGAGGGTGTTCTGTGATGGGCAGTGTGGTTGAAAATCTGAACATTCTACCTTCCAGACCACAGCTGGCCCCAAAAGTTTTGGATAGGGGTTTATGGATCCCAATCCATAAGGGGCAAAAATTGAAAAGCTCTCCAGGCATCTCCAAAAGTTGGCATTCCTAGAACTATTTGTAACTTACAATCTAATTCACTTATTTCTCATATCCTTTCTAATCGTTGCACTGTGGTAGATTTCTTCTCTTTTTTTTTGAAGATGGAGTCTCGCTCTGTCATCCAGGCTGGAGTGCAGTGGTGCAATCTCAACTCACTGCAACCCACGCCTCCCAGGTTCAAGCATTCTCCTGCCTCAGCCTCCTAAGTAGCTGGGAGGTACACACCACCACGGCTGGCTAATTTTTGTACTCTTAGTAGAGACGGGGTTTCACCATACTGGTCAGGCTGGTCTCAAACTCCTGACTTCATGATCCTTCTGCCTCAGCCTCCCAAAGTGCGGTGATTACAGGCATGAGCCACCATGCCCAGCTGGTAAATTACAATTTTTAGTTGTATATTTATCCTTTTTTTTTTTTTTTTTTATTTTTTTCATGTTGCTGAGAAGAGTCTTTGGTTTATAACTTAAAGCATCCTTCCTTTCTGTCTCCTTCACCAGCCCAGGCTGGGCCATCAGAGGATCACAGCGAAACTGTGGCTGCCTCCCTGTATCTTTTCTCAGGCCCTGCCTCAGGGGTCCTGGCCTGCCCTGTGTTCCAGAGCTCCCGGCTCCTCTGGGAGCATGTGACGCCTCCTCAGATCAGTGTGTTTAGATTCTGAAATGACCAGGCCTGCAAGGGAAACCAATAACCCTGTAAAACAACTGTCAAATGTTTTACAATCGTGGCATCTATGTGCAAAGCAGGAAAACCACAAGTGGTATTTTGAGCCGCCAGAAGGATGATACTGTGAAATGAACATATTTGGTGAGGACAGAGGCATGGGTACTGCTAATGAAACTGGTTTTGGTCTTTTTTCTCCCTCTGCTGTGGACGCCTACCCTAGCCTTGTCCGACCAGCTAGCTCCCACCTGTCCTTGCTTCCAGCTTCCTCCCGGCTGCTGGAGATGGGAGCAAGTATTTCATGGGGCTAGCAAGGTCCCGGAGAGAAGACGTGTGGCATGAGCTTATGGATGGGTTTTGGGAATTGGTGGCTGGGGTCACACTTAGCTTCCACCACATGCCCCCCCTCCACCACGACCACAGGGCATCTCCCTTCTTCACAGCCAGCTGGACCATCTCCCCAACTTCAGAGCTCTTCCTTCCCAGCCATTCCCTCTTCAGTGCTCACTTTGTTAGACTAGGCCCACCCGAGACAGTCTACCGCTTGATGAACTCAAAGTCAACTGATCCTGGACTTTAATGACATCTGTGAGATCTCTTTGCCATTGTCATATAATGTAGCCTAATCACAGGAGGAAATCCCATAATAGTCACAGTCCTGCCCACACTCCAGGGGAGGGGATCACACAGAGCATGTGTACCAGGGACCATGGCAAGGCAATCTCAGAATTCCACCTGCCACGGCTTCTGCTTCTAACATCTCAGAATTGGGAACTCCGTATCTTCTTTGGTGAGTTAGGTCCGTTTAATCTTCCCACTCTCTCAGCTCCTCAGCATCCAGGCCTGACTGCTGAGCAATTCAGTTACAATCGGTTTCTTCTCCATGGTTTGGAGACGAGCGTGTTTTATTTCACAGGGGTTTACATCACTTTCTGGAGAATCAGAAGCATAGCATAAATGAACTGGATTACACTATCCATCCTGCCAAAATCTCCACCCATTGCACAGAACGGCAAAGTAAAAAAAGGCTCACTTCACACAAATTGTTTCCCGACCTTCATATTTACAGCTAACGATCAAAACATGGCCCAGCATTCGGTATATCTGGCTCTTTATTTCTTTCACAGCTGATGTGCTTCACTTATATTGAGCTATAAATTGTCATTTTTCTAGGGGAAAAAAATCACTTCACGAATGCTCTATTGAACAAAACCAGGCAGCATTTTTTTAAAGTGAGAATGTTCACTTTATAAATGCTGACTTGTTATTCATTTGGTTGTTAACTCATGAAAAGTTCCGGGACATTCCTCCTAAAGGGAGTCACCGCTCGGCCAGCAGAAGGACCTGGCAGCACAGATGAAGGAGGTTTTATGGGTCATATAGCTGGAAGGCGGAGCAGAAGCTAAGCCATGCTGGGGTCCAAGCCTGGCCAGAGGCGAGATTGTACACCCCAGTGTGATGGCGCCTTTCCCATCTCTCCCACTGCAGGCCCCAGCATGGCAACCACACACAGGATAGGGCTGGGGGAGAGGCTGCAGGGATGTGTTGGGTCCCAGGGCCTCTATTCCCTTTGATCATTCTGGACTCAGTCACCATCCATGGCCAAGGCCAGGAATAAGATCAGCTTTGGGGTCTGAAGATCCCAGGCAACCTGCATTTTATACACAGGGAGGGGGCTGGGCGTGAGAAGCGGGCAGCAGGGATCCCAGCTGAGGATAGGAGAAGGCCCAGGCAGATGTTGGAGTGCACAGAGCTTTCCAAATCTCACTGGGGCCACAAGCAAGAAAAGCCAGGCTCCCCCACGGCCCCAGCCTCTCCCAGGGCTCCAGCCTCCTCCGCAGCCTCAGCCCCCCTTGCAGTGCCAGCCTGACAAGGGATCTTCAAGTCTCTTTGGTCCATGTTCCATGGGCACACCCAGAATAGGGCCTGGCCCACAGAGGTGCTTGGCAGATGTTGATGGATCCTGCAATGGCAGGCTTTCCGAGGCTCTGTCTGCTGAGAAAGCAGCACAGCCCCCAAAGGCATGGGGAGGAGTCCATTTCCAGAGCCCCACTCCTCCGATGCACATCAGATCCCTGCAGCCTCGGCTTCCCACATCCCTCCACAAAGAGTGCTGAAATCCCTTCCCAGCATTCTGCCACGGTGTTGTTCCAAGGCCCCGACTGTCCTCTGTCCTGTGGAGGACCCGGTGGAAGGTGTGCCCCTGGAGTGAGTGATCTGCATTGGAGTTCCTGTCTCTCAGTATCCTATTAGCCCACCACAGCCCACGAGGTCAGCGCCATCATTGTGACCAGGTCACAGTTGAGGAAACAGCCACATGCTGGTGACCGCCCCTGCCCAGGGCCCAGGCTTGCCAGCACAGAGCTGGGTGGCACAGAGCCCACTGCCTCACCGCCACTGTGCAGCTTCCCGCACGTGCCCACCCGGAGCCTGTCCCCACCCCCACCCCACTCCCCCTCCATGCGGCACTTCCCTCTGACCAGCCCGTCGGGCTCTCCCTCCTGTCTCCCAAGCCACCTGGGCCTGCTGTTTTAAAATAATCATCATTTCTACCTCTACCTTTTTATTCCGATAACAAAACAGGATGGGTCCATCTGTGAAAAACTTGGATAATACAAAAGATGGAGAAGAACATGAAAGTCACCGTCTTCACCGTCCCGCCTGCCACAGCCCCTTCTTTGGTTGTCATTTCACAGGCTGCTCGAAAGACTCCTCAAGGTTTTCCCTGCCATGATTAAGATCAACATCCCCGTCGTCAGACGTTCCTGCGAAACAGCATCCTGCTCATGGCTGCCCAGTGTTTCATCATAGAGAGTTGTAATTTACTTATCCAGTCTCACTCTATAGGAATTTTACATTGTGTTCAACGTATCAGGAGTGTAAATAACCCACCCCAAGTCTGGCAATACCCCGGGTGGGAGAGGAGGCCCTGGGAGGAGGGGACTCACACGCCCCCTAGTGGGAGGGTAGATTAGTGCAACCGCTTTACAAAGCCTTGGCACATTTTGGAGTAGCTGAAGATGCACATCTAACATCTTAGCAAAACCCTCTCATGTGCATACTGGCAGACAAGTGCCCAGATATTCAGAGCTTCCTTGTTTGTAAGAGCAAAATGTTGGATCTAACCTAAATGACCACATGAGTAGAATGAAGGAATACATTGTGCTGTGTTCACACATGCAATGCCATACAGCAGCATTGCATGAATGAGCCAGATTTTCACACTCCAGCAAGGCAGAGGCTCACAGACGCAATTTGAGGCAAGCAGCAGGAGAACCAATGCTGTGCTGCTTATATAAAATTCAAAAGCAGGCCAAGCGGCCAGGCATGGCAGCACACGCCTGTTATCCCAGTCACTCAGAGGTTGAAGCAGGTGGATCATTTGAGGTGAGGTGCTCAAGACAAGCGTGGGTAACACAGGGAGAATCTGTCTCTAAAAACAAAACAAAAAACAAAAAGCAAAAACAACACTCTGCATTCTTTGGAGACACATATATCCCAGAGAAAGTATTTTAAAAATGCATGTAAGTCATGAGTGCCGCATTTGGAGTCGTGGTTGCCTTTTGTGGAGGGAGTAACGGGTACACCGCCTTTTGCATTCTGCTGAGCCATTTGGCCACACCAACTCTAAAAGGAACTTTGGGTAATATTCTGTTGTGTTTATTCTGGGTGGCCACAGGTTGTCTTGTACCGTTCACAGATCTTCACGTTGCCATTTGTGTGGGAAGGGTGGTGGCTTATTGATGGCTTTGGATTGGAACCCCGGCTCATCACTTTCAAGCTGTGCCATCTCTGTATGCCTGAAGGCTGTGGGAAAAACAAGCTAAGGTAACAGATAGAAAGCATTTATTGCAGCATCTCCACACAGAAAGCAGCGGGGCTCCACTCCTCCAGCAATGGTGGATGCTCTGTTCTGTGGAGCCGCTTTTCCAACCTCAGCAAGCTCTGATGGGGAGAACATTTTTCTTTATATTAAGTCCATGTCTGTCACTCTATCCTCCCTGATTCAACCCTGGGAGAAATTTAGAATGTGTCTAAAAACTATCACGAGAAACACAGTGGGTAGCTAGGCTTATCAAGCTCTTGTTATACACCAAGCCCCGTGCTATGGGCTTAACCATCCTTTAGTTCTAAGAATTCAACCCGTACTTAGTGGAAGTGATGACCCAGAGGAGGAGGAGGCCATTGGAATTCTCTAGCCATGTGGTGACACCACACCAGGAGAACAGGGCCATGTTCCCCTTTAAGGCTGACTTGAAGCAGAGGCTTTGCAGGGTTCTACTGGTCTTCCTGCTGCAGGGTCTTCTCCCTGCCAGCCCCTCATGTGACTGCTTTACACACAGCATGGGGAGGGGATGGTTCTGATGTCCCATTACATCTTCACCCCATCTACCAGACCACCAAAAGGCCCTTGACATTAAATTTGGTGTTTGTGGTAGAATAATCCCAGAACAACTGAATTCCACACTGTATCAATCCGGAATGGTTTCCTTCAGAATATCCAGTTTTGCAAGATTGAGGCAGGAGTGGTTCAGACCATATGAAATTGCCATTTTTACAGATCAACAGTGCAGCATCGTGGTTCACCTAAGAGTACCTCTCCTCCCTTCGGTCTCACCACAGAGCACAGGGGGTGACAAGGTGGCGGATGAGAGCAAGGGGCACCTGGAGGAAGAAGAGCAGCAGCCCTGCTCCCACCTACCTCCGGGAAGCCAGTGTGTCAGGCTGGGGGTGGAGAAGCAGCCTATTAATGAAGGTTTTACTCATTACACCGAACAGAACACATTTATGCCGAACTGGGTCTGTCTTGTATAACTTAAGGGAACAAAAGTACTTTTTGTTACCTAAGGGTGACAAGTAAAATCATGGGGAAATGCCCTGAAATTCACAAAGGGCTAGTCAAAGAACTGGCCCCCAGCGTGGGTTTGGAGTCACGGGGAGACAAAAATTGCATAGTGTTATGGTTACGCTGTTGTGATTACATACATTCCATGACGGTTACATCGGAGACATGCCACCCCTGCCCACACGAGGCTCCTCGTCCTAGCAATCATTCCTGTTTATTCCAGGAGCACTTGACTTCTGCCTTGACTGCCTCCCTCAACTTGGCGACAGCCCACCCGGCCTGCCTCGCCCTGCATTCTTAACCCTGGCAGGAGAGAGAGGCAGCTGCTAGGGCATTGCTGTTGGAAGCAGCTGCCAGGAAAGGCACCTGTGCCTCTGTGCCTGAGACCTGATCCGTAACAAGAATGGACTCTGTGCACAGCTAGCGTGCTCACCCAGCATGGCAGCTGTCTTGGTAGGGACCACAGCGTGTTTGCTCCGCCAGCATCCCAAACCAAGCACTCGCTTATCTTGCCAACAGGAGTAGGAGGGTGGTTAACCTCTGTGGAAGACAGCTTGAGGAACTGAATTAAACCATGCCTTTGAATCAGCATTTCAACTTCTAGTGACATATCCCAAGACAAACTCTTATGAATGCACAAAAACCCATGTACAAGAATATTCATCAGAGTACAGTTTGTAATAGCAAAAAACTCTAGGAGCAAACTCAATAGCCATCAGTAAGGTGCTGGTTGGATAAAATTGGATAATATTTGGTAAATCCACAAAATGGAGCGCTGTAGCCATAAAGAAGCTTGAAACGCCTCTCTGTGCAAAGATACAAAACAACCTCCAAGGTGCACTGCTCATTGTAAATATGCTCCTCTCTGCTGACCCTTCTGCTGCACTGGGCAACACAGCTGTGACAGATCAAGGCGGAGCCCCGGTTTGTGGGGGCCTGGGACCTCTTCCCCTCCAAGAGAATTCTTGGCTCCCACCTGCTTTTGGGAGTCCTAAGAAGCTGCTGGTGATGCTCAGGTTTGTGGGGTTTTGTTTTGCTTTTTTTCGTTTAACTTTTTTTGAGACAGAGTCTCACTCTGTCACCCAGGTTAGAGTACAGCAGCATGATCTTGGCTCATTGTAACCTCCACCTCCCAGTTTCAAGCGATTCTCCGGCCTCAGCCTCCCAAGTAGCAGGGATTACAGGTGCCCACCTGGCTAATTTTTATATTTTTGGTAAACACGGGGTTTCACCATGTTGGTCAGGATGGTCTCAAACTCCTGACATCAGGTGATCACAAAGTGCTGAGATTGTCCTGGCCTCGGGTTTGTTGTGATGTGTCTTCATGGGGGGTCCCAGCTGCAGGGATCCCACAGGGGCACCATCTCACCCCTCCTTCTCTGACTGGCCCTCGACTTCCTCCCCACCCCACTCCTGGCTCTAGCACTGTTTCTAGCACGATTTCCTCTGCACCAAGTTCTCAACCTCACAGCACCCCAGAGCCTTTCTCCCAGCCCTGCTAAGAAGTTAACCACTTAGGCTTCTTGCCACAGACCCTATGGAGTCACCTACTTTGAAGTCAGGAAAAATCCCAAAGGTGACACCTGTCAGCTCTCCCAGTAACGCCAGACCTGCTCAGACCCCAGTTTTGGACACTCAGCCAATACCTCCGACTGTGCCACTGCCCCAGGTCTTACACCCTCTTCCTGGCATCCTTGTCCGCTCCTGAGTTAAATATGCCCATTGCCCAGCTCTGTCTACTAGTGAGGAGCACAGTTAAGTCTCAATCTTGGGTTTTTTTTTTTTTTTTTTTGAGACAGAGTCTCGCTCTGTTACCCAGGCTGGAGTGCAGTGGCATGCAACCTTTGCCTCCTGGGTTCAAGCGATTCTCCTGCCTCAGCTTCCTGAGTAGCTGGGATTATGGGTGTATGCCACCACCCCCAGCTAATTTTTGTATTTTTACTAGAGACAGGGTTTCACCATCTTAGCCAGGCTGGTCTCGAACTCCCGACCTCGTGATCCACCCGCCTCAGTCTCAAAGTGCTGGGATTACAGGCGTGAGCCACCACACGCAGCCCCAATCTTTTAAATACCCTTCTCAACTCAAGGAACCAGACCTCCCTGGAGAAATGGCTGGTTCCGAGTCTGGGCTGGAAGAGACGAGGCAAATGTTGGCTGTCTGGTGCCAGAAACAAGGGTGTTATTGAAGGCTGATGGGAGGTTGTCTGACGGGATCCCACTGACTGAAGCTGGGGCCATGAGGACGTCAGAAACAGTCCTGATGGGGGTGACACAGTGATCTGCCTGCCATTGACCTAACCGGGGGTGTCACCCAGCATCACTGTTAGGGCAACAAGCTGGCCTCATGTGCCTCTGAAGCCATGTACCAAGAAGGATCCCACATTCCCCACATGGGATTTGTGCAGAAAACCTGATTCTAGTCATGAAGGAAAAAGACCCTGCAGAGCCAAAGTCAGAGAATGTCTCCAAAACAACTGACCTGCATGCTCTGAAAATGTCAATGGCATGAAGATT
>NW_016107887.1:1043159-1083081 GCF_001604975.1 Cebus imitator | reverse complement strand
TTAGTTTGTTTTAGTTTTTTGAGAGAGTGTCTTGCTTTGCCACCTAGGTTGGAATGCAATCTCGACTCACCGCAACCTCCACCTCCCCAGTTCAAGTGATTCTCCAGCCTCAGCCTCCCGCGTAGCTGGGACTACAGTTGTGCATCACCATACCAGCTAATTTTTGTATTTTTAGTAGAGACAGGGTTTTACCACATTGGCCTGGCTAGTCTCAAACTCCTGACCTCAGGTGATCTGTCGGCCTTGGCCTCCCAAAGTGCTGGGATTACAGGCGTGAGCCACCACACCCAGCCCCAACCCAACCCTTCTAAATTAAAAGAGACTAAAGATAAAGGACCGTAACGGACAAATGTAATATCTTGATTGGATGCCTGTTAAAAAAAAAAAATCAACCATTGAAGACATTTGGGTAATAACTCTGAAAATGTGAAAATGGACTGAATATTAGATATTACTGAATTGTTGTTAACTTTCTTAAATATGATAATGGTCCCAAGGATACAGAAGAGAATCCCTATTCCTAGGAGATATCTGTTAAAGGGCGTGAAATGTCACCAAATCAGCAACTTTCAAACTGACCCACACACATAAAAACGTGTGTGCATGCACGCGTGTGTGGATCTACGTACGTCTGTATCACATCTATGGTAAGCGGTAGAAAGGAAGGAAGCATGGCAAAAGATTTTTTTTTTTTTTTGAGACGGAGTTTCATTGTTGCCCAGGCTGGAGTTCAGTGGTGTGATCCCGGCTCGCTGCAACCTCCGCCTCCTGGGTTCAAGCGATTCTCCTGCCTCAGCCTCCCGGGTAGCTGGGATTACAGGCCTGCGCCGCCACACCCTGCTAATTTTGTAGCAAAATATTAAGAATTGTAGAATTTAAGTGACATAAACCAGTTGTTTCAGTTCTGGATGTTTGAAACTGTCCGCCATGAGTTTTGGGAAAAGCCCACCCTTCCTCTGTTTTCTGAGCAGCAGCTCCCAGAAGTGGCGGCAGCATTTGGTAATGTCACCCTTGGTAATGGCATTGATTTCATTAATAAGACATCCCGGCGGGGAGGTGCTCTCCAGCCTGCCTGGAAAGGGTGTTTGACACTGAGTGGGCTCAGGTGGGCAGAGAAGCCACGATCAGCCCCTCTTCCTTGGGCTGTACCAGGGTGTCAGGTTTGAGGACGCTCCTCCAGAGTCCCCCCACACCCACACTCCTGCCTGCTCCAGTGGCAGGGGCCGGGGGTAAGGCCTTCCAGCCGGTACTCTGACTCAGGGCACAGGTATCGCATGTGAAAGAAGGTGGGGACAGCCTGGAGAGCACGTGCAAATCTCCCTGTCTCCTGCTCCCGACCATGGCTGGTGGCGCTGATGTCCTCACACTGTTCTTCTCACCACCTACTGTCCAAAAGGAAGATCCCACAAGGTAAATCGTAGCTTTTGGACCTGAGCCAACAACAGAGACTTATTGGCTCAGGTCCAAAAGCTCCCAGGTGGGCACCCCAGAACGCCCCAGGCTTATTAGGTAACAGCATTCCAGACAAGACCCCAAAGCACTCCCGACAGTGTTCCACTGCCGGCCCCTCTTGGAGGGTCACCTGTTTCTAAGAGGAGAGAGTGTCCCATCACTCCACAAGGTGTCCAAGCCCCTCGACTTCTGTTCTAGGGCATAAAGAGCCTAGGACCCATGTTGGGGATTTGGCAGAGCTCCTGTGATGTCGTGGAGAAGCCTCCAAACCAGGCCTTGAAGGAAGGCAGTCGCCTCTCCTAAGGGAGTAAGAGAGTGAGCAGACCCCCCCATGGAGACCCATCAGCCCCCAGAAGACCCAGATTTCCTACTCCTTCAGTCCACGTGGCCCCAGCCTTCCCTTCTCTCTTCTCGCATCCTCCTGAGCTCTGGGCACAGAAAGCCCACAGGGGAAGAACACCCCAAATCTTCCTGTCCTGCAGCTGCGTCTATTCCGCTGGGGTGTTTTCTGGGGGACTTGGGGAAGAGAAGAGTGCTGAACAACAATTGAAATAACTAAGTGGGTGGACGGCGAGAGTGTGGAACAGAATGACACTTTGGCTCCGGTCTTCAAATCGCTCTGAGCAGGGCATTGAAATTGGACTCCAACACCAAAAGCGCATTTTCCTAATCAACCACCAGGTGGAAGAGTCGAATTAAGAATAAAGTCTATAGCATTCCAGACACAGTGCTGGGTTCCAGACAACTGTGAGCAGATTCCACCTGCAGCAGCACGGGAAGCCAGCATTTGGAAGCCTATTTTGTGGCCGAGGAGACCAGGCTAAGTAACGCACGCTGCTCAGTGGCAGAGGCAGAATCAGAGGGCCAGCCATCGGCATCCCAAGTCCAGGCTCTGCGCAGCACACTGTGTTCTCCTAAAAGCAGAAATGACAGGGCCTGTTTGGCTTTCCCCTTCTGAGATGGTATCAGAAACAGAGCTGCGGCTCAGCCCAGCAGCAGAAAGCAGCCAGGAGCGCAGAGGGAGAAGCTGGAGGCTCTAGGAGAAAACACCCCAGAACGACAGCTAAATGACACCCTGCGAACAGCAAGGCTCACGTTGCATGTTATTTCAGCACTTCATTTTATCTCCCTGTGGTCCCGCCACTCCCTTGCATCCTCCCATTTTGCAGAAGAGCAAATTGAGCTCCAGATTGGTTTAGCCCCTTGGGTAAATGCCTGAAATCTCACACTCAGACTCAGGCCTTCAACCCCAGCATCTGATTCTTAGCCTCGGGACTCTCGTTCTACTCACCGTATTGCTTCCCTTGGCTGGTTACGTTGGCGTGGCTTTCACTGAGTCTCATTAGAATCTGGTTCTGAGTTAGTGAACCCAACCCACAGGTTGGGTGGCCAGGCGAGGCAAGAGAGATGGAACAGGGGCTGGGGAAGGGAAGGAGGGGCTTGCCAGAAGAACTGGAGAATTTTGAGGAATCCTCAGTTCCACGCAGCCCCCGCTAAGAGAGAGTGGTGATTAGCAGGTCTGGGGTCTGAACTCTGTCAGCGGCACTTACCAGCTTCTCTTCTCTTTAGTTTTCTTTTTTGTAAAACTAGGGGTTATCATCATTGTAGGTATCTCAAGAGGTTCTCTCAGGATCAAATATAAATAAAATATATTTAATCACTCACACCAATTAAGATGGCTAACATCAAGAACGCCGGAAATAACACAAGCTGGTAAGGATGGAGGGAAACTAGACCTGTTGTGCACTGTAGGTAGAAATGCAAAATGGTGCAGTTGCCATGAAAACTGTATGGCTATTCCCCAAAATAGTGAAAATAGAATTGCCGTCAGGTGTGGTGGCTCACACCTGTAATCCCAGCACTTTGGGAGGCTGGGGCGTGCAGATCACTGGAGCCCAGGAGTTTGAGACCAGCTTGAGCAACATGGAGAAACCCCGTCTCTACTAAAAATACAAAAAAGTTAGTCAAGCATTTTAGTACGTGCCTGTAGTCCCAGCTCCCTGGGAAGCTGAGGTGGGAGAATCACCTGAGCCCAGGAGGTAGAGGCTACAGTGAGCTGGGATCATGCCACTGCACTCCAGCCCCGGCAACAGAGAGGGCTCCTGTCTCAAAAAAAAATAAAAATAAAAAGAGTTACCATATGATCCAGCAATTCCACTTCTGAGAATATACCCAAAAGAATTGAAAGCAGAGGTAGAAGAGATGTTTGTACACTGATGCTCATAGCAGCATTATTCACCATATCCAACGGGTACAGAAACCCAAGCGCCATCACCGGTTGAGTGGAGAAACGCAATGTGGCCTCTCCATACAATGGAATATTATTCAGCCTTAGAAAGAAAGAAATTCTGACACTTGCTGGCACATAGACCCTCGAGGCCATATGCTGAGTGAGATAAGGCAGCCTTAAAAGGACATATACTGCCTCATTCCACTTCTGCGAGGATCCTAAAGTAGTCAAAATCACGGAGACAGAAAGCAGAATGGCAGTTGCTGGGGGCTGGGGAGATGGGGAACGGAGTCGCTGTTCAGTGGATGCAGAGCATCAGTTGTACAGGATGAAAGACTTCTGCAGATGGATGGTGGCCATGGTGCTGTAACAATGGGAATGTGCTTAATGCCACTGAACTGTACAGCTTTAAGTAATTAAAATGGGCCAGGCGCGGTGGCTCACACCTGTAACCCCAGCACTTTGGGAGGCTAAGGTGGGCGGATCACTTGAGGTCAGGAGTTTGAAACCAGCCTGGCCTACATGGTGAGATTCCCATCTCTAATAAAATTAAAAAGTTAGCCAGGTGTGGTGCTGGGCACCTGTAATCCCAGCTACTTGGGAGGCTGAGGCAGGAGAATTGCTTGAACCAGCTACTTGGGAGGCAAAGGTTGCAGTGGGCTGAGATTGCACCACTGCACTCCAGCCTGGGCAATGGAGTGAGACTCCATCCCCCGCCCCCCAAAAAAATTAAAATGGTAAATTTTATGCTACATATGTTTTAACACAATTTTTAAAAATAATTTTTCACATTATGAGTAAACAATAAAAGACTAAAGACATTTAATCCAGTGACTTGATTCAGAGCCATTTGTTCTTCATTTGTATGATTACAGATTCTTCAAGTGATCTATAGCCCCTGGAGCTTGAATCTGGATGGTCTTGTGTGACTAACTTGTCACCCAAACAGTGTGTCAGATGTGACACAGAGTAACTTCCAAGCCTGGGCTCATTTGAAAAACCCGTCAGGCTTCTGCTTGTTTGCTGGGTCACCTAGCTTTTGTATCCCTGAGCTGCCAAGGATGAAGTCTGAGCACCCCTCAAGGTGGCCACGCTGGGAAGATGCCCAAGTGTCACAGATGGCCCACAGGAAGATGCTCAGCTCAGCAGCTCCAGCTCAAGTCCCGGCATGGAGTCTTCCCAGCTGAGGTCCAGACAGCATGGAGCAGAGCTGAGCCATCCCCTGTTGGGCCCTGACAAACAGAATCCATGGGTAAATTAAGAGGGTTGCTCCAAACCATGAAGTTTCTGGGCAACATGGTATACAGTGTAGCAACTGGAACATGTAGGTGGAAACGGGTGTGGAAATGGGTGTCCCTTTGAAATATCTCAACAGATAACACGTTTTCCTCTCCCTATTCATGTCTCCTGGACTTACCCCCTCTCTCCTTGCTTTCTACAGAGACAGGTGAGAAGTAGATTTAAAATCTTTTCTAAGAGTGACCCAGATTGGATTATCAAGAAACATTCCAGAATTCTCTGCTCTGGAAACCTGCTTTGAGTCAATGCTTGGAAATGAACTTGGGCTTACCCAACTTAAAAGATGCTTCCTGAAGAAGGTTGTGAGTAGATTCAGTGTTCTGTAATTAGAATCTTCTTTTCTCATTGATTCCTGTTCTTGTTTCACAGCTATGTTCTGTTCATGTGGCCTTCTCAGGTTATGTTCTATTGGATAAGGACTTCTAGTAGTTTCAACATCCCTTACCCTTGCCTGGAAGCTCAAAAATCTCTCTGGGAGGGGAGGTAGGTGTGACTTTGCTGCCAGGCCCCCGGTGAGTGCCATGGTTGTGACTGTGCTGCTCCTGCAAGGGGACTGGAGACAGGAGACTTGCGGGCAGGGGCGGGCACAGGGGCTTCACTCCTGCACAGTGGCACTGTCACCCTGGGCAGGTCACCGAAACTCGGCTCCTCTTCCTAGTATGACAAAAGCCAGGTTTGACCCTGGGCATGACTGTTAACACTTAGGCTCGTGAAGGGGACAAAACAGGCCCAAGCCTCACCCTCGTCAAGCTTGGGTGCTGGCGGAGCAAGGCAGACAACAGAAATCCACTGAGTAAATAAGTACGATCTAGAGGGATTTACAGCAGGAGACGTGCTCTGGGAAAAACAAACGGGGCGAGGCAGGGACTCAGGCATCCAGGGGGCGGGGGTGGTCATGGCCAACTGCTTACATAAGGTGATATTTGACCAAAGACATAAAGGCAGTAGGGAAATTAGCGATTGACAAAGAACCTTTGCTTAACCAAAGTTCAGTCCAGCTCCTGAAGCTTCTCTACGCCCATTTGTGTACTTCTTTGTCAAATCCAGTTTCAGGAAGAACCCAACCAACCCACTTTAGCAAGAACCCCCGCTTTCAATATATACTCCCCCTGCATATTCAGCTGGGTTCCTCCTTCCCCAGGTGATGTCTGATCACCTTGGCCTGCCTTCAGCAAGAATCCTGCTGGCTGGGTTTTGCCAGAATCCCCCTTACCCCTGAATTTGCCTCTTAGTAATTTTCCGTCTGCTAACCCCACCCAGCTCCTCGGCTATACATCCCGGCTCGCCTGTGCTGCTTTTGGAGTTGATCCTGATCCTGCCCGACCGCACGGCCCTGTGGCAGTGGTCCCTCTACCTCTCGCAATGTCCTGAATAAAGTCTTCCTTACCGAGCTTGAACAAGTGTTGTTGAATAAATGTTTTCCTTAACACCACTCAGAAATCTGTATATTTCCACGAACATTTTATTTTGTTTGCTTGTTTTGAGACAGGGTCTTGCTCTGCTGCCCAGGCTAGAGTTCAATGGTACAATTAGAACTCCCTGCAGGCTTGAACTCCTGGGATCAAGCGATCCTCCTGCCTCAACATCCCAAGTAGCTGGGAGCTGAGACTACAGGCACACGCCGTGACACCCGGATAATTAAAAACAATTTTGTAGGACGGGCACTGTGGCTCATGCCTATCCCAGCACTTTGGGAGGCCAAGACAGATGGATTGCTTGAGCTCAGGAGCTGGAAACCAGCCTGAGCAACATGGCGAAACCTCATTTCTACACAAAATGCAAAACTTAGCCAGGTGTAGTGGCACACACCCATAGTCCTCGCTGCTTGAGGGGGTGCTGAGGCAGGAGGATTGCTTGAGCCTGGGAGGTCGAGGCTGCAGTGAGCTGAGATCACACCAGTACACTCTAATAGAATGAGACTGTCTCAAAAAAAAATTACTTTTAGAAACAGAGTCTTGCTATGTTACCTAGGTTGATGTCAAACTCCTGGGCCCAAGCGATCCTCCTGCCTCATCCTCCTGAGTAGCTGGGACACCTGGTGCCTACCACCATGCTATCTGTTATTTAAAAATTATTATGGGCCAGGCACAGAGGTTCATGCCTGTAATCTCAGTACTTTGGGAGGCCAAGGTGGGTGGATCATGAGGTCAAGAGATTGAGACCATCCTGGCCAACATGGTGAAACCCTGTCTCTACTAAAAACACAAAAATTAGCTGGGAGTGGTGGCGCACACCTGTAGTTCCAGCTACTTGGGAGGCTGAAGCAGGAGAATTTCTTGAACCCGGGAGATGGAGGTTGTAGAGAGCTGAGATTGCACCACTGCACTCCAGCCTGGTGACAGAGCAAGACTCCATCTCAAATATATATATATATATACACACACACAATTATTATTATTATGAAGAGTAGTGCCAGATGCCTTAGAAAGAGCCTGAACCAATCCCCCAACTCATCTGACAGAATAAAATCTCCCCTGGGGATTTAACCCTTGCCTTGTCAATAGTAATATTTTATTTTATTTTATTTTATTTATTTTTTTTTTGAGACGGAGTTTCGCTCTCATTACCCAGGCTGGAGTGCAATGGCACGATCTCGGCTCACCGCAACCTCCACCTCCTGGGTTCAGGCAATTCTCCTGCCTCAGCCTCCTGAGTAGCTGGGATTACAGGCATGCGCCACCATTCCCAGCTAATTTTTTTTGTATTTTTTTAGTAGAGACGGGGTTTCACCATGTTGACCAGGATGGTCTCGAGCTCTTGACCTCGTGATCCACCCGCCTCGGCCTCCCAAAGTGCTGGGATTACAGGCGTGAGCCACCGCGCCCGGCTAATAGTAATATTTTATTACAACAGTAAAATAGTTTCTAAATGATCTAAGTCTCCTAAAAACCTGTGTTTCAGATGGAGCCTGAGAGGGTCTCCCTGCCATGTGTATGTCTGGACTCCCAGCCTGGTGAGGCTAGCAGGAGGTCACTTCTCAGCCTCCTTACACTTCAGAGGAAATTCCAGCGTCCTCACCCTGGGGTGACAGTGGTGGGAAGCTGGAGTCAGCCTCTAACACGCCAACATTGGGATCCCATAGGTTTCACCCCTCCCTGAAGTCCTGCGTCTGGCCAAAGGCTATCCTCCCCACCTCCGGTGGTTAACCTTCTTTTGTGACTGGCTTGGGAGTGAACACTCCAAAACTCCCCGAGGGCTCCTTAGGCCTCTTGGGGACAGAATTGGGTCCAAGCTCTGCAGACAGAGCTGCTGAGTCTGGGGCTGCATGGTACTGCCACACAATCTGCAACAGGTGAGCTGCTCACACCACACCGCTCGGGCAGCGTCCAGGTGTCCCTGCTCAGGGACTTTGGATTTCCGCCCCCTCATTCAGTTGGAGATCTTGTGGGAAGGACTGGACTTTTCCCGAACATCCATTAGCACCTCATGGGAATGCAACATCTCCCAGCAGGTGTGACGGGGCCATTTGAGGGCTGTAGACCTGCACTGCCCAGTAGGACGACCACTAGCCACCTGCAGCTATTTATGCTTACTTGTAAACTAATCGAAATTAAATGAGCGTAAAACTTCTGCCCTCAGCCCACTCCATAGCCATAGGTAGCAAGTGGTTCACAAGCCAGACAGCCCAGGTATGAGACATTCCTACGTCACAGAAACTGTTACTGGCTGGCACTGCGCCCACAGGAGCCCCTGACCATCCTGCAAGCTGAGGATGGGATAGGGAGTTGCAAAGGTCCCTTCCCTACCCTGCCTTCCAGCTGTTTCTCCCCCAGGCTCACCCTCCCTGAAGGGACAGAAGGTGGCTTTGTTGCCAGATTGGAATCAGCTCTTTCTAACTCAGGGTTTCCCAAGCTTGACACTATTGGCGCTTTGACCAAGAAATTATTTGCGGTGGGGGCCGTCTTGTGCACTGTGGGATGTTCTTCCGCATCTCCAGCCTCCACTCGCTGATGCCAGTAACCTCCCTCTCCTGAGTTATGACAACCAGAGATGTTTCCAGGCGTTGCCCAATTGCTCTGAGATGGGAGTGAGGGTGGGAGGAGCAAATGCTCTGCGTGGGAACCACCGGTTTAACTACAGGCCTGTGCTAATACTGAAGACCGAACATCCCTGGAGAGGACGGGGTGTCATTAGCATCTGGGGGGAATTAATTGCTCAGTGAGTGTCTTCATGGACCTCAGTCAGGCTCTGAGGCCAGGGGTCCCTGCTCAGGCCAGCTTTGATGGAGGAGGGGCGGGTGCAGAGGGCTGATCCCTGGGGAGGGACTGCTGTGGAGGGGAGGGGATGTTGACAATGGAAGCAACCCCATTCCTGACCTGCTGTGGGACCCTGCACCCAGCCTGGACAGCTTCCCTGAGCAGTGCTGGCTCACAGCTCCAGTAAAGGGCAATGTTGGTAGGGGTGTGAGTGGCGTCCCCAGGTCCTGGTGGCCTGCAGGCCCTGACACATTTCGGAAGAGGAAAGAATGCAGACAGGCGCCAGGATACCCAGTGACTTCTTCCTAGAGGGATCGTCAGCAGAAACACTCAGAGTTTCTGACAAACTCTGAACACTGGCCTCATTCTGCTCCTTCCTCTGCTGTGACTGGTTCTGTTGCATTATATATTAAAGCAGAGGCAGGGGAGAAGTGGTTAATGTGCACCCACAAATAATTCCCAACTGTCCACTTCCTGTGCAGGCAGAGCCATCATCGGCGGACACCAGACAGACCGTCATAACAGGAGGGCCCTAAGTGACCCAGGGGCCGAGCCGCCACTGGGAGGGTGAGTGAGGAATGGCTCCTTTACAGCCTAACAATTCACAGAGTAATGACCTAACATCGCTCCTCTGGGAACTGGGCCCAAGAAATATATTTTTGCAGGTAACGGCAAATAAGAGCTAACTCGACAAAGAGGAAGACTTAATAAATCTCCCTGCCCCCAGGAGAATTCACGTATTTTGACAAAAGCAATCTATAAGCACTCTACTGAATCCGAAATGCCTGAGATGGGATTGAGAATGGTGTTCGTTGCCAGACTTATGCAGCCCAGCAGAGCCAGGGGAGCCAGAAACCTCTCCCTCCCTACAGACAACTCGAAAAGGCACATTCTACCGCTCCAAGTGTGTAGAGACCTTCATCTGGGATTCGGGGCCTCTTAAAGGCCTGCACAAATCTCCCAGCTGGTGCGTGATGGGAGACAACTGAAGAGAGCAGTAGGAATAACATCCCTCATCTGGTTCACTGGCAAATTCCTATTCATCCGTCAAAACTCTGCTTATGAGTCACCTCCTCTGGGAAGCCCTCTGAGTCATTCTGCTGCTGAGCCCATTCTGATTCCACCCTTCACCTCATCAGTTCTCTAGCCTTCAAGGCCATCCTTGCCTTTAATGCTCAAGGAGTAATGGGCTGAGACCCCAGAAGGGCCAACCATTGCCTGGTTCCCTCCCCTGAGTATTTCTGAGGACAGCTCCAGGCCCAGCTGCTGACACTGTCATTGCTGCTGGCTGCATCACACATTGCTGGAGTCACCTTTTCTGTCCTGCCATCTCTCACACTTTACTGTTCCTCACCTCCTTGCCCCACTGCCACAGGTGGCTCCATGATTCCCCAAACGTGGAGAGCACCAGAAACAAACTTTTCCAGAGGTTTGAGAACAGCAGGAGGGAATTACAGTGCAGAAGGGAAAATCTTCCAGTTGGATAGGACCCCTGCTCTGTGGCCTGCTGGCCTGGCGCACCCAACAAGTCCAAGCATAGGGTGCTCCCAGGCTCATAGGGTGCTCCCCAGGCTCATAGGGTTGCTCCCCAGGCTGGTCTGCTGCCTTGTGCCAGGACGGCCAACCAGCTGGCCCACATCCCTGGGACCAGGATCCTGCCCACCCCGCCCCCAGCCCTCTCTGTGCCCGTCAATGGCCATACACCGTGCCTACATCATTCCCGGTGACAAGCTCTCCTCCCTTGTCCTCAAGTTCATGTTCTTGGACCCAACAGTGCTCCCAGTGAGAATGACCATTTACAGTTACAAACAGGACAATGGAGCTCAGGGGTGAAAACCTTCAGCTGGAAAGAGGATTTCTGACCGTGACTTTTAAATGTTGTTCCCAAAGCAAAGAGCAATCTTTCCCCAGTCACAATCAGAAGCTGTCGGGGTCTGAAAATGGGCCTCTGTGGCTTCAAAAACAAGATCCAAGCTTGTGTCAGGTCTACAGTCCCCTCTTGGGGAGCGTATCTGTGCTCTCATAGCGGCATGTCAGTTCCTCAGGTAAACTCTAGACCCCTGAGGCCAGGACAAATGAACAACTGTTTATGTGTTTGCCAGACCCTAGTCTAAGCACGTTATACATGTGAACTGGTCTCAGCATGGGGTACCTGTTAACTCATTGCATTTCATGGAAACCTTATGAGGTAGCTTCTAATATATCCTCATTTACGATGGGGAAACTGAGGCACAGAGCAATCAAGTGACTTGTCCAAGTCACAGGGCTAGTGCATGGCCGTTTGGCCCCAGAGGCCATGCACTGAAGCACTCCACGCCCTCCCCCGACACAAGCCTTTATCTCTGCGCTCCTGGAATCCAGGGGTTCTGGCTATGGCTGGGAACCTGGGCTTTTCACTTTTCACTAGGCCACTCTGAAAGACACCAGGTAACCAGGATCTCTGCCGAGGCCTCTCAGTGACTCCACAGTGATGTCTGGTGCCCCCTTGTAGGTCTGCTCTGTGCCAGGTCAGGCTCCAGTGTGGTGGGGGAAGGGATAGATGAGTCACAGTAGAGGCTGATCTTCCAGCAGCACACACTCCAGGGAGCTGGCAGGCGGCGCGGCCCCAAGGTTCACCTGCATTCCAAGGGGCTTCATGTGCTGACTACCAGGACAGTGAGCATGGGCACCCCAGCTGAGGACAGAGGTCAGGGACCTGAAGGACCCACAGCTATTCGGCAGCTGGACACCTGGAAAGGCCTTTTAGGCCAAGCCTCTGAGAGACCAGAGAAGGGCGAGGAGACTCCAATTAGACCCGGGTCCTGCCCTCACAGCTGTGACTTTGGGCAGCTTCCTCCTTAAAGTAGGGACCGTGTCACCTCTTACAGGGCTGCTTTGAGCACTACAGGAGGTAATGAACGCACGGACTCGTTTCATCTGTGACATCAGATAGGTTCTGCAGCTGCATTTGCAACACTTTTGCCCAGTAAAGTTGGAAAACCTCTGCTGTCTTTCCTGGGCTTTGGATGGACAGAGTGGAATGGTGAGGGTGAGAAGGGAACTCTGATGCTTCCAGGCCTAGGGTCTCACCTGGTTGGTCCCTCCAGTCTCCTTTCCCTGCCCTTCTCCAAGGACTAATGGGGCACACAGAGGAGGACCCAGCATTGCTGTGGCTTGCCACCAGGAACCCTTTGCCCAGCATTTGCCCATTTCCAAGGCCACTTTAATTCTAGCCCCATGCCAGGAACACAGGAGTTCAGATTACCCAGAGGAAGCCTACTGCACAGGGTTGCCTGGCTTAAGCCAGTGCTGCCCCGGGGGTTCCTTCCTCCAAGCCTGCAGGCAACTGGGTCATCTTGTCCCTGAGCAAATGTGGGGGTCTCTTAATATCACAAACCTAATTCTGTTCCTTGACCCTTGCTTAAATCCTTCGGTGGCTTCTCACTGTTCTTGGGACACTTTTGAAAAGCTGCGGGCCCTGGGCCTGCCTTACCTCCTCTCATCCCCCACACTGCACCTTCGTACTTTGGATTTAAGAACACCCTCTCCTTGCTGCCACCCCCACCCCCTTATTTGTTGAATGACTCTGCATCCCAAAGTCTAGCGCAGTGTCTGGCATAGGAAAGCATTCAGTAATTATGTTCGGGGTGAATGGATTGTTGAATGTGAATGAATGAACATGTGAATGCAGGAAAATGAGACCCCAGCATGGCTACTCCGGGCTGAAGCCTTTGTGGCTGCCACCACCAGGTTCCCCACCTGCCACCTCCTTTGACCCACAGCAGACTCACATGCACATTATCTGGGCACCTGCCACTTCTAAGGCCACAGAAATGACAAAACAAAACCAAAAAGCATTGGCAAAACCCCCGTGGGCCCATCAGCAAAACAAAATGTTTTTCCATGAAGTACTCAAGGTCTTGGGCTCCTCTTCCAATCCCCATGTCACTTGTCCGCCAGCCCCTAAAGACAGCCTTGATCCTAATGCCCAGAGCATCCCTACAAGTGGGAGGGAGAGGAAAAGACGCAGGAACTCAACCGCTGAGAGACACTGCCAACTAGCCCTCTCAAAAGAGGGCTCCAGTTTTCAATTCCAACAGGCTTTTACTGCTCAGCCTTGAAGAAGTGAAGGCCATTTCACAGTTGGTGGAAGTAAAAATGGGTACTTAACATTTTGGAGAGCACTTGGGAATTGCTTTTCAAAATGTGAAACGTGCCCATACCACCTGACCCAGGAATTCGACCCTCAGGTTTCTATCCCAAGCAATTCTCCCACATCTGTGCAGAGGTGTGTGTGTGCACCAATGGTCTTTGCAATATTCTCTGTACTAATGCCCATAGCAACAACCTGAGTGTCTGTGAGCAGGGGAAGCAGCCACTGCCTCATGGCACTTCCTTTCTTTGGGTACCAGGCAGCTCTTAGTGGCCAAGAAAAATGCCCAAAGGAAAAGCAGCTTTCAGAACAATGTGGATAATACAATCCAGTTTATGCATTTTTTGAAAGGATGAGCGATACTGAAAGGGAAGACTTTGAGAGCACTTAAGAGGTGAGGCTTCCGGGGTGAGTGGCAGACGTCTTGGCTGATGCTGGAAGGGGGAAATGTGGAGGGCAGACCACAGGATGCTGGCAGGGAGAACGGAGGTGTGAAGGCTCTGAGGTGAGAGCAGACATGACCCAAATAGTGGGCCCGGAGCTTGAAGTGGGAAGGCAAAGGCAGGACAGGTGAGGGGGAGGGACCTGTGTGTCCTAAGACCAAGATGGGGCCTGTAGAGATTGTAAATGAAGGGATGGCAGGGTAAAATGTAGAATTTCTGGTGAGTAGCTGGAAAAAATAATAATAATCTCTCTCTCATAAAAAGGAAAAAATAAACAGAAGTGTTCTGCACGTCTGCAGCCTGGGCAGGCTGGAAAGGCAGGCAGGAGTGTCAGGAAGCTAGGCTGCTCTGAAGCGGGTCCAGAGAGCCTCCCTCCAGCCAGGGGCCCTTGCTTTTGCTGCTGGTACAATGCCTGTGGCCCCTGGACCTGCAGTCAGGTCTGCAATGCAGGGACATCTTGGTGACAGACTTTGTAGGACGTTGCAGGCATGACATGCCAGAATTGAGAAAGCTGGGAGCAGAGAAGCTTCTCCACTAACATGAAGCTGGTGGTTCTTTTCCCCAGTGAGGCACTGTTCAAGTGAGGCTCTCCCTCAGGGGGTTCACTTGACCCTTTCTCCATGACTCAGCTGAACCCCCTTGATCGGCTCAGCCACCTGGGGCTGGAGCACATTTCTGCCTCTCTTGGAAGAGGAAAGACTTCCCTATTCTGACTCCTTATCAGGATGTCTTAATTTTCAGGGAGTGTGGGAGCAGACACTTTTTATGCCGTAAATATCACGGAAGCCACCAACTCATATGTCTTAGAGCACCTTTCTCAAGACCAACGCAGATCATCTGTGATCAGTATTAGCGGACATTCAACTTGCCCCAAAGGGGGAAAGACACAGATATTATTCCTGTACATTTCTACATTGGTAGAAAATGGAGAACACCCGACACATCATGAGTGCTCACCACTGGGACCTTGAAGGAAAAAGAGGCCTGTAACCTGGTCACTTTCTGCAATGAGTGTGTATATTGCTTTCATAATAAAAAAAACTATGGCCAGGCATGGTGGCTCACACCTGTAATCCTAGCACTTTGAGAGGCCAAGCTGGGAGGACTGCTTGAGTCCAGGAGTTTGAGACCAGCCTGGACAACATAGTGAGATCCCATCTCTACAAAAAGTAAAAAAAATAGCCAGGCATGTTGGTGCGTGCCTGTAGGCTCAGTCCAGAGGCTGAGGTGGGAGGGTCGTTTGAGCTTGGGAGGTCAAAGCTGCAATGACCTGTGATCATATCACTGCACTCTAACCTGAGCACAAGAACAGGACCCTGCCTCAAAAGAAAAAAGAAATACAACTAAATAAAAATTAGGCCTGGGAAGTCTTCTGTTTTAACACCACCTTTTCTCGCTCTTAGTCCATCCATGCTGTTCTGTCTGCAGCTCATCTCTGGGATCCTGAGCCCTGGCTCAGCCCAGTATGGCTGGGCACGTGTAAACACCTGCCCCCGGGGACGCGCCCACAAGGGCTGAGAGGAACTTTCCTCCCACACACTCCTTTGAACAGAAACGCAATTCACTCTCACTTTGTGTTCCCTATGATTTGGGATTTGCACAAGGAATGAGGGCACTAATTTTCCAGTCCAATACAAATGTGAGATTATAACAGTACAGCTAATATTTGGAGGGGATGCGGCTGTGTGCCAGACACAGGGCTAGGTCTTTTTTGGTGGATTTGTGTGTTTAACCCTCATCACCATCTTTTGGGGTAGGCACTATGATCTGCCCATCTTATAGGTGAGTAAGCTGAGGCACAATGAGATATTACCACTAAAAGCCTTTGGTATTACTTTTATTTGTTTGTTTTTTTGAGACAGAGTCTTGCTCTGTTGCCCAGGCTGGAGTGCAGCGGCACGGTCTCAGCTCACTGCCACCACTGCCACCTCCCGGCTTCAAGTGATTTCCGGCTAATTGTTGCATTTTTAGTAGAGTTGAGGTTTTATCATGTTGGCCAGGCTGGTCTCGAACTCCTGACCTCAAGTGATCTGCCCTCCTTGGCTTCCCAAGGTGCTAGGCTTACAGGCACGAGCCACGACACCTGGTCTCTTTGGCCTTATTTATAAAACCAACAAAAATTTTCAAAGGCCAGAAAGAATAGGATATCAACCAACATGGTACTAATCTAAGGCTCAGTAGAGGGTGTCCCTGCTGGTGTCCATCCGACAGTCGATTTATTTCAGAAATTGCTTAAGACAATGGTTCCCAAAATGTGGACAAGCAACACATCATCCTCATCCCTTGTGAACTTGGAAATGCAAATTCCCAGGTCCCTCCAACTCTGAGACCTACTGAATTAGAGGCTCTGAGGGTGGGGCCCAGCAAGCTGTACTTTCACAAGCCTTCCAGGGATTCTGATGCAGCTAATGCTAATTTGAGAACACCTGATTTAGGCTTGAATTAAGAAGAAAGCAAGCCAATCATTGTCCCTGCCCTGATTCTCATGGGATATTTCAGAATTCCTCCAAATACTGGAAGCTGTAGGTTAGAACAGTGCTTCTCAAGCTGGAAGAAGCCTCCGGAAGGCTGCTGAAGCAAAGACTGCTGGGCCCCACCCCGGAGACTTGCACTGTGGTGCGGCCCGAGAGTCTGCACTTCTGTGCGTATTCCAGGTAGTGCCAACACCACCGTGGGTATGGAGACCACGCTTGGAGGAGGACTGAGGCCGTAAATGCCCAGATGATGCCTTGTCAAATCCGAAATGCCTCCTTCACCCGAACCCTTCTTTATTTTTTGTTAAGAATTTGAAATTTCTATCTGTAGGACTGCCATCTTTGAACTGAAACTCAGAGGCAAATGTACAACAGGATTGGATCTCCACCTCCAGCTAGAAGAAGTGCGTTTCGGTCACACACCTCGAGAACAGCTGGGGCAGCTTCCCTCTGAGACATCTGCAGGCCCCTTCGAGGGTTCTGATCCCGGCCCACCTCAGGCCCCTCTGGGAGGGGAAGGCATCCCTGAGATGTTGCTCTCTGCTGAAAAAGGCAGAGATTTTCGATTTTTCAATGGAGCCCTTAATAAACAGGCTAGAAACAATCGCTTTACATGGACTTTCCTCATCATCCCACACACGGACGTCGGCGTGAAGCAGAGAAAAATGCCTAAACAGGCCCATGATGCATTAGCCATGGAAGGATCACACAGGGTCCTCCAATGTGATTCATGAGCACACCGAGGACAGAGCTAAAATCACACAGTGGGGCCAGGCGCAGAGGCTCACACCTGTAATCCCAGCACTTTGGGAGGCCGAGGCAGGTGGATCACCTGAGGTCAGAAGTTCGAGACCAGCCTGGTCAACATGGCGAAACCCCATCTCTCCTAAAAATACAAAAAAATCATCTGGGCATGGTGGTGTGCACCTGTAGTCTCAGCTACAGGGGAGGCAGGGGGAGGAGAATAGCTTGAACCCGGGAGGCAGCAGTTGCAGTGAGCTGAGATTGTGCCACTGCACTCTAGCTTGGGTGACAGAGTGAGACTCTGTCTCAAAAAAAAAAAAAAAAAATCACACAGCAGGTCCCTGCTGAGGAGGCCTTGGAGCCAAGAGTCCTGGGAAAGAGGAGATGATAAAGGGAACTGCTGAGTGCTGAAGACCTACTAAGCATCAGATGCTGGGACCTTAGTCCTATGGTTGAAAAAGGCAGAACTGCAGTTACCATACAGCCGTGTGTCCCAGGGGATGTGCTAGAGGTCAGTACAGAAGAGCCAGTTGAAGGCAGAAGAGACAGGGGTGGCAGGACTCTTGGGAACAATGAATTTTTGAGCTGAGCTTCCTTAGAAGAAGACAGGGAAGGGGATTACAAACGGACAGATGCCGTGATCAGATCCCTGGTTCTTGGAGAGGGTCATAAGTGTTTCCCACTCTGGAGGAGACTGGGGGGATTGTGGAGCTCGGGGGCCCGCACAGTGCAGGGTAGATGAAGAGAGCAACTCAGCAGCCAGGCTTAGGAGGAAGAGGCGCAAGGACTCTGGGTTAGCTGGATGTGCTGCATGAGGGAAAAAAGGCACTAAGGGCATTCCTGGATTCACCAATCATGCCGAGTCTCCTTCCTGAGCTCCTCCTCAGTGGCAGCATGGGATTTCTAGGTTGGAAGTTTCTGCGGCTGCCGTCAGGTCCAGGGGTGTGGCTAAGGAACTTGTCTTGGAGCAGATCCACTGTTTTATTATTTGAATTGTCTGTTCAGTTGAAGGTAGAGAAGAGCAGGGGGTGATGGGGAAAATGGAGTCTAGACACCCCCAGACTATCTAAAGTAAGCCCTCTGCTAGGTCGTGAGATTCCCAAAACTTAAGACATTGCTCCCGCCCTCCAGGGCCTCACAATTTAGGAAGAGAGACACACCAACAGATCATCAAAATGTAGTGTTGAGTGCGTCCGAGAGACACACACCACGGCAGGGAAGTCTGTTGGAAATG
Source organism: Cebus imitator (assembly GCF_001604975.1). Classification (NCBI taxonomy): domain Eukaryota; kingdom Metazoa; phylum Chordata; class Mammalia; order Primates; family Cebidae; genus Cebus; species Cebus imitator. The sequence continues at coordinate 1,064,877 of NW_016107887.1, read as the reverse complement.
GGTTGTGACCCAGGAGATGGGTATGGTCCAGGAGATGGGTTGTGGCCCAGAAAGGCTTTTTGGAGGAGGTGACAATCAGTTAATTTTATAGCTTTCTGCCCAAGGCATCGGGTGTGGGACTCGGCTGGTGATGAGGCCATTTACTGAGGCAGAGGAGCAAGCTGGGGAGGAAGATGTCAAGTCGGTTTTGTATAAGTTGAGTCTGAGGTTCCTGTACAACCCAAAGGAGTGATGCCCAGAAGGTGTTGCATAGAAGGGTCTGAACTAAGTACGCCACTGACAGTGACACGGCTGGCTGATGGCAGGATTGAGCTTCAAATCCAAGTTCAGTGGTGTCAGAGGCAGTGAAGCCGTTCTGGTGCCCTTTGGAGACAGCCCTCCACACATGCTTCCTAGCCTAACTAGCTTTGCACTGTCTGGTCCCAGAAAGTCTCTTAGAGAGCCTCTGAAGGGGAGCCACAGAACGGGGAGGATTTAATTGATAGGAACCAGAAGGGCAAAAAATGGCTTCTATTAGCATGAGCTCATGCTCTCTTGTCTGATTTCCGTCTGATGATGAGATAAGAAGGGAAGATGGCAGAATATCAAGTTACACCCAAACCACCAAGAATCCTTCCCCGTCTCCAGCACCCACAGGCTGTTTGAGATCAGCTCCTGCCGTTCAACCCCAAGCCTGCCTTCGCCCCTGACTTCAGCCCTCCCCGCTGCCCTCCCGCCATCACTTCACCCTCAGGGGCCTCCACAGCCTGCTCCCCATGACTGGGGTGGGCAGGATCTCAGAGAAGGGCCGGGAGGCTCTGCCCAACCAGCTGCACCCCTTCAGTGATGCGCCCGCTTTGAGGAGAGGGAAACTGAGACCTGAGTTCTAGGAACTTAGGTTTGGCACAGCCAAGCCTCCGGCCCTTCGATTTCTCAGGTCATCAGCCCTGGATATCCAACCAGGACAGAGCCGCCACCAGTGCCAATACCTGGAGCCAGGTCATCCATCAAGAAGGGACCAGGGGTCAGGAGGTGGCAGCATGCTAGCTCGGCCCTTGGTCGAATCAGAAATAGGAACTACTGTCTACTTAATTATTCCTCTCACGATGAACATTTGGCTCCCAAAAAGTAACTTTCGATTTTTTAACAAAACCCAAATTTTTCATTTTCTCACTACTATACTCTAAGATTGTTTACTCTCCATTTTTGCCAGTGGTCTCTGCCTTATTAAACAGTGGTACCCTCAGGGGACCCCATTTGGGGCTGGTGTGTCGGCTGCTTACCTGTCTTCAGCAGCAGGAGTATGGTGTCTCTGCAGGAAGCCTCTGTTACGTACTCATGTGAACCACTGAGCCCCCGCCCTGCCTCAGTGGGCATGGTGGCTGCCCAGTCCTGCCTCCCTCAGTCATGAGCAGAGGGTTGGTCAGGGGGAAATTAAATGGGCAATTGCCTTGACAACTTGAGCCAGTTACTCACCCTGCTGTCCCTCTACCTGAATACACAGAATTCAGGAAACAGCCGCAGGTTCTGACCCAGAGGGTGGGGGTATGGCTTTTGATTTGCCCCACCCCCAGGTTCCCTGAGTCATTTTAATTATACCCCCTCTTGGCATCTTCCTGCTCTGCTGGATAAGCCTCTCCGTCTTCTCCCCTGTCCCTTAGTTTCTGACACTGAGACAAAAATTGAGTGCAAATACTTTATTTGGCAAGCTGGAAAACACCAGTGTGGTGGTTGATTTAGCAGGCTGGGGCTGCCGTAACAGAGCATCATAAACTGGGTGGGTGGCCTGACCGACAGAAATTTACCATCTCACAGTTCTGGAGGCCAGAGTTGAAGATCACGGAGTCATCAGGGTTGGGTCCTTCTGCAGGCTGTGAGGGAGCACCTGCTCCACACCTCTCTCCTGGCTTCTGGTGGCTGCTGGCCATCTTTGCATTCCTTGGCTTGTGGGTGCTTCCCCCCGATCCGATATCATCTTCCCACTGTGTTCTCCCTATGTCGGTGTTCAAGGTTCCCCTTGCTAGAAGAACGCCATTCATACTGGATTAAGGCCCACCTTCATGACCTCATCTTAGCTTTAACTGAGCTAATTATGTCTGCAACAAGCTTATTTCCAGATCAGGTCACATTCTGCCGTGCTAGGGATTAGGACTTCATCACATAAGTTTTGGGAACACAATTCAACCTGCATCAGGGGTGAAGGGAGACAGGGAAGGGAAGGTGGTGATGAGCGTATTTTCAAGCAAATCTTCCTTGTGGGCAGCTGGGATCCATGGGCAACTCTGAGAAAGTGAAGAACCTGAGGGGTGAGGGAGCTGAGGTATTTATCTACCAGCTCCCATGTGTCCGTGGTGGAAGCTGCTCCCATGAGACAATTCCCTGTGGCTTCCAGCTGCTGTGTAGGCAGAGCGGCCTCCAGTGTCCAGAGAGACCTCCCAGGCAAACGTTTGGAAGTCAGACCCAGGCGAGAATGTACAAATGGAAGGGTCAGGGAATGTGGGCAGGGTACCCACATAGCACCTTTGCCCACTGCCCCAGTTCCCAAAGCCATCCAGGTCACGCAAGTCCATGAACACAACTTATCAGTCTGGACCACGACACTGGGCTGGAGTGATGATGAGCCTCACTGATCCTCACCAGCCCTGTCCGGACATGATCAATATTCACCATCAATGGCCACACCTGGTGATTGCATCTCTTTTTGGGGGAATTGCACTCATGGGCACCCAGAGTGCTTCTGTCCCCAAATCTCCGCAGAGGCCTCCTGAGGCATCCCCTGGCTGTGGTCATGCCTTGCTCCCATACGTATTATTTGGCACTTCCCTTTCTTCTTGGATGCGTGTCTGCAGTGGCATGTAGATGGCTGCCATTTGTTTCAAGGGCTTTGCAGTAGCCTGCCCCGTGGATGTAACGTGATGTGTTTCATTATGCTTCTGCTGAGGAACATATAGACCGCTTCCATTTTCACTATTATTAGAAATGCCACAAAGGACACTGATCCACGTGACAGGTTTCCAGAGGTACAACTATTGGGAGAAATCACATCCACCTTCTTTAAATGTTGAGGGAGAATCCCACATTGCTTTCCCCAAAGTTTCACACCCGCCTGGAGAGTAAGGAGTGTCTGCTGTGAGCACACAGCGTGAGGAGAGGCAGTGGCTGAAGTTCAGTAACAACCGGACTTTTCCACACTGCACAAGAAGCCATGGCAGACACTGGACCCAGGATGCATTCCCAAGCCTCCCCTGTCACATGTGCCAGCTTTACTGTGTCTTCTCATAACTGCAGACCACCTCTGTGCTTAGTAACATCATATTTTCCTTTTAAAAAGGAAAACTCCTGGCCAAATAAATCTTACGTCACTTTTACAAAATGAAAACCAGCGTGGGATCAGAATCCCAGGTGAGCCGCCATTTACAGAACAGCAGGGCTGTGTCAGGCTCCATGCGGATGTGACTTTGCTTAATTTTCACCACACATCTCCAAAGCAGGGATTCGTATTCTTCCCTTTTATACAGATGAGGAAAGTGGGGCTTAGCATTTCCCCAGCCTCCAATCCCCTCTCCTGGAGTTCTGCCCTGGGCCCAGGCCCGGCCCCTTTGACGGTCATGCCCCAGCTTGCTGCTAGCTGCTCACTTAGAGCTGCAGAGCTGGCCTGTCCCCGGACAAACAGTTTCCCTGAGCTGCCTTCCCTGATGGTCTGTGCAATCGATGTGCTCTCACTCATGCCCACGTGATTCATTCACTCGTTTATTCATGCAATGTTGACTGTTGGCTCTTCTATTTGACAGGCACTTCTTTGCAGGCTCTGGGCTAAGCGCTGTGAAACAAGATAACGTGGTGCCAGCCCCTGCCTTAGGGGAGCTTGTGATCTGTGAGGGAGGTGGATACACGCAGGGGAAGCCAAGAGGGTGTGTGTGGGAGCTTGGGAGAAGCATCTAACCTCATCCAGCCAGAGGGGAGAGTTGGGGAGTCACCGGGGAGCTTTCCAGGGGAGGGGAATTTTGTAGGGGTGAGGGAGATGCACCCAGACAAGTCAAATAGTGCGTGGAGAGACAAAGGGAATGAGAGGAGTGCCGCATGGTTGGGACATCCAATGATGGGCATGTTTCCCCTCAAGGGCAGGGGCAGGAGGTGGGGAGGGGCAGATCCCAGCTGCTACAGCATTAGGACTTTGTCCTAGAGAAGAGGAGGGCAGAGCCAGGCACCCTGATGAAGGCTGACCCCAGCAGCGCCAGGCCCAGCCTGCACAGCAGCTCAGCTGAGCTCGCCTCCCCAGATTTCCCCACTCCTCAGCCGCCATCCTGGCCAAGCCTGCAGGGTGCCTCGTGAAGACAGGCAGGAGCAGGCGCAGGAGAGTCTAACGTGCTGCCAGCCCCAGTTTTCTGATGGGGCCTCCCAGGCGGCAGGCAGCAGATCGGGAACAGCCTCCTGGGGCTGCTGTCTCCTCAGTGCTCTGTCCTGTGCCTGATGCATACCTGCTAGACTTGGAGGTGAAGAAACTGAGGTAACCCGAAATCTCAGAGGCAGGCTGGGCTCCAGAAATCATCGGCAAGTCCAACTGACTCCTGTTAGATGTAGGAACAGGCCTGGAGAGAGAAGTGGATTGCCCAAGTGCTTACAATGAATTAATGATTTAGTTAACACTATAATTAATAATTTAAAAGCTGACATGTATTGAACATTTACTTATAACAGGCCAAGCACTGGCACATTAAATGCTCCTTAGCGATGTTCCAATTCTATCATCGTCATGGGCCTCTGAGGTAGGTGTGATTTATTATCTCTGTTGGACCCTGGGGAAACTAAGGCTGAGACTCTGGGATTTCACTCTGAGAAGGGGTCCACGCGCCTGCACGGGCCGCCCCAGGATGAGGTGTGCAGTTTTGGCAGGAGAGGGAGCCCCAAGCCAAGCAGGCCTCCCACATTCCACCTTGGCTCAGGCCCAGCGACAGGAACAGACAGGGAGCACCGGGGGCCTGTCTGCGAGGATCAAAGTGCTGGGTGGGAGGCTGCCGAGCAGGGCAGGGTGGGGGCTTCCAGGGTGCTGCAGAGAGCCACCCTGCCTCCCCTGGCCCATGCCAGGCCTACACTGTCACTCGGTGCCCAGCAAGGGTCTGGGAGGATAGTGAGGTGAGGCTGTTGACCCCTAGCAGACTTCTTTTAGGGACTCTGCTTGCCCAGCAGAAAACTGACTGCCCCAAGCTTCTAGTTGTCCCCCAGCCCCATGCCCAGGACTGGCAGCAAACTGTGGGGCAGTCTAGGAGTATCTGTGAACAAATGTTGACCTCACCTTGAAGTACAGGTGCAGAGAACTCAATGCTTGGCCAGACACCTGTGGCCAGAGAGTGTGGCACTTCCTGGCAGCTCTGGGACGGGAGGCCCTGGGCTCCAGTATTCTCTTGCCCCAGTCCACAACCCACACATTCTGTACAATGAATGAGGCTGGGGATGCTGGGCTTTGCAGCAGGAAAAACCCCTCTTCCTCTTCAAGTTTCAGGGCCAGTGAAGCAAACATGCAAAACCAAGGGTCAGAGCTGGGAGGGGCTAAGGGGTCACCCACCCTGTGTGGAAGGAATCCCAAGAACCAAGAGCTCACCAAGGACACACAGACTTCTGCTGGTGGAGCCAGGCCTGGACTCCATGTCCCAACTCCCAGCCCGTGCTCTGTCTGTGTCTGAGTTCATTTTCTACGGCTGCCATAACGAATTACACAGATGTAGTGGTTATAATGACACACTTTTTTTAATCTCAGTGTCCTGCTGATCAGAAGTCCAGCACAAATCTTACCAGAGTCAAATTCAGGTATCAGCAAGTGGAGCTTCATCCTGGGGTCTCTGGGGGACATCCTGCTTTGTGCTCACTTGGGCTGCAGGCGGAACTCAGCTCCTTGTGGTTGCAGGACTGAAGTCCTCATTTTTTTGCTGGCTATAAAGTGAGAGCAGTTCCCAGCTTTTATTTATTATTGTTATTATTTTTAGATATAGGTTCTCACTCTGTCATCCAGGCTGGAGTGCAATGGTATGATCTCGGCTCACTGCAGCCTCAACCTCCTGGGCACAAGTGATCCTCCCACCTCGGCCTCCTAAGTAGCTGGGACTACAGGCACCTGCCATCACACCTGGTTATTTTTTTTTTAACTTTTTGAGGAGGCAAGATCTCACTATGTTACCCAGGCTGGTCTCAAACTCCTGGGTTCAAGCAGTCTACCTACGTGGGCCTCCCAAAGTGCTGGGGTTATAGGTGTGAACCACTGTCCAGCCAGTTCTCAGCTTTGAGAAGTCACTGCATTCCTTGGGTCATGGTCCCTTCTTCCATCTGCAAAGCCAACAATGGCCGCTAGAGTCCTTCTCAGTCGTATTTTCTGACCCACTCTTGGGCCTCTGCTTCCACTTTTAAGGACTGAAGTGTAGGTTGGGACCACCCAGATAATCCAGGATGCTCTCCCTAGCTCAAGGCCCTTAAGTTTTGTTTTGTTTTGAGACAGAGACTTGCTCTGTCACTCAGGCTGGAGTGCAGTGGTGCAATCTTGGCTCACTGCAACCTCAGACTCCCGGGTTCCAGTGATTCTCCTGCCTCAGCCTCTCAAGTAGCTGAGATTACAGGCATCTGCCACCATGCCTGGCTAATTTTTTGGATTTTTAGTAGAGACGGGATTTCACCATGTTATCCAGGCTAGTCTCGATCTCCTGACCCCAGGTGTTCCACACGCCTTGGCCCCCCAAAATGCTGGGATTACAGGTGTGAACCACCATGCCCAGCCAAGATCCTTATTTTAAACATATCTGCAAAAATGCCTTTTGCTACATAAGGTAACTTAATCACAGGTTTGGGAGATTCAGGCATGGACATCTTTGGGGACTTTTATTCTGGGGACCACTCTGCCTTGCTCACTTTCAAGAGGACCAAAAACAGAGTTGACTCCCAGCCTCACTAAGCAGCTTCACTGGGCGGTGCATGCAGCTCAGCGCAGGACAGTGGGCATGCCAGGCTCTGCCCACATGGTGCTCCCTGGTCTTCACCAGGCTGCTTGCTATGATTCAGAGAGTGATTTTTCCCTATCATGAAAGAGGTATATGAACATTTAAAAAATTTAGAAAACAAAAAAAGATGCAAGGAACAATTTCCCAGCCCCCAAAACAACCACTGTTAGCAAATTGCTCAGTTTCCTTCGAGTCTCTTCCTCTTTGAATGGGCTGGCTTTTTGAGACTAGAGTGTAAGTTGTACTTTAGTGTTTTTTCACATAGCATTATATCATACTTACCTTGCCACATTGCAATAAATTATTTGTAAAACCTTTTAAGACGGTTACCTACTATTCCGTTGTGCAGATGGCAATACTCTAGCTGACTGAATGACTCTCTTGCGGTGGGAACCTTGGGTCTCGCTCTGTTGCCCAGGCTGGAGTGCAGTGGCATGCTGATGGCTCACTCCAGCCTCAAACTCCTGGGCTCAAGCGGTCCTCCTGCCTCAGCCCCCTGAGTGGCTGGGACTACAGGTGCATGGCATCACGCCTGGCTCATTTTTGCATATTTTGTAGAGACAGGTCTGTTGCCCAGGCTGGTCTTGAACCCCTGGCTTCAAGCAATCCTCCCACCTCAGCCTCCCAAAGTGCTGGAATCACAGGCATGAGCCACCACACTCGGTTGTAAATGATACTTTGATGGACATAGTCTTTGTAAAGCATTCCCCGGTCTAGGATGCGTTTTCTGGAGGCAGGATCATTGGGCCTAAGAGTGCAATCCATTGTAAAGTCCTTGTGACTTACTCATCCCAGGTCTTCTGGGACAGTTCCATTTACAAATGTTCTGGCATCCTTTACGCTGTGTCCCAACGTGGGTGATATATCATATGGTCACCCCACCATAGGCTGCCCTGGAGGTTCAAAGGGTCCTTCTCCTCTGTGCCACTGAGCTCCAGTGTGGGTCTCAAAGGCCCCAGCCACACTTCCCAGACTGCTGTGCTGACCCAATGTAATGTCTACACAGCAGGCACTTTGCCAGGCCAACAGCTGAGCACGCATGAGAACAGAGGTTGCACCTCACCCTTCCCACAGCCCCTGGCCCTGTCCAAGGCCCAGCTTCTTCATGCATCCCACCAACCTCCAGAGGGCCTCTGTGGGGTACCAGCACCCACCCTGGTGCTGGGACACAGTGGTGAGCAGCTCAGGGAGGGCACACCATACACCATAAGGGGCTCGGGAAACCCCGTTGCATGAGTGAATGAAGCAACACCACCACAGGGGATGTGAAGGGAGCCCAGGGTCCTGTTCACGCCCCCATGGAGTTAAGAAGACCTTGATTACAAAGAGCTCCTGGTGGGATGGGCTCCTTCAGAGGCATCTAGACGAGGCTCCCAGATCATGGAGGCATCAGTCTTTTCCAGAATTAGGCAGAAGAGACATGTGAAGTGCAAAGAAGCAGAAAGAATAGAAGGTTGTCTCAGCTGCTGGAAAACCACAGACCAAGGCGAAAGACCCAGCTCTGCCACATCAGCGAGGAGGTTCTGTAGGGGCCCGTGAACAAGAGCATGAGATGTGCTGACTCTGTCCAAAGAAAGTAGTTTTTAATCCAAAAAGCTGAAAATTTCTTTGACATACATTAGCAGTGCCCTCTGATGTCTTAGAATTTACAATAAAAGCCCCCAATCACGTTTGGCACTTTGGAAATGGGAGCCTGAGAGAAGTGGAGTCCAGGCCTGGCCACGTCCTTAGGGCCAGAAAGCGACGATCCCAAAGCGGGCGTGGAGGACTGGCTCATACAGTGCGTGGCAGCTCTCCAAGTGTGTCCTGCTAGTCCCAGGAGGAGCCCCATGCCAGTCCAGGGCTGGGCAATGCCCTGGCTGAGTGGCTTTGCAGGTAGGCACTCTGGCTCCTTCTACGAGGTGGGCACTTTTCAGGACCAGCTGGGTGGTGCTGTGCAGAGACAGGCCTGGGGTGACCAGAGCTTTTGAGTTTTTCAAGGGAATAAAGAAATCTGTGTATGTATTTGTTCCTCATTTTTGAATGTTTCCAAGAAATTAAAAATAGAATTCAGGCAAGGTGGTGCTGCCTGCAGTCCAGTTACCCTCGATGCAGGAGGATTGCTTGGCCCCAGAAGTTTGAGGCTGGAGTGAGCTATGATGATACCTGCATGTCAGCCTGGGCGACAGGGTAAGTCTCTGTCTCTAAAATGTTTTTTTTTTTTTTTTTAAGATGGAATCTCACTTTGTCGCCCAGGCTGGAGTGCAGTGGCTCGATCTTGGCTCACTGCAACCTCTACCTCCCTGATTCAAGTAATTCCCCTGCTTCAGCCTCCCTAGTAGCTGGGATTACAGGTGCACACCACCATGCTGGCTATTTTTTATTTATTTTTTTATTTTTAGTAGAAACAGGGTTTCACCTTGTTGGCCAGGCTAGTCTCGAACTCCTGACCTCAGGCAATCCACCCGCTTCGGCCTCCCAAAGTGCTAGGATTACAGGTGTGAGCCACTGCACTGGCCAAAAGTTTCTTTTTTTCTTTTTTTTTTTAATAAAAAACAATTGTTCAATGTTATTCAGGCCAACCAAAACCCATCTGTGGATCAGGTTTGGCCTGCAGCCAGCCAGCAGCCCAGGAACTGGCCCACCCAACTTGTGATGTTCCAGATGAGGAAACTGAGACCCCGTGGGTTCGGACACATCACTGGAGTGCACGGTGAATTGGCATCAGAGCTCGGGTGAGCCTAACCCAGGGCTCTCACCTCAGTGCCATACATCCCTATCAGAGGCATCAAGAGGAGGAGAGGTGGAGCCTGGAGGCACCATGTGAAGAGACAGGCACGGTCTGCAGGGCCTGTCCAACTCTCTGCACAAGGCAAGTCCCTCTTCCTCTGCTTTTTCTGATGAAGAGCCTCAGGTTTGAGCAGGCAGAGTGACCAGATGCTGGTAACCAAAGTGGGCTGTGCAAGATCACTTGTTGGTCTCTCTGTCCCAGTTCCTTTCGCTACTGGCCATGGCTTAGCATTCTGAGCCGTTCTCTTCCAGATCAGTCTTAGAGCACGCTCTAGTTTGTCACCCCTCTCTTGGAATGCAGCCCCTCGCTCAACACAAGACCCCGGGGCCAGTCTGATGGGCAGAGAGGAGCAGGCAACTGACTCTCCTGAGTCGAACCTCTGTTTCCCAAGAGAGAGCATACAAACCACAGGTGGCAGGGGAGGTGACCTGTAGGTGTTCACTGACACGGGCTTTAAAGGTAGTAGTTTGGCCCTTGGATGTCTGCCTGCCTCCTATTTATGGCAAGCATTCTGGCCTTATCTAGAGTTTACAAGGAACTGAGTTGACCTAACGTTTACTAAGAGGCCGGGAGCGGTGGTTCACACCTATAATACCAGCATTGTGGGAGGTTGAGGCGGGCAGATCACTTGAGGTCAGGAGTTCGAGACCAGCCTGGCACACATGGCAAAACCCCATCTCTACTAAAAATACAAAAATTAGTCCAATGTGGTGGTGGGCACCTGTAATCCCAGCTACTCGGGAGGCTGAGGCAGGAGAATCTCTTGAACCTGGGAGGCAGAGGTTGCAGTGAGCCGAGACAGCACCATCGCACTCCAGCCTGGGTGACAAGAGCAAAACTCTGTCTCAAAAATAAAATAAAATAAAATGAATAAACAAAGGTTACCAAGAGCACAGGTGGCCTGTAGTTATGGCAGACATCATGAAAGTGGCCCACGGAAACAGAGGTTTGGGGACAGTGCTCTAGAGCGCAGCCCACTAGCTTTTGTGACAGTGTTTAAAACTCTGGGTTGAATTCAGGGCACTCAGTTTTTTCTCCCCCAACCCGCTGCTTGCACAGCATGGTGTTGAGCCGGGACTCTCCGTTCTTTCCTTATAGGGGGGGTTGTGTGACGCTCAGAGTTTTAGATTCCATTTTGCCTGTTTCTTCTCATTCTTCCAGGGTGATGGGTCTCATCTTTGCAAATCTTGATTCGACATCCCAAGAATTAGATTCCAGCTGTGTGTCACCCCCGCAATGATCAGCAGCCTTGCCTGTCTTCATGCAAGTTACTAACGCAGCACCAGGCAGGGCTGAGCACAGTCAGGTGACATTCCCGCCTGGCTCCCGGGGCAGCAATCCCTTGCCCAGCCCTCACCACCTACAGTTGTTGGACCATCGCCAGCTACAAATCCACCCACCATGTCTCTCCTGCTCCTGCCTGCCCCCGGGTGAGGGCCCTGGGAGGGGCTCATACACCATCCCGCCATACGGGACTTGCGTCAGGATCTACCATCAAGCAATCTGGCTCTCTGTTCTCAGTCTTCATCTTTGCCTCATTTGGAGAAGCAGACAAAGTTTCTCCCAGACATATATTCCATTTTCTGGCCGCTCTCCCAGGCTTTGCGCTTCCTGGAGAGTTGTAGGGTGCAATTCTGCATCCCTGCCCGCAAGTTTTCATGGTACCCTGGACTGTGATTTATCTGGACGTGAGAACAAGATATTATTCATCTTGGCTCAATTCTCTGACAACCTTCTCAGCCACATTGAGGCCACTTTCCTTTCACTCCTATTTGTTCAGCTCCTTTGGTGCTGAAGATCATTAGTATTGTTTAGAATGGTGTGACGTCAGAATCGGCTGGTTCTCTCTTTTCTCCATGGCTGTCTTAACATTCCTCAGGGAGCACCCACTGGGGGCCATCCAGGAAATGACACAACAAAGATAAACCAGACAATGTTCCTGCCCTTGGGACCAGCTGACCCCAGCACTGCCTCTGAACATGCTGTAAAAAGATACTGTTCCCTGTCTTTGGAATTTCAAGCTGTCGTCATGCCTGTGAATCCAATGCTACTTACAGACTGGCTGTGAGGAAATGAAGGTGTTTAGACTGGAGTCGAGTGAGATGTGGCAGGGCTGGATGTGTTAAACAAGGTACCGAAGGACGTGGAAAGCTGCAGTGCCCGGCAGTCAGGACTGTCGAGTTGGTCAGAGTGGCATGCCTGTTTACTCACTCAGCACGCATGGAGAACCTTCTGAGTGGTGAGCACCGTCCTCTAAGCTAGAGACCTCAGCAGAGCTCTTAACAGGATCTTGTTTTCAGAGAACAAGTGAGGACAGCACCGTAGGTGTGGGACCTCCACAGATCAACAACACATTGTCATAACTGCTGCAAACTCCCTAAAGAGATGGAGGGACTGCCTCACTTTTTCTAATTCAGGGAAAGCATCCCAGAAGAGATGAACACTGAGCAGGGTTTTGAAGGATGCATAGGAGCTCTCCAGTAGAAGAGATGGTGAAGGGCCTTCCAGAGAGAGACAGCACAAGTTCAAAGGTGTGGGGACAGGGGGAATCACAGTGTGCTACATGACAGAGCAGCACAGGACCCCATCCTGAAGTCCCTTGAATGACTTCTAAGAAATTTGAAGGGAAGTAACACTTTCAGGTGGAAGTTTAGGTCGCCAGGGTGGGGAAGGTGATCCTGTAGCCAGGGAAACCAGTGGGGAGTTTACTCCAGAACTCCTTTTAAAAAATCTGACTCACCCATTTTCATTATTAACTATTTTTTTTTTTTTTTTTTTAGAATTAAGAAAACTTTTACTATTGAACCCATCAATCTGAATCAACCATTATCAACTCATGGCTGAGCTTACTTTATCTCTGTCTCCACCACTCACTCCATCTAAGATCATCTGGAAGCCAATCCCAGACATGATATAATTTCACTCATAAATATTTCAATATGTATAACTAAAAGATAAGAACTCTTTTTAAAAAAAAATCACCCACATATATGGCTGTCTTTGTTTTGTGTTGCTGTAGAAGAAAACCTGAGGCTGGGTAATTTGTAAGGAAAATAAGTTTATTTGGTTCATGGTTCTGCAGGCTGCACAAGAAACATGGCACCAGCATCTGTGTCTGGTGGGGGCCTCAAGCTGCTTCCGCTCATGGTGGAAGGGAAGGTGAGCCAGTGTGTACAGAGATGCCATGGTGAGAGAGGAAGCAAGAGAGAGACGGGGGAAGGTGCCAGGCTCTTGGGAACTAATAGAACTCATTAACTTCAGGAGGGTTCCAAGCCATTCATGAGGAATCTGCCTCCATGAGCCAAACACCTCCCACTAGACCCACTGCCAACACTGGGGATCTAATTTTAATTTTTCCCTCCCTCCCCCCTCTCTCCCTCCCTTCCTCTTCCCTTCCTCCCTCCCTCCCTTCCTTCCTTCCTTCCTCTATTTCCTTTTTCCTTTCTTTCTTCTTTTTCTTTCTTTTTTTCTTTTCTTCTTTTTCTTTTTCTTCTGTTTCTTTTCTTCTCTCCCTTTCTTTCTTTCCTTTCTTTCTTTCTCTTTCTATTTTTTCCACTGACTTTGTTTTCCTATGGGGATCGAGCTTCAACATGAAAGTTGGAGGGTCAGATATCCAAACCATAGCAATGGTTTTTTTATTTTTATATGTGTCATATAAAGAATCAACAATAATTCCTTATTATTGACAACCCTCAAGTCAGGGTACAAATTGCCCTATTGCCTTATACTTTTTCTCTTCAGTTCATTTAGTTTAAGTGAGATTCATCAATGCAATTTGTTGTTATGTCTTTTAAATCTCTAAACTTTTAGCTCCGCCTCCAACTGGTTTTTTGCCCTTGCAATTTATTTCTTGAGGAAACTGTACTGCGTCTCTGTGGTAGTGTTTAGCACATTCCTCTATCCCCTACACTTCTGTTAAACTAAGTTAGGTTAGAAGCCTCCATCAGATGACCAGACACAAGTGTGCTTTTTTTAAAAAAAAAAACAAGAGTACTTCATAAGTGTGCTGTCTTCTTCCATCAGGAGATGCACAGGTCCCTGTTTGGGGGTACTGGAAGCCCAGATCCATCAAGGCATTAGGAGTTGCAAAATGTCTGATCCTGTCATTCCTTCCTCATTTATTAACTAGATTACTTCTTCTAAAAGGAGAAACTTACCTTTATCAACTATTTGGTGAAGTACAGTTAGTATAGGAAAACCAAGACAAACATTTGATTTTTCTGCTTAATTTCTTACTTATCAAATCACGATAGCATCCTCTAAGACGTTATGCAATGGAAATAAAATGCCAGCCACATATGTAATTAAAAAATTTCTAGTTTCCCTTTTGAAAAAATGAAAAGCAGCCAAAATTAATTTTAATGATACATTTTTAACCCAGTATTTCCAAAATACTACCATTCTGACATGTAGTCAACATTTAAAAATGCAATTTTTCATCTTTTTTTGTAGTCAACCTTCAAAATTCAGTGTGTATTGTATACTCATTTCACATCTTAAATGTTCACTAGAAATAGTTGGCTTGCATCCAGATTTCACAAAATTTACAGTGGAAAATGTAAAGTCACATACCCAGGTTTTTCCAAACACACTTAAAAGATTTTCTTTCACATTTAAAATTTTAAATGTGGTTCTTCTCTTGGGCTAGCCACATTTGAAGGGCTCAGTAGTCACACATGGCTAGCAGGTGATGAACAGCACAGGTCCAAGGAAACCACTGAGATGAATTTTTTCCAAGTGGCTTTCTATGTGCATGGATCTAAAACCATGTGATGTGTATTAAACCATTGCCACACTCATGTGTCCCACATTTGGTCAGGGAAGCCTCTTGAATTGGCTGTGAGTCCTCTGACACAACTCTAGTTGTCTTTGACAGCTGCCTTCCTTTCTGGTATGACAATATCAGGTTTTGTCTTAGTCAGTTCCAGCTCCTGTAACAAAAAAACCTTGGGTTTTTAGACTTTATTTCAGAACCATGAAAGTACATGATTATAATACTAAAATTTTATTTTTAGTAGTATAGAACCTCCACCCCCTGAGTTCAAGTGATTCTCCTGCCTCAACCTCCCGAGTAGCTGGGATTACAGGCATGCACCACCATGCTCCGCTAATTTTGTATTTTTTTTTTCTTTTGGTAGAGATAGGGTTTCTCCGTGTTGGTCAAGCTGGTCTCGAACTCCCAACTTCAGGTGATTTGCCCGCCTCAGCATCCCGAAGTGTTGGGATTACAGACGCAAGCCTGTAAACAAAAAAACCCCAAGGTTTCTGGTGGCTTAAACAACAGAAATTTATTTCTCACCATTCTAGAGGCTGGGAAGTGCAAGATCCAGGTACCAGCAGATGTGGTGCCTGCTGAGGCCCCCTTCCTGGCTTGTATACAGCTGCCTTCTTGCTGTGTGCACACATGGCCCTTCCTCGGTGCTTATGCATGGAAAGAGATGGAGAGAGGGAGCAAGGAGAGAGAGGGAGAGAGAAAATCTCTTGATTTTCTAATGAGGGCACTAATCCCATCATAAATCCCTCATCTAAACCTGATTACCTCTCAAAAGCTCCATTTCCAAATACCATCAAGTTGGAGGTATGGCTTCAACATATAAATCTTGTGGGAGACACAGACATGTGTGCATGGCAGGCTCCTTTTGGGCATTTTCTTCCCTGACCTAGAATCAATCATTTCTCCAAGGAGCTCTAGTTCTTTATAGTGAGAAGTGGTATTTAGAAACCAAATCTAGACTCTTGGAGTGCTCATTGCTATTGGGTTGATCACTGTTCTTAAGACTTTTCAGCGGACAGGGCTAAGAAACGTAATTTTTCAAAAAGATAAAATACTCATGAGTTCACAATAATGTTTCCAATTCAAATTTAGAGTGATAGAGTTTACTCAACTTTATTAATTTTACATTCGTATCTCCTTTCTCTCATGCTGAATGATTCTAGTGCTCCACGACACTAACATAATTACTCATTTGCATTTCATACTGTACATTCATTATCTGAGAACAATATCAAAACTCTACCAACAATATAATTACCAAAAACAGTTTGGTTCCCCACCCCCAACAAGTTATCTTTGTCCTAAAAGCATATCCACAGGGATGTACAGTCAAATTATTGTGTTTGAAAGTCACATAGAATTTTTGTCCCTTTGTATCTACTAACTAGATGCATATTTATGCTCACTTGTTTCATTTTACTTTCACTTTTGGGGATTACTTTTAAAAAAAATAATTTCTTTAATAAAATAAAAATAGGCCGGGTGTGGTGGCTTGCGTCTGTAATCCCAACACTTCGGGATGCTGAGGCGGGCAAATCACCTGAGGTTGGGAGTTCGAGACCAGCTTGACCAACATGGAGAAACCCTATCTCTACCAAAAGAAAAAAAAAATACAAAATTAGCGGAGCATGGTGGTGCATGCCTGTAATCCCAGCTACTCGGGAGGTTGAGGCAGGAGAATCACTTGAACTCAGGGGGTGGAGGTTCTATACTACTAAAAATAAAATTTTAGTATTATAATCATGTACTTTTATGGTTCTGAAATAAAGTCTAAAAACCCAAGGTATATCCAAAGAAGTCTAGCTTACATCTCTGTTCCTTCTATTTTATTCCCTTACTGCCTCCATAGATAATTTAAACACATTCTATGGTTTATCTACTTAAGAATACAAAGAAATCCTGTGTGTATAAACAGTGGTATATGGCCAGGCACAGTGGCTTATACCTGTAATCCCAGTACATTAGGAGGCCAAGGTAGGAGGATTGCTTGAGGCCAGGAATTTGAGACCAGCCTGTGTAACAAAGAGAGATCTCATCTTTACAAAAAATTTATAAATTAGCCAGGCATGGTGGCATGCCGATAGCCCTAGCTACTCAGGAGGCTGAGGCAGGAGGATTTCTTGAGCCCAAGAGGTCAAGGCTACAGTGAGCCAAGACTGCACCACTGCACTCCAGCCTGGGGCACAGAGCAAGACTCTGTTTTTTTAAAAAGCACTAATATTCTATATATTCTTTACCCCACATTACTTCATTCACTTTAACAATATATATACAGATATTTTCTCCTTTTTTAATAGCTGTATCACATTCCAGTGTGAAGATATACTATACTATAACTATATAGCAGCTATAGTTTATTCAATCTGTCCTCACATGAAGATATTTGGATTGTTTCTAGTTTTTTGATATTACAAATAGGGCTGCTATCAATAGTCTTCTCTGTATGACTTTTTGTATTGCATTTGAGATAGATACCTAGAAATGAGAAGGTCAAAAGAGCAAATGCATAAGGGATTTTACTAGAATTTCCCTTGATAGAGATTGTCCATTTTGCATCTCCACCAGCAGTGTATGGGAATTCCTGTTTCTCTACAGCCTCACATCAGAGTATGTAGTCAAGCTTTGGGGTTTTCTTTTCTTTTCTTATTTGAGACCGAGTTTTGTTTTTGTTGCCCAGGCTGAAGTGCAACGGCACAATCTCAGCTCACTGCAACCTCTGCCTCCCGGGTTCAAGAGATTCTCCTGCCTCAGCCTCCCAAGTAGCTGGGATTACAGGCGCCCGTCACCACACCCAGCTAATTTTTGTATTTTTAGCAGAGATGGGGTTTCACCATGTTGGTCAGGCCAGTCTTGAACTCCTGACCTCAAGTGGTCTGCCTACCTTGGCCTCCCAAAGTGCTGGGATTACAGGCATGAGCCACCACGCCTGGTTGGGTGTTTCTGAGTTTAATATGTGAGAAACAGTATTTTGGTCAAGCTTTAAATTGCATTCCTCTTATGAGAGAGCGAGCATCTCTTCATATACAGAAGAGCCATTTGTAAGTCTTTTTCTGAGAACTGACATCTTGTATAATGTTGTTAGGCTTTTTGAAATATATGTTACAGTAACTTTTCTCTGTAATAAATTACATATAGTTTTTAATAGTTTGTCACTTGACTTTTTATGTGTTTAGTATTTTTAGCATTTCCCATGAAGGTGTTTACATTTTCTTTTTAAAAATGTAATCTAACATTAACATTTTTCTTTTTATTTCTGGATTTTGAGTCATAGCTAGGAAAGTTTTCTCCATTCCCATGTTCTAGTAGAATCTGCTCATGCTTTCTTCTAGTATTTGCACAGTTTAATTTTTTACCTCTAAATAATGATTTCATTTGGAATTTATGCTGGTGTACAATGTGATCTAAGTTTTACGTATGCAGGTGTACAGTGTGATGCAAATGGTGTGTGTGATCAAAGTTTTCACTTCCATCTTGTTATCCGGTTATCCCGGTACAGCTTACTAAAAAGCATGTCTTTCGTCAGAACGAAAATTTCCATACACAATTAGGTCTGTTTTTGAATTTTGTGTTCCACTTCAATGGTCTTTTTATTCATTCATCATTACCATGTTGTTTTAACTATGGGGGCTTTATATTTTAAGGTCTGGTAGGGCTGATAGGGCTCTCTCCTCCCTCCAAGTTGCTTCCTTTTGAGGAATTTTCCTGGATATTCTTCCTTCTTTCTTCATCCCAATGAACTTTATAATTAAGTTATCTAGCCTATTCCTCCCCTCCAAGAAAAGATGGTATTTTTATTTTTTGGATTAAAATCACTTATATATTATATATTAATCTAGGGAGAATTAACTCCTTGAAGATGCTGAATCTGCCTAGATAAGAATATATATCTTTCCAATGTTCAAATCTACTTTTATGTGTTTCAATAATGTGTTATTGTTTTTCTCATACAGGTTTTGGACTTCTTTTTAACGAGTCTAGTTAGTTTATACTTTCATTTTCTTCACTATCATAATTAGGATCTTCTCTTTTATCTTCTAATTGATTTTGCTTACTAATATAAAAACCTTGGATTTACAGCTCAGTTTTTAGGGGGAAGACTTGCTATCTAATACACTCATATGGGCTAGCCTTAGCTGAGGACCGACTCCTGCCTTTGTGAACCAATTTTCTGCCTCTACTTTGCAATCTGGGACTCTTCCAGCTCTCTCTCTCCTTATTCAGCTTATTCCAATGACAGTGAGAACCTGCCTCTCCCCAGCTGATTCCCGGCAGAACAAAGCTCACCAAATAAAACGGACACAAAGCAAACCTCTGACACTGAACATTTAAAGACAAGTTGAAATGTTGACAAAATAATGAATAACAGAGGTGTTGAAGGAGAAAAATGATCTTATATGTATTTGGGGGAGGTTCAGATTTAAATGAGCTTTAATGAAGTCCTCAAGTGACTTCCATGTTATCTTCCTTCTGCTGGAGACAACGAGTGGAGAGGATGGAACCAAAGTAGGAGCATTAGAAATCGGCCATCTCCCACGCTGCCTCTCCATTGCTTCCTCCTAAGAGAGGTGACTCACGTGAAATTTGATACACTCCAAATGGGCAGGGAGTGGCTATCCGTATATCCAAGTGGAGGCCAGTCTAGTATCTTATAACGATTTCATCAGATGTTTTGAAGTATTCCTTTTTAGATTATCTTGAAATAGTATCTGTCATTATCATGTAGTTGAGAGGACTATTGATATTTCTTAGAATCATTAGTGGCTGTGAGATGATGCTGTCTTTTTCAGTTTTGTTAAGAACCCAGTGTATCTTGAGATCTGGATCTTGGGAATCAGTGTATCTTGGGAACGGGATCTCTAATCCCTGCTGATTTTGCTGCCTTCTCCCCAGGATGGCTGCAGCAGTGTCCTCTGGCCCACTTCCATAGCCCCCCACACTGCTAATCTACCCCCATGGCCCTTCACTTTGGGCTGACAGAGGGGCCTGTGGGAGGATGACCCAGCCAGAGTAATCCTCCCACAGACGGGCAAGGACCATAGCTCATTTATCTTTTTATTTCTAAAGTGCAAAGCACGTAGTAGGAGCTCAACAAAGATGATTAAGTGGATGAATGAATGCATGGATGCACGCATGAGTTCATAAGACAAAGAGTTCTGGTGCTTCTGCACTTGGGTCTCCTAGCTGTGTCCTCTAGGATCCTCCCTTTGTGTAACTGTCCCCGTAGCAGTCCCCACGCTGGTGGCATCCTCATGTTTCTTACTCCTTTAGAAGCCCACTCTTTGGAAAAGGTCTGATGAATTTCCTGACAGTGGTAAGGAGTATCACCCGAAAGGTTCTGGGTCGTCCCTCCCAGATGTACTTGCACTGTGATAACAGACATAGCCTGAAGTCACAGGAGAGGCTCCTGACTCTGCAGAGCCTGTGGGAGGTGGAGTGGAGGTGAGACTGAGGGCCATCTCAGGAACTCTGAGAGGACAGCAGATGGACAGGATCCACGCTGGTGACTGTTCCTTATTTCTTGTATGGACACCCTCCCTGCCACTCCTCTCTGGCCACTGAGTGGCTGGTTAGTCCACCCTATCCTGGTGGGAACCGGCCACCCAGCCTGCTCCTCACTTACTGCACCATTTTGCATCCTTTAATAATGGGCAAATCTGTGTATCTCTTGGGAGTGTAGACTCCTTAAGGGTAAGGATTGGGTCTTTTCTTTCTAGTGCTCCTAAGTGCTTGCTGTGAAGCTGCAATAGTCTGAATGTTCATGTCCCCATGGAATTCATACATTGAAACAATCCCCAGGGCGATAAATAGTATGAAGAGGTGGGGCCTTTCGGAGGTGACGAGCTCGTGAGGGCAGAGCCTTCATGTATGGGGTTACTATCCTTACAAAAGAAGGTGCTCGTTCACCCCTTCTGCCACGTGAGGACTCAGCAAGAAGGTGCTACACACGAAGCAGAACAATCCCTCACCAGACACTGAATCTCCTGGTGCCTTGATCCTGGACTTTCCAGACTCTAGAACTGTGAGTAGTAAATTCTGTCATTTATAAGTTACCCAGTCCAGGGTGTTTTTTAAATACTAGTCTGAGTGGACAAAGACACAGGCTTTGTAGCCAAACGGTGAAGCAGTACACCTATCTCAGAGCTGTCTAGTCTTCCACGGGTCTCCGGTTAGCCTTGTGGAGCAGACTATTTTCCGAAAATAACCACAGCAACCTCTCTGCTCTCAAGTGCTTTTTCAGAATCGTTCCACTCCCCATCAAGATGTGGCATCTAGCTGGGCGTGGTGGCTCACGCCTGCAATCCCAACACTTTGGGAGGCCGAGGCAGGCGGATCACTTGAGGTCAGGAGTTCAAGACTAGTCTGGCCAACATAGTGAACCCCCATCTGTACTAAAAAATACAAAATTTAGCCAAGCATGGTGGTGTGCACCTGTAATCTCAGCTACTAGGGAGGCAGAGGCAGAGAATAACTTGAACTCTGGTGACAGAGGCTGCAGTGAGCCGAGACCATGCCACTGCACTCCAGCCTAGACAACACAGCAAGACTCCATCTCAAAAAAAAAAAAAAAAAGGAAAAAAAAGAGGTGGAGTCTATTTTCTCTCCCCTTAACCTAGGCAGGTCTCTGTGTCTGCACTGATAAATAGGGTGCAGCTGAAGTGATCCAGGGTGACTGCCAAGGTTTCATGAAGACCGAAGGCCTCTGCCTGGCTGGTTCTTGTTAAGCTCACCCTGAATATCATTAACACCGTGCTATGAGTGACCCCAGCTAGCCTGAGTAAAGAGACCACATGGAGAGGTGTATGGAAAGGAACGGAGACTCCCCGCCCCCAGCCAACAGCCAGCACGGACCACAGGCAGGGGAGCCAGAGTCTACAGAGGATCCCAGCCCCAGGCCCGAAGCCTTCCAGTGGAGGTCTGACACTGCGGAGCACACACAAACTGTTTGCCTCCTCCAAAATCCTGATGTGCAGAAGCCATGAGCATAAGAAATGATAGCTTCCTTCCATTGAGTTTGGGGGTGATTTGTTCTACAACTCTAGTCACCAGAACATTGGGAAATAATGGACAAGCTCCTTCTCTTTGGGCCTGGTGTTTCTTGTCATTCAGGTCCATTTCACAGAAAGTGAGAAGGAAGAACAGGAACACTTCCACTTCCCCTTCCCCTAGCCTGCCCTCCCGCATTCCTCATTCCTTCTTTTTTTTTTTTTTTTT
>NW_016107887.1:1004034-1043054 GCF_001604975.1 Cebus imitator | reverse complement strand
ATTTATTTATTTTATTGCATTTTAGGTTTTGGGGTACATGTGAAGAACATGCAAGATTGTTGCATAAGTACACATGTGGCAGTGTGATTTGCTGCCTTCCTCCCCATCACCTACATCTGTGAGACCTCATTTCCCCAGGAAAGCCTTCTCCTCTGTACCACCCCCTCCCCAAGCTCACCTCCCAGCTTACTCAGGTCTCCATCACCGGCTCCCACAGTACCTTGGATTTTCCTTTACCCAGTTTGTGATTACATGTTTGTTTGTGGTTATTAATGAAACACAAGCTCCCCAAGGGGAAAGATCTTGTAGGAGCTGCTCACTGTGGTGTCGAGTCACTTAGCACAGTGCCTGGTACTGACTGAGCGAGCCAGACTGGCCAAAGGTCACAGTACTAGTATTATGTACTTAGTACTCAGTACTAGATCTGGGACTAGGACCTGGTGGCCCCCCGCTCAGTCAAAGGCTTCCCGAGCCACACCAGTTTGCCTCCACTCCAAACCTTCTGCTGCTTTTCTAAGCGCCCAAACTTCTGACCATCTAGAGATTCAGGCACGGCGTCTACAGAGTCCTCCTCCAACCAAAAACTTTCTGTCTTCATCTCGACAGCCATCTTCTTGCCAAAATAAGCCGGGAAAGGTTATGTGAGTGCCTGCAGGCCAGCAGGAGTTGAGCTGGTCTGAGAAGAAAAACAGAGAAGAAGGAAAGATCCTAAAACAGTGATTTGTTTAAACTTCTTCACAAACTTTACAACACAAGGAAATCAACAGAGACAAGCTCGTAATGAAGTAATCAGCCAACACGGCTAATATTCCAGCAACCAGAAATGATTCCCTCCATGTCGTGGGGCAGATATGAATAGGGTCATTAAAATATGGCCAAGGAGGGGAGGGAGAGTTTACTTTTTCTGTCTCCTTAGAGTCTGTGCTCTGAAAGCGCAGCAGGAATTTAAACAAATAACACGGAGGAATGGTGAATCTGATCACATTTAAAGAAAAAGCCCCTTTCAAACTTCTTTTTAAATCATTGGCTTCTGCAAGTTTCACTTTTTAAAAATGCTCCTGGCTTTTTTCCCTCTGAAACAAAATTAGCATCAAATTGTTCTAATATTTTTCTGCATACTTTTTTTCTCTAGGTCAAGAAGAAATTGTTGCTCCATCATATAAGTGAATGTCAGGGGAAGGAAGGAAGGAGGACGATAAGGAGTGAAGTTCTAATGCATCCTCTATGATTCAAAAGGAAAAGAATAAAGTAACAGAGGATAAAAGGTATATGGAGAAAGCCACCCACAAAAAGGGTTGCGCTGGTGAAATGGGCCTGTGTCGGTCAGATTCCCTCAGGGAGGGCAGCATTGGGTCCCTTGCATTTCAGATAAAATACAACTTTAGGAACAGGGGCTGAAGGGAGAGACGCTTCCACCCACCTCAACGGGGCAAATTTTTTGACAGAGTCTCAATTTGTGGCTCAGGCTGTAGTGCAGTGGTTCGATCTTGGCTCACTGCAACCTCTGCCTTCCAGTTCAAACGATTCTCCTGCCTCAGCCTCCTGAGTAGCTGAGATTACAGGTACACACCACTATGTCCTGTGAATTTTTGTATTTTCAGTAGAGAGGGGGTTCCATCGTGTTAGCCAGGTTGGACTCGAGCTCCTGACCTCAGGTGATCCCCCCACCTCCCAAAGTGCTGGGATTATAGGCGTGAGCCACCGTGACCCGCCCAACAGGGCAAATGTAACTGAACTAACAGTACAACCACCTGAGGCTCTCAGAGGATGGCAGAGTGCTCTGACCTTAGACAAGTTACTTAACTTTTGAAAGCCTCAGTCTTCCTACCTGTAAAAAGACAAGAAGAGAACATTCCTCACAGAGCTGTGAAAGTCCAATCATACAAAGAAAATATAACATCACCTGGCACTTGGTAGAGTGTTCTACAAACGTTATGAAGAAAAAACCCCGCAATTCCCCCCTAAGACCCTCATCGGGTAAGGACCCTGGGCCCTGAAGAGGGGGGGCAGGCCTGGGGGTGTGGGAAGGACACTTTAGCCAGCTGCCCCCAGTGCTGCTCCGAGCCTGGAGGCCCAGTTCCGGGGCTGTGGTGTGGCTTGAGGGCCCAGGGCTCCTCACTGACTTTGCTTAAGCAAGTTTGTTCACACACAGGCCCATATACGCTTTGGCTAGAAAATTCAACGCGGAGTTTTTTCTTCCTTCTTTCTGTTGTTGTTGGGTTCTGATTACTTCCATCTGGCTTCAGCGGCTCCAGTGGAGTCTCCAAAACACAAAACACAACAAAAAACCCACCCTGCAAGACACATGCACCAAACCTAGAAAGCTGCTTTGCTTTTCGCCAGCGGGTGCTCAGATGGCGCTGAGTGCGAGCCGCGGCGGGGGGTGCCTCCGGACCCCCTAGCACCTGCGCTCGCTGCCCGAGGGAGGAGGGTCCGCGTAGACCCAGCCCCCGCGTCCCTTCCCTGGAGTCCCCGGCTTCCGCCCCAGCGCCCAGAGAAGCGGGCGCCCTGGGAACAACGACCCGGGCATCTCCCGGCGGAGGGAAGTGGATGGACAGGGCGAGGGGATTTCAGAGATTGGAAACAGAGCAGCCCTAGCGCCTCAGCCCCGGCGCTCATCTGACTCGAGTTAGCGACACCCCCAACTCCCCACTTCGGTGTCTAAAAAAAGTGTCGGAGATTGGAGCGTCCTCTGGTTTCTTTCTCGAACTTTCCGTGTAGGTGCGTTTTCTTTCCTAGGTGCTGGGTCGGGAGATTCCCTGTGCGCCCCCTTTCGCCTGCCCTCCCCCTGGCAGCGTCCAGTCCCCCAGCGTCCCCCCGCGGGGAGCGGGCGGGTGCGCGGGGCCCGGGTGTGCCCGCACCGTGCGCGCGGGGGCGCTGCGCAGTCCGGCGACGCTGATGAATTGCAGGAGTGCCGGCGCTCGCCAGCCGAGGCAGCACGGCTCCGCGGACTTTTTTTCAAACTCCCATCAATGAGACTTCGAGGAGGAGCGGGCGGCGGCGGCGGTGACTGCTGGCGCGGAGGAAGGCGAGGAACCGCAGGAGGAGCCGGAGGAAAGAGCGCGGGCCGCGCGGCAAGCCGAAGCCTCGGGGAGCCGCCTGCTCGCCGGCGGTAGGGGCTGCGGGGCGCCCGCCAGCCCCTCGGTCCCCTCTCCCGCCTGGCCCGCCGCACCCCCGCTGGCCGGAGCCCCGGCACCAGGCAGCCAGCCGAGGGTCGCCGCGCCAGCCAAGGTGGGATGGGGGCCCACCGCCACCGCCCGGAGCCCGAGAGGCCACCTGCGTGCTAGAGGCAAACTTTTGTCTCCCTCGGTAAAGTTGCATTGGCCTTCTTTTGCTTGCTTTTCGTGGCGAAGCGCCTCCCACCTCGGCAGAGCGCAGGCCGACTGGGATGCTGCGCCGTCGCGGAGGGTCCCTCGGCCGGGTACCGATGCCTCGGCCTTGGGGTCTGTGTGCCTGGCTTCTGGGGACTCGAAACTAGTGGGCGCGACTCCCTTTCGGGCTCTGGACTAGCAGGGCGGAGATTTAAGGAGGGTCCTGGGGCTTGGTTCGTGGCCCGGGGTCGATGTTGCACCCCCTCCATACCTGGGGGAGAGCGCCACTCTTCTCGGGGTGCACAGCGGGCCCGCCTTCGCGCGCGAGCCGGGGGCTGTTTTTTCGGGGGGTGGAGGGTGGGATCGGAGGCTGGGATGCTCCGAAGCTAGCGGAGGTGGGCAGTGGGAGCGTGTTTGCGGGCGTGCTGAGCGCGGAGGGGCTGCAGCCAGCCACTTGAGAACTTCGAACTCCACTTCTCCGCGCTGCGCGTCCGGGAGCCCTGCCTTTCTTTCTTCCTTCCTCGCTCCTTCCTCCCCCTCGCCGGGGCCGGCCGCCCCCTCCCCCTCTGCTGGGCTCTCCTCCTCTTCTCCTGCCCTCCGCCCTGAGATCCGCTTGACTTCCCGAAGGGATACGCACGTAATCCTTTGCCGGGTCCTCCGGTTACCCCCACCTCACTTTCATCCCTGCCCCCCTGCTCATCGTCTCCCCCCACCCCCGGCAATCTCTCAACAAGTATATTTGCTGAGGAATTTGAAAAATCCACTACTGCAACTTGATCTGTGTGTGATGGATGGGGAGAGGCGCGGAGAGAGTTGGGCGCCAATCCTATTAAGGGTTTAGAGAGGGGAGAGTTTTCCCCGGACGGGGAGGGGGCGGGGGCGGGGAGCGGGGAGGGAGCGTGTGCTTGCGTGTGTGAGTGAGCGCGCCCGCCGCGCCGGGGAGCTGGGAGTCCACCCAGCTCTGCGCCTTTTCAGCCCGGCGGTAACTGCTGTCATTTCCTAGGAAACCCGACTTTTGAGGAGCGGGGAGCTGGGGATGGAGCCCGCCCGCCTCACCCTGGGTGACCGGTAGCTGAGGCTCTCGGGGACCTCCTATCTCCCCGCGGGGTGCCTCTCTCCACTACCTTCTCTTTTGTGTAATTGTTCTGTGGCTCCTAGAGTTGATCCCAGCAGGAAAAGTAGACCTGTCCCTAGTGTCTGGTCCTGCGCCCTGGGGGTCTTGTAGGCAACCCGGCCATTCCGCTCGGTGCGCGACCTCTGGCACTGGTTTTGCAGCTCGGTGGCTGCGGCGGTGGCCCGGGCCCCTTCTCCACCGCCCTTGCCGGGCGTGTGAAGGTTTAATCCGGACAGCTTCAGATAAAGGGAGCAGTTGTAAAACGCTCGTAGGCTGTTTGCAGACGAGGCTCTGGGGGATGTAGGAGAATTTGAAAGTAAACGTTTCCCTCGCAAGCGGCATAAAATAGTGTTTAAACAAATATTGTATTGGCATGCTCAGGGGGCTCGGTGCCAAAAAGTAAAGTAAGTAAACTGTGAAACCCAAAATATACAGCGGGGAAAGTGGAGGAATAGGCGGGCTTGTCACAGGCTTCCCTGATGAGACCAGTTTGTTCCAGCCACCTCACCTGCCAGCCTTCTCTCCGCCCATTTCCTTACCTTGCTGGAAGTTCCCTTGGCTGGGTTTCCCTGTGTGTGCAGGCAGGCTCTCCCCCGGCCTGGGAGCGGCTTTGCAGTTGCTCATTTAGGGGGAAGCTCACCGTCTGGCTACCTGGGCCGGTCTCCGCAGGGAAGGGAGGGCACCCTGCCTATGCCTGGGTGCTTTGAGTTTGAAGACTATTTAGGCTTTTCCCGGCTTCTGGTCTGTGCTGGGGCAGTCCTAGAATGTGGAATCCAGATTCATCAGGGACCTTCTCTTTTTTTTGACTGTGCTGCTGCTGCTTCTGCCTCTTTCTTAGTCGTTCTTGCTTTTGTTTTCTTAGACTTGCTGCTTCTCTTACGGGATATTGTGGAGATGTTTTCTCTGGGATTCAAATTCCACTCAAACCCAGCCATATGGAAAGTTGTCGCTTGTGTGATGAGTTTTAAAGTTAATTATATTTGGTAAGATTTAGGGTGGTTTTGTATTTCCCCTCTGCTTTGAGAAATATTCCAGTTTCATGAAGCTATTTCGTGATTTTAGGGGGATTTAAGCTAAGAAAGGGAATATCCTGCATTTGGAAGAGGCCACCTGCCCAGGAGGTGTCCCTCAGGTGAGCCAGCCTGCAGTTGGGCCAACATCTGAGTGAGAGACTGTGGTCAGAACAGTTTGCAAAGCGACTTGGAGAGAATTAGAATGACAGGTAGAAAGAGCCTTCGGAGACAGGGCTGGGCTCCCAGGCTCACCGAGGTGAGACTGCTGGAGATGGTTTTATCCTGTGTGGGAATTGATTTGATGGAATTTGCACAGGGTTCAGATTCCTTCAGCAGAGACTTCCGGGCTGCTCCCAAACTCACTCTGCTCCAGGCCTTGAAGGGAACCCTTGACTGGTGGCTTCCTTGAAGCTTGCATGGGGTTAGCGAGGCCTTGGAATGGAGTGCCACTTCACTCTCAGGGACGCTCTGGTCCACTGGTGGGGAGAGCACAGAATGGAAAGTCAATCCTTTGAGTCGCCTGGTCAGAAGAGGGGGCCGGAGGGCTTCTGGTCAGCGGTTCGTTGCCTGTCTGCGGGGGTCTTGGGGGATGTGTACTGTAGCTGGCTTGTTTGCACTGCAGACTGAAAAATACACAAATACTTCACGCTTTTTGTACTCCTACAAGTGCCCTGTACACAGTGCAGCCCTGGGGCTGGATTAGCAAACCAGGGATTCAACAGGCAGGCAGACAAAATTGGATATTTGCCTAATAAACACCCTTCTTCCATCCCCCACCCCCACACCCTGGTATATCCAGGGGAAACTTCACTCCACAGATGCCAGCAGATTCCTTTAAATGGGACTTGGATGTTGTCATGTGCACTTTGAAAGCCTGTGTGACCCCCTCACACCCAGCTGGCTTGTTAAAGCCTAGAATCAGAGTCCTACATCCTTGTGTACTCTCTGGGTAGGGCAGCTGGCCTTTTCCCCGGGAAAGTGTGTTCAGCCCGCCGTCCTTTCATCTGTCTGGCGCTTGCTGGAGGGAGGTAGAGCAAACCAGCCTTGCTTCTTTGAGGCTGTGGGGAGGAGAAAGGGGTTCTACCTGGGCCAGAGCCTGTTTCCTAGTGCACGAGGGGCAGCCAGGCCAGGTGGACCATGCTGTGGACAGCTGCAGCTGTTCCCGCTGGGCCAGGGTCCTTTGAAAAGGAACCCGGGGGAGCACTTCCCCCTTTCTTCTTTTCAGTAAGTGTCAGAGGCATGGACAAGTGAAACACGTGAAGAATGCCAAAGAGAGAAACAGTGTTCTCAGATTCCAGAAAATTCAGAGGCAGAATCGGTGATTGTACCAACAACCAGAATGTACAGCGGTTTCAGTGGCTCCTGGACTTCTAAAGAAATTGGGAAGGAAAAACTGCTCTCTGTTTCCTCAGGCTTGTTTAACAGATTTGAGAAAGGGTCAACCAACACTGATGTTTGACAGTGTTCTTTGAAAAAGAGTGACACCTTCGACACTTCCTGGTTTTCAAATAAACACACAACACCCGATTCAACATTAATCATTTTCTCTAAAATTTATTTGAGGATTTGCTGTGGAATATCAAGAATTAAAAAAAAAAGCAATCATTGATTATTATTACGTTTAGAGGATGACAAAAGCATCCTTAACCCACAAAACTGTATTTAAAATCAGGGAAAATGCACAGATAACAGTATATTTTCTGCGCGTTTACTATCTTATTTCCCCCAATTCTTTCATCAGCACGGTAATTCTCAATAATCCTGTTTGTGTTGTTTCTGGTTTCTTAAAAAACATACACATGGGGGAAAGTAAGTAACTCATTTAAGATGTGACCAGCGAGTACTTATTAAACTGTTTTTGGGATTTGGGTTTAAATTGAATAATGTTTTGTGCGTGTGCTTGCACATGTGTGTTGTTAAAAAAAAAAAAAAAAAAAAAACCAGGTTGCTGCAAAGTGTGTTTTCACTGTGAGTGCCGGGTTTCAGCTATTAGCATAAGAAAAAAAGTTTTAGTGAGCTTGCCATTGTCTTCAATGAAGAGTTCAGCAAAGGGAAGGAAAGCCGCAAAAGGGTGATGGTCCATTGAGATTCTTCAGCAGCCCCGAGCTCGTCATCTGTCTCTGAAATCTGTGATCGGATATCACTTTTATCTCGCTTTTCCATTCTCTGGCCTTTTTCACACGTTCACTTTTGTCAAGGTTTATTGATTATGTTTTCTTCTCTACAAATCTGTGGAAAATTTAATGAACCAAAAACAGCAGTGAAATAAAGGGGACTTTTTATTCATTAGCACGGGATTGGGATTGATTACCCCCCTTTGGGCAGCCGAGGGCCCCAGGCCTCCTGCAGGCAGCGAGGGGGAGGAGGGAGGGTGGCCCTGCTGCAGGCTGAGGCAGGGACTTCACAGGCCTGTGGCCTCCAGGCTGAGCACGGGCGCAGCCCTGCACTCCTGTCCCAAGTGAACTCTGAAAGCTTGTCCGCGATGGCTGTGCGGGTTCAGCCTGAATGCAACCACGCCGCAGCCCCCACACGCCATGGCCTCCTGGGTCCTGGCTTAGTGGGCTTGGGGTGAGGTGGGGGCGGGGGGGGTGTTTGTATTTCCCAGACTTACAAACCATTTGAGTGCTGGGCCTTCCCTGGGACACAGTTAAGTATCTCCCTTCCTCCAGGCCCAGCTCAAACCTGTAATTAAGCAAAGCCCCTGATGTGATTACGCTTTGCTGACTCGGCCGGGTTTGGAGCCATTCCCTCTAGGAAACAGGGTGAACTCTTGCTCTTCCCAGAGGCTTCCTGGGCAGCTTGTGGTGCACGTCTATTGTACACATGTCCGCTCTCTTCCTCTCCCTTCAGCCATCCGTCCTTCCTTTCTTTTTCTTTCTCCTTCCCCCTTTCATTTCTGTCCCGCCCCCATCCCCGCTTCTCTCTGGGTCTCTCCCTCTCCGTTCTCTCTCCCCCTCTCCTTTCTTCCCCCCTCCGTTTCCCTCTCCTCCGTCTCCTCCTCCTCCTCTCTCCCTCTGTTTTCCATCTCTTCCCATCTTTTCCCATTTCCCCCTCCCGTTCCCTCCGCCCCCTCCCCGCCCCCGCCGTCTGGTCCTTCCCCTCCCTCCGCGCCGGCTTTTCCGCCCGGCGGAGCGCTGGCAGGCGAGGCCGCGTGTCCGGGCGGCGCCGACCGTGCGGCGGCCGGGGAACATTCCGTGCCCCGAGCCCCGGGCCCGCGGCCGCGGCCCTCCCACCTGCGCGCCGGCCTGGTTTGCAGCCTCGGAACAATGGCCACATTGTGGCGGCCGCACACCGGTCGCCGCCGGCGAGTGGCGGGAGGCCGGACCCTGCTCGTGGCGAGGCGGGAAGAAAGCCAGAGGGTCAGGTCCCCACGGCCGCGCCCAGAGCGCGCGAGCGGCTCCCACCAGCGAAGGGCGCGGGTTCGGAAGGGCGTCCCGGGGCTTCCTCGCCCCCCACGTCCCATTGGCCCGCCCTCGTGCCCGCTGCCCCAGAAGGGGCTCCCAGTTGCCTTTGCAGTTGGCGGAGTGAATGAGTGCGCTCCACGGGAACCTGGGGAGAGGGAGGCCGCGGGACCAAACTTTTGGTGGCGTCTGAAACTTTTTCTGTACGGCATCTGCAGATGGTAATGTCGAAGGCCGCCTTCCGCCCTGTTCCCTCCCGGCGACGGGAAAGGAAGGGTGGTCCTCTCTTCCTTTAGTCTTGACCTGTAGGGATTCGAAACCTCTTTGCGCTCAAAAAGGATCTTTGAATGCCTGATGTTAAAAGAGCATCCCTGGGTCCAGGATAGCCCCTTCAGCAAACGCTTAGCAATGCTGCTTTGTGTGCTGGACAATGCAGTAAGTCAGCCAGACTTTTGAGCCACATTTATAAGGAACTGTAAGGGCCGCTCAAGTACACTTGTGCTAAGTTGAATTGATTGAAATTTAATGGCGGTTAGTGGCGATGAATGGTAATGATTTTCCAGCGTATCTTTGGCATACTTGACATTAATAACTGGAGTGTGTGTGTACGCACGCCGAGAGCCCGCCACACACGTGAGGCCGTAGCATTATTCATTTCCGAGATGCCAGCCCTTTCTCTCCTCAAATCCTTTTCCTTCTCAGCATAATTCAGTTGTCAGGATCACTTTTTTTTAAAAAAAAAAAAAAAAAGGAAAGAGGGAAAGAGAAAAATCTTTCTCCATTGAGCACGTACATCATGTCAACATAATTTTGAGCTCATGATTTCTTTTCAATTCCTACATAAATCAGCTTCTAATATACAGAATGTGATGAATTTGTTTTAGCTGCCACCATGAATTAATGTTATGCAAATAGAAGCTTTGCAGGTGAAATGATTTACTTAATAATTTCAACTTCTAATATTTAAACTCATTCATTATGATGGAGTTAAAAAAACAAGTTCATATTTTTAAGCCTGAGATGGGGAGATTAGTATGCAAGTATTTGCAGTGCAGGCAGCCCTTGATGACCAGAAAATACCTCTTAATTTGTTGATTCTCTGGGAATCTGCAGCTCACCATGCCATGGCCTAGGGAGCAGGCGATAGAAGACTTACCAAGTTTTGTCTGGTGGGGACACAAATGCCTTTACATAATTCCATCGCGACCATCAATGTAACATATCTAGTGGGTCTGAACTGGCTCTGCTTTGGGAATCAAGGAAGGCTTCCCATTTGAACTGGTCTTGAAGAATAGCTGTAACTGCCAGGTAGAGAAGGGCAAAGGGCTCTGATGTGCTGCTGCCTCCCTGCTCCCCTTCCTGCTTCTTTGTCCTTTGCTAGTTAAGACCATCTTAACACTGTAATTCCAGGGCTTTGGGAGGCTAAGGTGGGAGGATTCCTGGAGGCCAGGAGTTTGAGGCCAGCCTGGGCAACATAGTGAGACCCTGTCTCTACAAATAACAATAATAATAATAGAGACTATCTTAAGAGCCAGTCATTAAATACCTGCCTGTGAAGGTGACCCTGGTGTAGAAAGTTGGGCCAGAGGACTACCTGGATAACTGCTAGGAAGACTTTCTTACATATACCATCTTTTTAGGCTATTTTCCTCTGGAAGTTGAGGAGAAGCACAAGAGTGATAGATGGCAGAAGTATAAAAATAATTAGCCTGAACCCCTTGGAGTTATCCCAGGGACAGGGAGACCCAGTCACTCAATAGCTGTGCAAGTTGCTTTGCCTCTCTCTGGGAGGGGGGCATGGTAGGTGTCATCTCTCAGGTCCTCCCAGCTTCAAAACCCTCTGAGCTAGCACACCCTGCCCGCAGGACAGCCATCTCTAAGAGTCAGACAGCAGGTAGGGTGGGAGGATCAGAATGTGGAGAAAGGGAAGGTCTTGGGTACCCTCTGGGGACAGTCAAGTGCCTCTCAAGGAATGTGTCCTTCCTCCCCCTGCTGGTCACTCTTCCCAGCCAGCCACTGTGCTCAAGTACCTCTGGGATGTGGTCACAGGGTCAGTGTAGATGGGGGTGTCCTTGGGGACATTGGCAGAGAGCTGAATGGTCTTTTCAGACTTTCCTGAATGCTGAAGATCGATGAAGGAAGGGCTGACACATAAATTTGTCTTGGATCTCCGAAGATGATAAGGGTGGAGTTTTGACTTCACTTCTCAAAAAATTGAGGTCATTGCAGTCTGATGACAGGTTGGAGGCACATCACTCAGGCGTTTCTGCAGACAGCCGTGGGTTGCGCTGTCATGATACATTGTGTGTGTCCAGGCAGTGACAGTATGTTTAGGACTGGCCCTCGCTGTCTGTGGAGATCAAGGTGAGGGGACATCTCTGGTGCTCTTGGGCTCGAGAGTATGCATGTGTTGCTTTGTTTACATAGTGAAAGAAAAAAATTGGACTCAGTAGCTATTCAGTTACTTCTGTACTTTTCAGGTATGTGAATCAAGAGTTGGAATAGGATTGTAGGGTTTTAATGTAATTCAGGTCCATTCATCTGCAGAAGATGTAGTACCTAATATAGTAATTTACATACACAGTGTAGTATGTTAGATTACCCTTCTTGCTGTTCAGTGTGAATGAGGGATGTGTGACATGTATATTTATGCTGATAGACATTTATATGGCTAAAACTTCAACTACCAGATTCCTTTAGAATTAGATTTCTTTTTTCTCCTAAAATGTGCTTGTACCCAAGAACTAGAAATTAGTTAATAGAGGCACAACTGAGAATAAGGCCGAAAAGGCCTCTTGAATGGAATTAAGGTGGGAAGTTTGTTAAATCATATTCAGAATCTTAGGTTCCACAGGGAGAACCCATTGAATGAGAATTCCTGCAGAGTGGATCCAGGAATCTGCATTCGATCCAGGATTTTCAGGGAGGGGTGACGAGGAAGAATGCCTTTTTACTATCGTGTCTCTCAGTTCTGGGACAGTCCAGGACTGGATTTTCAGCCAATTGCAGGATTTGCAGCTGCCTGGACAGCTGCTGTGTCAAGGAAACTCTGTAAACAGAGATACTTCTGCTCAACACAGCTCTGAGAAGTGGGCTTTAGGGCAGGGTCTCTGTTTCACAGGACAGTGGCCGAGATTGTAAGGTGGCTCTGGTGGTTACTTGCTTTTGCTGGCTCCTGGGAGAAACGAGAGTATATGAAGTCAACGTCTTGCTTTATGTGCTGTAGGTTCTGTCCCAAGGGTCCCTGGGATGTCTCCTTTCTTTTTCCGTGTAAGGAATTGCAGCGCCATTAGGATGGCTGTTTCGTTGCTTTGTGGCTAAAGTGGGACCAGTTTGGCATTGGACAGTTTGAGTAGGTCTTCTGGAAGTTTGACCCAAGGAGACAGATTGTTGGCTAGGGGCGGAGTTGCAGGAGAGGAAACCGTGGTGGCGTCAGGCCTGGGAGCTGGAAGGAGCCTGCCCTGAGGGTGAGCAGAGCCCTCACTCATGATCAGGGGCCTGGTTATGGGCCTTTCCTGTCACTACTGTCCTGCAGGCCTTGGAGACCTGGGCTCTTTCACACCTGCAGCTGTGACCATGTGGGGTGGCTTCTGGGACTTTGATTCATACAGTTCTGCACTGCAGACTTAATTTGCTTGATGCTAAGTTACAAGTACACTTGGGCCAGGACTTCAAGAGCGCATGGAAGAACATGTGGGAAACATTTGAAATTGTGATGTGGGTGGGTCCTTGTCCACCCAGCAACTGGCTCACCTGGTGGCCATGGGGTGGGATTTGCTGGTCTGAAGAGGCTCAGGATTCCTTCTGTCCACATTTTGGCAGTTCTTCTGCCCAGGTGACACGTACAGCGTATTGCAGGCTCTTGCTGGTACGGGGGACCCTGTGAGAAGGGAAGTGGAATGTGGGCTGGTGCCATGGCCATCTCCTCCAGGTCTCTGGTGTGCAAGACCTGGGTGCCGCATCCTTCTGCAGGTGCAGGCCTCGGCCCCTGAGCCCGCAGGACCCTGGCGCCCAGCCCAGCTGTCTTACCAAGAGCAGTTGAGCCCCCATGACCCAGTGCATTGCTTCTTCAGTGCTGTTTCCCTCCATCTTCATGGGGCCACCTTGCATGGGTGGTCAGTGGATGAGCAGGAAAAGCTGGAGGGGGGTCAGCTTACAAAAGACTGACAGCTCCTTTGGAAGCCCGGGTTGGCTGGACACCTGTACTGGTGGTGGTGGAAGGCCTGTTCTCATGCTTACGGTGATTGTAGTCGTGAGAAGCAAAGCTCCCAGAGCAGTGCCTGGCTGTGGACATCAGTAAGGCCGCCTTGTGGAGCACCTGTGTCCCCCTTGAGCTGCACCCTCATGAAGCTGCCCAGCTTGCCCAGCCAGAAAGTAGACAGCCTAAGAGAGGCCTGGATCTCTCCGCTCCACAGCTAGCCCTCCCCCACTGTGGGTGCCTTTGTTTCCCCCCTGCCCATCCCGCTTTCTTCTGCTTCTGTTTCCTTGGGTTTTCCTTTATTTATGTTTGAAGACCCATGTCTTTGCTGGGCTCTGGTCTCTGTATTCAAGGTCTGGACTCTGGTTTAGCGCTTGGTTTCAAGCACACCTCCTTCTCCTCATGTAAAAATATTAAAAACAGCAGCAAAACATTATTTGCCCCCTAAGATTTTAAAACTAAGACATGCCTCTGTACTTAACATGTAAAATAAGGAGAAGCAGAAGAGGGAAAATTTGGTTAAATTTTCTTCCAGTCTGTATTTTTTAATAAAAATTTTTTTTGCTCTATCCTTTCTTACAAAATCAAGGTTCCATTAATACAGCCTAGTAACTCCTGATTTATTTAACATTACACCATTATATCACTTCACATTATTATTAATTTTTATTAGTGTGATTTTTGTTAGCTACATAATATCCTTTTGTCTGCCTTGTTCATGTGTTATCATCCTTATACCATTGTGGATTTAGATTGTTTCTAGTCTTTGTTATTATAGATAATAATGGGATGGACATCCTTGAGTAGGGATGCTTACCTGAAATTCTCTTTCTTTAAGTAGATTCCCGAAAGTGGGATAACTTAGCTAGAATATTTGGGCAGCTGTTTTTCAGGTGCTTGTTAGGCCTTAATGGAGTTCCAGCAATATGCACCTAGCTTTTGGGAAGATGGGAGGTGCTAGCTAGAGGTTTTCAGGACAGTATGCACAAATCAACGTAAGACAATTATTGAGTGCCTTCTGCATGCTCAGACACGTGCAAGTCACTTGCAAAATAGGGCCTCAATTTGCAGATAGGTAAGCAGGGCCTCAGAGACACTGGCGAGTCTCTATGTCCACCTGGGCAGTGGGGGCAGAGCTCTGAACAGAGGCAGGTTTGCTGACCCCCAAGCCAGGACCCTTTCCCCGAGTTGGCTCCTGAGTGCTGTCCTGGTGGCAGCTGGTTTGTCTCATGCATGGACTATAGCACTGATTCTTAACTGGGCAGTGTCTCCAGGGGCCATCTGACCTGTCCAGAGACAGTTTTGGTTGTTACAACTAGGGGAATGCTGTTGTATTTAGTGGGTAGAGGCCAGGGATGCTGCTAAGCATCTATAAACCACAGGCAGCCCATGACAAAGAATTTTGCAGCCCAAATGTCAGCAGTGCTGCTCTCCAGAAACCCTGAGTGGAGGCACATCATAGGGGACCCCTCCCCTGCTGACACAACGGGACTCTGCCACCGGGGCTTCCCAGGGCCTCCGACAGCGGGGCTGTCAAAGCAGGTAGCAGTACTTTGTTCAAACCTAGTTCTCACACCAGGCTGGAAATCTTAAACCTTCTTTTCTGTGCCTTGAATTTGAAACAGTGTGGCAGATGCCTTCAAGAGGAATTCCTTTTGTAATCCATCAGTCAATCAGCTGGCACTTAGGGGAACATCTGTTATGTGCCCGGCACTTACTAAGCTCACAGCTGTAGGCACACCTTGCTAACTTGGTTTTGGAGCCAGCAGTCTCCGAAATCCCAGCAGGTTTCTCAAATGTGCATCTTCCTCCTTCTCCTCTTGCCTAGGAGGGAGCCTACTGTAGAAAAGGCATGATCTCAAAAGGCATAGTGGGATCTCAAAAGGCATAGAGGAGCAGGAATTGCCCCAAACTGTTTTCCCCAAGACCCTGGATAGATCTGTTTTCCTGGCTCCAGGCTGACAAGTTTCCCACTTCATAATGAATTTTGTGTTGAGCTACACCTGCAGCTACTAGTCAGAGAATGCAGAGTCCTGTTAGTATAAAGAAAAGCCCCAGAGTGAAGACCTTGGGCAGTGGCTCCTTTAACTAACCAGTGCGGCTCAGCAGTTTGGAAGGCTTTCTCCAACAGAAGGCCAGACTGGGTCTTCCAGGAGGAGGACTTTGCCAGCGGAGGGGTTAGGGAAGGAAGGGCAGTCTGGGTAGAGGACCTCACAGGGCAAGTGATGGACAGAGTGTGGCATTTCTGGAGCTTCTGGTTTGTGGGAGGGTCAGCGTGGGGTTGCCTCCAGTAGGCAGCTTTGTGGTCCCCCAGATGACTTCTCTGACTTATTGCCCACCCATGGTTTAGATTCAGGTCATGGGACATACATGTGCAGAGGGCCCAGGTTCTTCCTGGAACATTTGGGATCCTGATGTGTGGCAGCATGATTGATCATCAGCTTTGCCTTTTCATTCTCCCCCTCTTGGCTTTGGGCTGACTCAGTTTCTAAAGTTTTATCTTTCTGTCTGGTGGGTGGTGGTTCTCAGAATGCTCTCTACTATGATCCCCAGGCAAGATTATAGATTGAAATTAAGATTATAGGGATCTTTCATCCATCCATCCATCCATTTCATCCATCTATCCATCCTCAATTCATCATCATCCATCTGTCCATTCATCCATCCATCTACCCATTCATCGATCCATCTATCCATCCATCCATCCATCTACCCATCCATCCGTCCATCTGCCCATCCATCCA
Source organism: Cebus imitator (assembly GCF_001604975.1). Classification (NCBI taxonomy): domain Eukaryota; kingdom Metazoa; phylum Chordata; class Mammalia; order Primates; family Cebidae; genus Cebus; species Cebus imitator. The sequence continues at coordinate 1,027,273 of NW_016107887.1, read as the reverse complement.
TACATCCACCCACCCACCCATTCATCCATCATACATTCATTGACTACAAGGATTTTAAAGGCCTTTGCTGTTGGTCCTTGGTGTACCCTTCCTCCCCATCCATGAAGCCAAGGGCCATGTCCTCTATAAAGTCTTTCCTTCCACAGCCCTAGGCGCTCACTTGTCTCTGGGGTTTCCCTTGGTTGTAACACTCATTAATACTGTCTTGCTGTTGTCTGTTTATTTGTGCTTAACAAATGTTTGATTATAAATAAATTTTAGGAAATGTTTCAATGGGAGAAAATGGCATTTGTTCCATTTTTTTTTTTTTTGACATTAACCAGGTAGTCTCCAGATTGACCTCCTTGATTTGAGAAAGCAAGCATAATTGTTAATGATTAATTTTAATATAGCAGAGTTGTATTTTTTAAAAATCTAAGCATGTATTATAGTTCATATGGGCCCCACACATAATCTCGTTGTACAATATTCTTATTTTCTTTGGAGGGAACTTACGTGGGAGGCAGGATGTTTTGGTGGATGAAGAACTGGAAACGGTGAGATAACTGTAGTTTCAGGCTGGCTTTGCCTGTGAGTGAACGTGAGGCCTCAGGTGGCAGGCCATTGTGCCTCTCTGGGCCTCTCCTTGTTCATTTCTCAGGACAGGTCTTTTCTAGGACTGTGTAAACTATGATGGTCAAAGCCTGGGATCACAATTCCTCTGCTCATGAGTACAGAGGGTTGTATTTGGAGTTTTTAGACTCATTGACAGTCATTTCACTGATGAACTTGAATAAGGCAGCAGCGCCTGACCTTAGTAGTCCCTCGGGAAGTGTTCATGTCTGTAAACGCTGTTGCATTTCAGGCCTCCAAGGGGGCCTTGGGGACCAAGTGTCACATCAGCCCCCGCCACTAGGTCTAGGACACGTGTCGTGTGGTGGTTAACAGTCTGAATGCGGTCGGTATTATCACTAGCATTTTACAGATGCCAGTGAGGCTTTGTGATTTTATTTTACGATTATAGTGATCTTGTATTCCTCATCCATTCATCTATCCAGCCATACATCTATCCTTATTGGAGTTACTTTAAGTTCCAAAGATAGAACATCAACGTCACAGTTCCCTCTGCTCCCTGGGGTCGATTTCTCATCCACCAGTATATCCACAGGGACATGAGGCTCTGCCATGTCCTTTGGAGGGAGGGCAGGGCACAGGCTTTGTCTCAGCAGAGATGTCCTCTGCCTGGGTGGCCCCATGTGGCCCTGTTGTCATCCTCAGCCCCTCCCACTCCAGGAGGAGGTCCACTCACTTGTCCCTTCTGTGTCCCCAGCTCTCCGAGGGAGGCCTGAGGCTAGTCCTTTCTCAGGCTAGCTCACCACCTGCCTTTTTTGGGAAAGTCTGGGTGCTGTGCTTCCACACAAGCCAGCAGGACATTAGTTTGGCCCCAGGGCTAGTGCTCCCTCGAGGGGTACTGTCCAGCTGTGGCACGGCCATTGGGAAGGGACAGGTGCATCAGCCCATTCGTTGGGAAGAGTCTATGGAGCCAGGGACTCAGAGCAGGCACGGGAGACAGACTGCAAATCCAGCTCTGGGCTGCCGTTTTCTTATTTGTAGGATGAGGGTAACTCTAAGACCCATCTCAGGTTGGGTTGGAAGTAAAAGAGTTAGTATGAGACAAGCACCTGGCACACCGTAAGCGCACAGTCAATCTTGGTCATTATTATTAAGAAGGCAGTCTGTGTGGGCACGATATGTTTGGCAGCCACCACTCTAGTGACTCATTTGGGCTCTTGTTGAGCAAAATCCTCATTCTCATTTAGCACGCTGCTCGTTTACACCATAGTTCCCATCTTACTGGGACTTAACAACTCAGTTTCTGCCGAAAGACACCTGGCATGGAGCAGAGCCTGCCATTCCCAGAACCTGGATACTTCTGTGCCCTTTTCTGTGGCCAGGAAAGGGGTCCGTTGTTTACAGGGAGCGCTTCTAAGAGGTGCCTGGTATAGCATCTTACCTTTCTCACCTTCATGCTGCTGGAGGCTACACTGGGCCTGAGGGTGATGGCCCGGTACCACCTGCCTCTGCCTTGCTCTGCAGAGGCCTCTCCGAAGCTGGCCTTCCAGCCAGATCCCTCTTGAAGCCAGGACGGTGGTGCCCAACCCCTGGACCTGCTCCAGCTGTGGAGACTGCTGCCGGTTGGGGAAGGTACCCGTGGAGTCATGGGGGTACTGACTATGTGGCTCCCACAGGGCCCACCCCCTGCAGCTGTTCAATGTGAATTCTGAAGGATAGGACAGCTGGAAAGGGTCCCGGAAGGATCCCTTGCCCAAAATTGGCCTTTTCCCATCTTTATCCCAACTTAGGGATCATGCCCAAATATTAAAATAACATTTGTTCTTCTAGATTTTTTTTGTTCTGTTTTGTTTTTTGGGTCTGTTTAATTCTAGTCTTTTTTTTTCCCATGAATATTTGTCCTTTCCACCATTCTCCCCTTCCCCTGAAACTTTAGAGATTTTAGATTGTATGGTTTACAATTTTGCATCCTGTACTTTTTGCTTAATACTTTTTGATAAGCATTTGTTGTAGCCCTGTCAAAATGATTACTCTGTTTTGGACATAAAAGCTAATTTTTCTCTATCGTAAGTAATTATTCTTCAAACACCCTTGTATGTAAATACTCTGAGATTATTAGTATGTATAACTTTCTCTTTTAAATAAAAACAGATCCTTTATAAAATAATTAGGAAAAAATTCCTTTAAAGAGGAAAGAAGCCATTCTGGACTCCAGGCCCATGTTGGTGTTGTCTGTGGGTAATGCCCTTGCATTGTGGTGAATTCCTTCTCGGCCTTTCCCTGTGTTTATGAGTACCTTCTGCGCTCATGGGATCACAGCACAGATAGTGTTTTGCGATCTACTTTCTTCACTTAACACTGTATCAGTGTGTATGTGTTCCCACAGATAACTCTTTGGCCACATTCTTTGAATACATTTCCAGAGGTAGAATTCTTGATCAAAGGTGAGATCATGTTTAAGGTGAGATCATCTTTATTCATATTTCTGGGCAAGTGATTAAAAATGTAGCTACTCGGCCGGGCGCAGTGGCTCACGCCTGTAATCCCAGCACTTTGGGAGGCCGAGGCGGGTGGATCACGAGGTCAAGAGATCGAGACCATCCTGGTCAACATGGTGAAACCCCGTCTCTACTAAAAATACAAAAAATCAGCTGGGCATGGTGGCGCGTGCCTGTAATCCCAGCTACTCAGGAGGCTGAGGCAGGAGAATTGCTTGAACCCAGGAGGCGGAGGTTGCAGTGAGCCGAGATCGCGCCATTGCACTCCAGCCTGGGTAACAAGAGCGAAACTCCGTCTCAAAAAAAAAAAAAAAAAAAAAAAAAATGTAGCTACTCCAGGGGAAGGCAGCCCATGAAGCCAGTTTCTTCCTGATGCAAACGTAGTAAAAATACAAAAGGTTAAACATTCAGAAATGTATAGTGTTGAATGAGCAGGACCCCCCACTATAGAGAACCACTGATAGTGAGTATGCCCGTGTCTCTGCCATTTCTCAGTTGATATAGACCAGTGTTTTATTATCAGCATTTATTTTTACACCAGTCGGATCATGCTACTACAGTGTTCAGCAGTTTGCCCTCTTTGTGGTCATTTAGCAGTGTGTCTTGGCATTCTATCCGGGTGTGTGCTTATATATATATAAGTGTGTAGATCGATCTCACTCATTTTGTTTCTCGCCTATTTAATTTTTATTTACATTTATTTATTGAATACTAACATATCTACATGGTTAATAATTTCAGAAAGCATGAAGGTTATACATACATTATAAAGTATTCCTACCACTGCCACAGCCCAGCCACCCAAAACCTATCAAGGATGTTAGTTTTTTGTGTATCCTTCCTGAAATAAGTTTTGTGCAAGTGGCATGGAAATGAATATAAAATCCTTTTATTTATACACAAATGTAAGGGCATATTTTACAGCCTGTATTGGAACCTGCCTTTTTCACTTACTTTTTCGTGTGAGCACGTAAACGCCCATTCCATGTGTCTGTACGGGATGCCACTGTGTGGCTGTACCATCGGTTATTTAGCTACTGATGAACATTTGCCCCTATAAGCAAAGTTGCATTGAATAACCTTATGCCATTTCACATACGTGAATAGATCATTGTAGATAAATTCCTAGAACTTCTGGGTGTAAAACTTCTGGGTGTAAGGGGAGGTGGGTTTTTTCCTCTACTCTTTTTTTTTTTTTTAAAGATAGAATCTTGCTCTGTCGCCCAGGCTGGAGAGTGCAGTGGCACAATCTTGGCTCACGGCAACCCCCGCCTCCTGGGTTCAAGCGATTCTCCTGCCTCAGCCTCCCAAGTAGCTGGGATTACAGGTGCCCACTGCCACACCTGGCTAACGTTTATATTTTTAATATCGACAGGGTTTCGCCATGTTGGCTAGGCTAGTTTTGAATCCCTGCCTTTAAGTGATCCACCCACCTCGGGCCTCCCAAAGAGTGCTGGGATTACAGGTGTGAGCCACCTCGCCTGGCCTCTCTATGTATTTTAATCTTTGCAACTTGATAGAAGAAAAAAATCTGGTTGTTTCAATTTTCATTTTTTAAGCATCAGTAATATGAAATATTTAAATACTTTATTTTTTATTGTATTTCCCTGTGTGTTTATTAGCTGCTTGTGTTTCTTAGTAATTTTTGTTAAAATTTTCATTTTTCAGCATCAGTAATATTAAATATTTAAATGCTTTAGTTTCCATTGTATTTCCCTGTGTGTTTATTAGCTGCGTGTGTTTCTTGGCAATTTTTCCATCAGTGTCTTTGTTTTCTTAAAGATTTGTACGTTTCCTGTAAATTAAAGCTATTTCCTCTGCTTCTCACTCATTACATACATTTTTTTTCTTTTGCCATCTTCATTAAAATTGTTTTTTATTTTTATAGATTTAAGGGGTACAAGCGCAGTGTCGTTATGTAGATATATTGCGCGTGGTGAAGTCTGAGATTTTAGTGTACCCGTCACCAGATAGGGTACATCATACCCATTAGGCAATTTCTCATGAGGGTGGGTGTTTTTGTACTTTGGACAGATATTGGTAAATCACTTTCCATAGAAGTTTACACTCCTACCAGCAACGCACGAGAATGCTTATCTGCCCAAATCCACATCAGCAAGGAGGATTATCAAACTTGTTGATCCTTGCCAGTCTGATAGTTGGAAGAGAAGCTACGTTTCCGCGGAGTTTTTAAAAAATGTACAGTTTGATAAAGTTTCACTTACGTGTGCAGACCATCACCACAATCAGGATGATGGACATATCCATCATCCACAGAAACATCCTCATGCCCCTCTGTAATCTGTCCGTGACCCCATCCCCTGGCCGTCTCTGGCAACCACTGATCTGCTTTCTGTCATTTTCCGGAGCTTATGAAAGTGGAACCATATAGGATGTACTCATTTTTGTGTGGCTTCTTTCGCTCACCACAATTATGTTGGAATTCATCCATATTGCTGCACGTGTCAATCGTTCATTCATTTTTATTGCTCAGTAGTATTTCATTATATGGATATACCATAGTTTGTTTATCCAGATGTCTGTTGATAGACATTTAGGTTGTTTCCTGTTTCGGGCTGTTACACGTGAGGCTACTTTGACCATTTCTGTATTAAGACATTGTATGGGCATATGCTTTCCTTTTCTCTTGGGTAAACGTCGAGGAGCAGAATGCCTGGATCATATGGGAGGTGTGTATGGTTCAGGAGGTTGGTATATTGAACTTTTTAAGTAACCGAAAAACTGTTTAACAAAGCAGTTGTACCATTTTATATTCCCACCAATGGTAAATGAGAGTTCCATTCCTATCACATCCTAGGCAACAGTGGGAATAGTCAGTGTATAGTGATATATTATTGTGGTTTTAGTTTTCATTTTCTTAGTGACCAGTGATGTGATTATTTTGGTGTGCTTTATTGCCATCTGCATATTGTCTTTAGTGAAAAGTCCAAGCAAATCTTTTGCCCAATTTTTTTTTAACCTGGGTTGGTTGTTTTCTTATTACTCAGTTTTAAGAATTCTTTATATATTTTGAATAGAAGTCTTTTGCAAATATCCCAGCCAGTGGCTTATCTTTTCATTTTCTTAACAGTGTCTTTTGTAGACTAAATGATTTTAGTTTTGATGAACTTCAGTTTATCAAATTTTTCTTTTATAGGACATGCATTTGGAATTGTATCTAAGAAATATTTGCCTAAATTGAAGTAACAAAGATTTCTCTTATTTTTTTTAGAAGTATTATATTAAAGTTTTAGGTTTTAAATTTAACATATGATATATATTAAATTGTTAAGTTAATATTTGTGTAGAGTACAAAGTATGTATCAAAGTTCTTTTAAAAAATTGTTTCAGGACCACTTGTTGAAAAGATTATTCTGTCTACATCAAGTTGCCTTTGCATCTTTGTAAAAATCTGTTTCCCATATATGTGTGGGCCTATTCTGGACTTCCCGTTCTGTTCTTTTGATCTATTTGTGTATATTGACAGGGACATCATACGTTCTTGGTTATTGTTGCTTTTTAACAAGACATGAAGTCAGGTAGCTTAGCTCTCTAAGTTTTCTTTTTCAGAGTTTGCATTCTAGGTCCTTTGCGTTTTAATATGAATTGAGGACTCATCTTGGCAACCTCTCCAAAAACCCTGCTTTTAAGATTTTGATTGTGATTGTGGTGAATGTAGATACATTTGGAGAGAATTGACATCTTAATAATGTTGAATAATCTGGCCCATGAACAAGGTATGTCCTTCCATTTATTTACGTCTTCTTCCCATTCTCCCAGCAACTTTTTATCACTTTTAGTGTAAAAGTACTGTACATCTTTTTTCAGATTTATTCTAAGATATTTTATGTTTTTTGATACTGTTATAAGTGTTATTTTAAAATTTCAGTTGGCTAATATTAAAGAATATAATTGGTTTGTGTACATTGCTGTTATATCACGCTTTTTTGTAGAGGTTATCAGATTTTATACATAAACGATTATGTTACCAGTGAATACAGCTAGTTTTACTTCTTCCTTTATAATCTGAATGCCTTTTATTTCGTATTTTGCCTTTCACTGGCTAGAACCTGCAGTACAATGTTGCCTAGAGATGGTGAGAGTTGTCATCCTTGTCTTGTTTTTCATCTTAGATTGGATAACATAATAAATTTTGTTAATTGGTTTTCAACTGTTAAAACAATTCTTTAAAATTTCCTTTGTGTATTTCAAAGCTCTGTTATTAGGTACATAGATGTTTAGGATTATGAAGTCCTTTTAATGAATGAACTCCTTTGTCGTGGTGTCAGATGACTTTATCATCTCTGCTAATATTCCTTGCTCTGGCTGCTTTTATGATTTTCTGTGGGTTTGTAGTTTTTATTAAATTTGGAAAATTTTAGCCTTTATGTCTTTAAATATTTCTTCTTTCTATCCTCCATGTTCCATTTCTCCTTTGGGGACTCCAGTTACATGCATATTAGGCAGCTTGAGGTTGTCCCAGAAGCTCATATGCTGTTTTCTAATTGTTTTCCTCTGTTTATAATACTAGATAGCTTTTATTGCTGTTTCTTCAAGTTCACAGATCTTTTTTCTTCAGTGTCTATCTACTACCAATTCCATTTCGTGTATTTTTCATCTCTAGAAGTTTGATTGGGTCTTTTTATATCTTTCGTGTTTTCATTTAACTCTTTGGACACAGGAATTCAGTTAAAACTACTGTTTTCATGTGCTCATCTGCCAACTCTAACATTTGTACCTGCTCTGGCTCAGTTTTGATTAATGTTTGTTTTCCTCATGTACTTTTCCGCCTTTTTATTTATTTATTTTTGGCATGTCTGGTCATCTTTGATGGATGCTAGAATATTTTAATTTTTATCTTATTGGGTGTTGAATATTTTTGTCTTACTATAAATATTCTTGAGCTTTTTTCTGGGATATGATTTGTTTACTTGCAAAGTTTAATCTTTTTAGATTTGTTAGATGGGACCAGAACCTAGGGCTAATTATTGCTTGCTATCGAGGCAAAATCCTTCAGAGTTCTCTACTCAAGGCTGTGTGACTTTTGAGGTTTTCCAGTCTGGCTGATGGGCATAGGCACTGGTCTTGGAGAAAGAAAAGTATGTGCTGATTCTATCCTGCAATGCTCCAGAGGGATTCCCTGCAAGATCACCAGCGTTCCCCTTCTGTTCAGCTCTTCCCTCTGGTGTTCTGCCTTGCAATCCCCTAGTTACCCTGGTGTCCCGCCCCTCCATCTCCATCTCCATCTCCATCTCCATCTCCTCAACTCAGGAGATGTTCTCCTCACCAGGCACTGCTTGGGTTACCCCTCCCTGTGCTGTGGCCTGGAAACACTCTCTGGGCAGGAAGCTGGGGTAGGCTAAGGCTCACCTCGTTCATTTTTGTTCCACCATTCCCTGATGTTCATTGTCCCGAAAAGCCATTGTTTCCATGGTTTGGGCTGGTTATTTGATGGTTTTGGGAGGGAGGTTAATCTGGTCCCTGTTATGCCATCTTGGCCAAAGCAGAGAGCTCACCTTGCACTTTTCCCACTAGCAGGTCCTTTCTGATTTTAAGTGGTATAAGTGTTCCACTGTAAGGATAGTCCTCACCCTGATGTGTACATGAGCTGACAGGAGAGGCTGGTGTGGCCAGTGGTGTGAGGCGCGATGGCTGCGGAGGGGCCTGAAGCTGACTGTGGTGAGGACATCTCACCACTTATCCTGGTCGCCTGGCCTTGAGGGACGAGGCCTCACAGAACATCTGCGTGAGCTGGAGGTCTGCATTTGACTCCTAGCACCACACACAATCTCAGCGGCTTTTCCAAGGGCTTTGTGCATAACTGAGCGTGGGAGCTGTGTCAGGGCAGGAAGCCCCAGAGTGCTCGGGCTTGCCAGCAAAGGCACTCTTCCACGATGCTGTCATGGGGAGAGGGGAGAGTGGAGGTGGGAAGGGCCGATGTGAATGGTGCTGGCTGGGAGGCCTGGCTTCCTCCCCCCAACTGGGCCCCTCAGACCTGGCTGCAGGACCCAGGACCCTCCCCTGTGAGGGAGAGCTGGAGCCGAGGCACAGATGTTCAGCTTGGTCCCTGGCCTGCCAAATGCCTAGGAGAGGGGAAGCCACGGCCGGGCCCCAGGCCTAGACCCCGGGCTCTCTATAATGTCGGAGCTTGGCTGCAGCAGTGGAAAATGGAAAATATCTGCTGGGCCTGCAGCCTTGGGCTGGGTGGCTATAAATCATCCAGGAGGCTGTGAGAGCTGCCCTTGGGCCTCCTTGGCCTGGGGGTGAGGGCTGTGGGTGGGCCCTGGGGAGCCCACCATCCAAAGGTCAGGCCAAGCCAGCCGTGGGAGAGACAGAGGGAGGATCAGCGGGCCCCAGAGTCTGGCCACTCCTACCCTCCCATTGCACAGAAGGGGAAGGGCAGTGGTGGTGATGTCCAGGGACATACAGCCTGATCAAGGCTGAAGTGCAGCTGGCCTTCCCTTCCCGTCTGGAGGAAGGGGCCCTTCCTGTGCCCAATCCTGCATGATCCCCCCTGCATCCCCCTACCCTGGTGGCTTTCCTTCTGCTCATGGAGATGTGGTTGGCCATATGAGGCCACATGACCAAGTGCCGCAGCAGAGCCGGTCTGAGAATGCAGGAAAAAACAGGCTCAGTTTCTCTTATGTTCTCACTCAATCAACACAGAAAACATGCGTGACCAAACGTGTGGGGCTTCTTCTCATACCCAGAGCAGGCAGGCGCTTCTGCAGTGAATACAGCTAGGTGTTTTCCAATTCAATTCAGTTTTGACCCTGTCTTCCTGGAGACAGCACCAGATCCCACAGGTTGAGAGCTCAGTCCCACAAGACCGCCCCTACTTCGATGCCAATCTCAAGTACAGGCGCTTCAAGTACCTGTGCTTCTGGCCAACCAGCTATAAGTCTGCGTTCCCACGCCCCTTCCTTGGATTTGATTAATGTGCTAGAGCACCTCACAGAACTCGGGAAACAGTTATTGTAAAGGATATTACAAAGGATAAAGATAAAGAGATATGCAGGGTGAGGCAAAGGGGCGGGGTGCAGAGCCTTTGTGCCCTTCTGGTGCGCCACCCACTGGGAACCACGTGCTCAGCTATCTGGAAGCTCCTGAACCCAGTCCTTTTGGGTTTTTATGGAGGCTTCATTACATAGGCATGACTGATTAAACCACCGGCCATTGGTGATCAACTTAACCTTCAGCCTCTTTCTTCTCCCTCGAAGTTGGAAGTAGGGCTGAAAGTCCTAACCCTCTCCTCTGCCTTGCGTTTTGAGGTGGCCAGCTTCCATCCTGAAGCTACTTAGGGCCTACCTAGTTATAGTCAACTCATCAGCATACAAAAGGAGACTCATTTCTCTGGAGATTCTTAGGGTTTTATGCCAGGAAACAAGGAGGAAGACTAAATATGTATATTTTACACTATCACAGCTGGACAGTTCAGCCTGTGTGTCCTCGGGTGAGAGACCCGTGGGAGCTCTTGGATGAGAGGGGCTTCAGCCTTAGGGCTGTCCCTTGTGAGATTCCCCAGCAGCATCCCCAGACTCCCACCCGGCAGTGTTGGGTCACCCGCCCAAGGGCAGGGTGACTGGCCAGCTCTGCAGCTTCAGGGGAGGCCCTGGCCCCCTGGGCCTCAGTTCCTGTCTCTGGCTAGTGAATGGGATGTGCTGGATAGTCTGAGGCCCATTCCAACTCCGCAACTTCTTGGAGGCTCCTTTTCTCCTGGGATTTGGGTTCTCCTAGGGATGCCAGGCCAGTGGGATGGGCCTATGTCGGGTCCAGGGAGGTCTGTGGCCTCCTGGGTGCCATTGCTGTGCTTTTGAGGGAAATCTGAAATTCTGAACTTTCCCAGGACCGGAAGGGACAAGTGATTTCCCAGGAAGAGGAGGCAAGGTAGACCCTTCCCCAGACCTGGAGTGACTTCTGGAGGTTGTGTTGGGAGATTCTAGGGACTCTTCCCCTTTGGCACATGTGTATGGAGGCACATCTTTAGATGTTGCTGGGGAGGTGACCCCACTGGAATCAACACCTGATCTCCTTGGTACTTGTCTCAGGCCAGGGATGCAGCGTCCCCCTGTCTGCCTGCCTCCATGCTTGGTGCTAAGCCTTGGCTAGCTGTTGGGCCACAGCAGTCCATGTTTCCCAGTGGCTCAGACCTCACCTCTCTCTTTTTTGGGTCTTTTTTTCTCATGCCCCAAAGTTTGGTGTCTGCCTTCTTGCAAAAATCAAAACAAAATTGTCATGTTTTCAGGTCCTGTGGAATGCCGCCCTTTAATTCCTCTTCATTAGGCATGCTTTTCTCCTGCAAGCCTGTCCCGGGAAGGTTCTCCTGACCCTGAACGCCCTCTTGTGCAATCCTGCTGGGCAGTCCCGCGGCTGCGAGGTCTGCTGAGGTGGGCCTTGCCCTGCACAGGAAAAGCGGGGAGGGAAGCAGAGGAGAGCGGCTGGGCCTGGACCACACCTTGGGGCTGCTGCAGGGAATGCTGCGGCCAGACATTTCTTTCCGTCTACGGCTGGTTTGGATCTTGGTGTAGTTTCCCGGGTTTTCAAAATAAAGGAGAATGAAGTGGCAGGAGAAAGTCAGGTGGCCGGGGACGAACATCACCTTGGTTACCAGACTCCACCAGCTGTGTTCAGGCTAGGATCTGAGCTAGGTGGGAAAACTTGGGGCTTGACCTGGGGATGGGGACAGAGGGGCCCAGGTGGTGACATAAGTGGATGTGAGTGGAGGGAAGAACTGGGAAAGCAGCCCTGGGCTTGTTGAGATCCCAGAGCCCAGGAGGTGAGACCAAGCATTCTCATGGCCCAGCTCAGGGGGCAGCTGCGACTCTCCCTGTTCTTTTCTCCCCAACTCAGATTGGCTGTAGACAAGGTGGACAGAGGAATTTGCAGCTGTAGCCCAGTGGGGATGTGTGTGCAGAGGTGGAAGGGTAGTGGGATAGAGAGGGCTAGGAGGGGTGTTGGGGTAGAGACAGAGGGCCGGGGAGTGGGGGGTTAGGAGAGCACTTGGTCCCAGCCCAGGAGGGCCATCTCCCCTGCCTCCCTAAAGCCACCCAGCCCGTTGTTTGCTCCTCCAGCTTCCTGCATGCCCAGTGGAGCCGGGCAGGAGCAGCTTGTCCCTTTCCAGGATGCCAGGCCCTTCCCTCCCCCAGGGCTCTGTGCTGCGCCAGTGCAGAAGGCAGCTTTCTTAGTATATGGCTTGGAGCAGGGACAGGGGCTCCCCAGAAGCAGTGGTTGCCTGGGGGGAGATTCTGCCCTCTCTTGGTCCTTAGCCAGAGGGAGGAGCCTCCAGAAAAGGGTTGTTCCCCTTCTGCAGGTGCATATTAGAACATTAGGCAAAATAACAGTCAGTTTCCGGTGCCGCTTTGCTGCAGCACAGCTCATGGCAGACATTCGGTAATGAGAGGCACCCACGTAGCTGGGCCGTTCTGGCGTCCCTGTGCTGGGGGCACAGGGAGGTGGCTGCCTCTGTGGCCCAGGGACCTAATGAGACTGAGTAGCCCAAGCTGCTGGCAGTCCTGGCCTCTAAGGCGGGTCTCCTGGTTAGGGGGTTCCATTGGGGCAGGGTCCCTGGCTTGGAGGATGAATGGTCCTGAGGCTGGCCTTTGCAAGGGGTCAGAACTTGCAAGGGACTTTGCCTGCATTTCTTGTTGAGTGACCTCAGCATCTAACTTGCGTAGTGGTTCCTGCTGGTGGACCTGTTTCAGAGATGAAGAAATGGAGGTGCCACACCCTTAAGGAACCCGTCTGGGACCACACAGCTGTAAGCCTGCCTGCTAGAATTTGCAGGCAGGCCAGCTGGTGCCGAGGCTGGGGTCTCTCCCCAACACCAGGGTCCACAGCTAAGTGACTGAGACAGGCAGGAGGAGAGTCACAGGAAGGGGCAGGTCCCAGGAAGGCACAAGCACACCTCTTCCTTACAGCTGCTGGGGAGCCCTGTCTCACCCCCGACAGACTCAGCCGTTTCCTTCCTGCGCCTCTGCATCTCCCTGAGAAGGTCACAGGCCTCCCCATCGAGGGTGTCGAGGGCCCGCAGCTAGCGCAGGCTCAGCACCAGCCCCCAGGCCCTGGCCCCTGTCTTCACCCGTCCCGCCGTGAAAGGAAGGCGTGCAGAGACGTGGCTGCTCTCTGAGCCCTGGCTGCTTTCCCTTTAGTGAAGGCACGGGGCTAGGGATACCCGAGGGCCCTTGGCTCAGAAGTGGATGGAAGTGGAGTCCTGAGTTGAGTGTTGTGAAGTTTCGGTGCTGGGGGGATCCGTGGAGGAAAGGCATCAGTGGCTGGGGACTCGGGAGGGCTTTGAGGCCAAGGTTAGGGTTTGGCAGGATGAAGAGAAGGACAGGGCATTCCGGATGGGGGACCACGCGGCAAATCCCTGGGAGGCTCTGGAGCCTGGCATACATACTTGGTCCAAGGGGCAGCCCTGCCCCCTCTCTGTTTTCCACTGCGCCCTCTTGTCACCTGCACTTGTCTTGGGTTCTCTGAATGTCCCCTTCCTGCCCCCACCACAGGCCCAGTTGGCCATGCCCTTCCTTGTGCCTCTGTCTCCCCAAGGTCTGACTCCTGTCAGATCGCTGCCACGATTTTAATTGATTGTCTGGGTCTCAGATCTATGTTCTCTTTACCTAAAGGAGCTCCTGGCATCTGTCGGCCATTATCAGTGTTTGCTGAATGAATGACTGACTGAATGAATGAGTGGCTAGATGGATAGATGGAATGGATGGACACATTTGTTGGATTGAGGGGACTTGAAGGCAGTCACAGTGGCTGGGCCACTGGACAGAGAAAGCCTGGGGAATGGGGGGATAAAGGGAACTGTCTCTTGGCAAGAATCTGATCCATCACTGTGAATGGGCTTGTCCTGAGCAGCAGGTTTGGTGACAGCTAAGGCCAGGCATCCAGTGGGTGCTCTGGGGTGTTCACTGCTGTATGGCCCTTGGGGAAAGCTGTAGGGGCCAGCTCAGAAACCCCCTGTGCTGCGGGTCCACCCACCCACTGCCCTGCAGACAGAGGGGCCTGCCTTCTACTCCCAGCCCGCTAGGCAGAATGATAAGAAGCCACGCCTGGTAGCCACCATGCCCTATTGCCCCACACCCAGAGGTGGTGCCGGATGCTTGGGACCACTTTACCAAAGGAGTGGAGCTTGGACTGGGCTTGCCAGTGACGTGTCTGCAGGGTGGGGCTGGGAAAGGCAAGTCAGGGCCAAAAAACAAAATGATTTTCAGAGGTTTGGGGCAGGTTCCATCAAAGGAGTGGGTTTTGTCAACAAGTGGACCTTTTATACTTCCCAAGCCAGCTGGCCAGCCAGAGCTTCGGGGAGCCTGTGTGTCCAGGGAGATGACTGCATAGCCCTGCGAGGGCATCTCCCTCTAAGAACTTTCCCACCGGGTCCCAAGAAGAGCCACACTGGTGATGTGGGGTCTTTGTGTCCCCCAGGCCTTGTGTGCTAGGCCAAAGTCCCCTGGGTTCTCCTGCATTGTCACCTGGACGTGCTTGCTGACCTGCAGGACTTCAAGGAGGGTAGGCTCAGTCCTGATGGCGCTGGGCACAGAGGAGGTGCCAACGAAGTGGAGAGCTGACTGGCGGGCTCGTGGTGCAGCGGGAGGCCTCTGCTGTGCTGCAGAAGGCGGTCACAGGATCCCAAGACTACCCAGAGAAGACCCAGAATTCGCCTCCAGGCTGCCAGGAGCAGGGTTTCTGGTTGCAGCTTCTTGACACACATATGAGGTGTGTCCCCAGTAATTTGCTAAGCTAGGTACACATCAGGTGTTTCTGTAATGCTTTAATTTTTTTTTTTAAAGAACAGATTACTTCCAGGTCTGCCTTTTTATGTCATCCTCACTTGTACCCCTCAGCTGAGTGGGAGTTAGGGACCGGGTCACAGCTAGGTCCTATGCCGTGTGTGTGGAAGGGAACAGGGTTGCCCAGAGTTTGCTTTTCACTCCCCTTTGCAGAAGCTGCTGCAGGTAGAAAGGACCGGGGCCCACGTGAATTTGGGAGAAGACACGTGCTCTGTGTTTTTTCCGGATCTTAAAAGTGTGTGTTGCTATTTTGAAGGCTCTGAGAAGCCCTGCAGTAAAGACACTTTTTGCATGTTTGCCCAGCATTTCTAAAATTCATGTAACGTGGAACATTGGACTGGGAATGGGAAGCTGTTGGGTCCCAGAGTGTTTCGGTATGTGTCTAATAAAAGGCTCCTGAGTTAGCTCTGGAGTCTCTGTGTGAGCTCTACCTTTGTGTCTCTTGAGGAAATGGAGAGCCGCAGCATTTTGTTCATTTGTTCACCATCCGTTCATGCAGCAGTTGCCCAGCAGAAGTGGCAGAGGTGGGCATCACTCCTCTCCCTGTATGTGGTGCCATCTTAGTTCCAGGCACCGTGACTCCTGCCCTTCTTCCTCCTGCCCCCTTTGGGAGGCTTTCCCTGAGCCTCCTCCTGCGCCTAGGGCTGAGGGCTCCTCTCTGCTGGTCCCACTGTCTCTCCAGACCCCAGTCTGGGATCCCTGGACCTGTCTCATGTGCCCTCAGGGCACAAAATCCCAGTTCACACCCTGAGCCCAGTCCTAGATGCCACTGGGAGAGGGCAGAAGGGCCTCTGTCCTTTTCCCTGCTCCTCTGGGGACAG
Source organism: Cebus imitator (assembly GCF_001604975.1). NCBI lineage: Eukaryota > Metazoa > Chordata > Mammalia > Primates > Cebidae > Cebus > Cebus imitator. The sequence continues at coordinate 1,011,610 of NW_016107887.1, read as the reverse complement.
AGTTTCCCTGGCCCTGCGCTGCACGGCCCACGGCTGACTTTGGTGGTGGCCTCTTCATACCTTCGCAAGAAGCCAAGCCCAGAGGAATGAATGAGTGGCTGAAGAGTGTCTGCGATCAACCCTGGGGAGCCAAATGCGGGAACAGGAGGCAGCAGGAAGGCCTGGCATTGGGAGAGCTGGAACAGAGGGCCGCCAAGGGAGAGGGCTGGCTGGCTTTGTGCCTGGCTGGCTGGGCTGGAGGCTGCTCTGTGCCCACGCCAGGGCTGGAAGGGCCCCTCAGGATGGAGAGGGGGTGTGCCTGAACCTATCCCCTGCCTGCCAGTGACACCTTGGGGCTGACATCCCTCCATCAGGGCCTGTTAGCGCATGTCTGAGAGACAGGAGATTCTGCAGGGTGGAATGGGCCCCCTCGGCCTAGCACAGCTCTGTCTCCATTGCAGTCAGGTGGAGGTGAGGAGAGCCCATCCGGCGTCTGTGAGACCGCCGTCTCCCAGTGTTTTTGAAGTTCGCCGCGCTTCCCTTTGGCCTGCGCTAAGGCGGCTGCAGAGACTCCGGGAATGAGATAGGAGATGTTGATATGAAGAGAGAATGTGGAATTTAAAGAGCAGCAGGAAAAGCACTCCTTCTGGACTCCAGACAGCATTTGTCACAGTGATAACGCCTGTTTTCCAAACAAAAGTCCCTCTGTGGGCAAGGTCTCGGGGACGTCTGGGGCTCTTCCCAGCTCCCCTCTCCAGTGGCTGGATCGCATTTCCTTGCATCACGATGGGGAGGGTTCAGAGGTTCGCTCGGCAAGGCCGGGGCTGGGATGAGTTATCCCTGCTGTTCTTCGGCACGTCTGCAGCCAGCTGACCCTCTGTGACCTCGCAGCCTTCGGTCCAGCTGTAGCGCCTCAGTTTGGACACATGAGCCTCTCCAGGAAATGCATCAGGCAAGCACGTCACTTCCTACCCCCCAGGCAGTGTAAAGAGCGTCCAGTACGGTCTCTCAGACCCCATAACGTGCTTGTCCACCGGACGGAGAGGGCCTCATGCCCCTGGGGTGACCCTAGGCTCCCCACCTGTGGAGGGAGGGGGCTCCTAGAGCATCTTCCTGGCTAGAGAGGATTGTGCGGGAAGCCCTGAAGTAGAAGGATATGGAGGCTGCCCTGGGCAGAGAAGAAAAGGCAGTTGGTCAGGGGGCACCACACCACAGAAATGGAAGGAAAGGCCCTCCCCTGCTAGCCTGAGGGTCTGTGTTCATCAGAAGTAGGAGGAAGCCAGGAGGTGGTGAGGGCAGCGGGGGAGCATTAGCTCTGTGCTCAGACTGGCCGGGTGCCATCCTGGCTCTTCTGTTTGAAGCCTCTTCTGAGGCGCTTCTTTATGCCTCAGTTTCTGCATCTGTAAAATGGGGACATAATGGTGCATCCTTGCAGAGTGGTTTTTAGGAGTCACTGAGAAAACATGACATGACAGAATTGACATTAAAGAAACCAGTGGTCATCATCATTGTATTACTATGTGAGTAGATTCTTAAGAGTTCAGAGAAATTCCTGGGGCTAATTCCAGGGGCTGTAGTTGGGGGGGTTCACTCTGGAGGGCCTGTTCCCAGATCTGCAGTGTCACTGGGCAGGCACCATGGCAGGGTAGTGGAGAGAGGCTGGGGAAACAGACAGGGTCAGACCAAGGCCACACCTGTAGGAATGCGGGCACCTGGCTTTTGGTCCCCTCACCTGCCCAAGGGTATAATCATGCCCTTCTCTTGTGGCTTTTGCAAGTGTGAGCTGCGAAATTGCCCAGAAGGCCCGACAGTCAGACAGCAGGCTCTAACTGACCTCTGAATAACTTGCTCTTTCCTCCAGAGGGGCTGGGCTTGCCTGCCTTCTAGGCTGGGGCTGGGGTCCTGTGGAAGCAGCTTCCTGGCTGGGAGGGGCTCGGCCAGGCGGAGCTTGGGGCCCCTGTGGAGATTGCTGTCAGCACTGACGGGTTTTCCCAGGGTAGATTGGAGTGAGAGGCTTGGCCCTTGGATGCGCTGAGCTGGGTGCGGGGCTGGATGCTGGTGACCGGAATCTGGCGCTGGGGGCAGGGGCCGGGGCAGGTGGGGAGCACGTTCAGAGGGGATGTTTTTATTCGCGATCAGCCTCTGGGGAGCCAACCCCCCTCTCCCCGTCTGCTGCTGGTGAGAGGGTCAAACAATTATGGGTCTCCTCATTTCCAAGCCAACTGGGAAATTAAGTCGCATCTCCATCAGAGCGCTATTAGTAATTTTCAACAAAGAGGTAATTGAAAAGAAACTTTTTAATACACTCACCAAATTGGCATGGGGGCACGGGAGCAGCGAGAACATCTCCCTACCAGCTCCCTGCACCACCCCCCCCACCAAAGCTGTGAGAGGCTATGCCCCTCTGCCCAGCCCCCACTGCCTCGCTGGGTCACCCTGCCCCCACCGCAGTGGCCTGCTTGGGCTCTGGCCCCACCTGGGCTTCAGCCCAGGCCCTTGTCCAGCAAGCCAGCTGTGTGACCCTTGGCAAGTTCTTCGCCTGTCTGTGTGCCTCTTGTCTTCATCTGGAAAAGGAGACTTCAGTTTCACTTCAATTCCCATGGACATTGTGCTGTGAGAGGGAGATAGTATCTAGGAAGCATAGGCCCCTCCCTGTCAGGCACATCAGAAGGACTCGATGCCTGGTGGCTGCCACCACTGCCACCCTCACCCCCCACCATGGTCAGCACTGCTGATACTCCTGAGAGTTCAGTCCATGTCTGTCCCGACACTTCCGGAACCTCAAATCCACCCCAGGCTCTTCTCCTCCAAACTGTTTTTACTCTTGTCTGAAACGGGGGTTTGGCATATATAAAAAATTGAAAGCTGCAGCATCTACTCTGGAATAACAGTATTGCTGCTAGCACTGATGATCACAGGAGCGTGCCTTTACCTGGCGACGGCTGCCAGGCCCTGCACTCAGAGCCCCTGTGCCTTTTCCATCTGATCCTTGCAGGTGCCCCACGCAGTGGGCGGATTTATCCTAGTCTCAGAGGAAGCCAGAGAGGAGAGGCGGTCCTCAGAGCTGGGGCTCCTGGTGAGGCCACTGAGCTTTGCTTGCAGGGACTCTCCGCGGGAAGGCGGGATACTGTGGGTGGGCCTGTTGAACTGCAGGTGAGAAACTGCGTTTTCTGCCCAGCTGGCCTGCAGGCTGAGAGTGGGGGAGACCACAAAACTCTTCTGGGCCACTGCTGGGAGCAGAAGGGGCTCCGTGGACACAGTGACTTGCTGCACCATGAGGGGCTGTTCTCCAACGCCTCTGGTGTGACCTGAGCACGCCGCCTCCCTCTCTGAGCCTGTTTCCTCAACTATGGAAGGAAGGTCCTGTTCCTACCTCATAGGGAGTCTCAGAGATGAAATCACAGTATCGGCTTGGAAACCACCCCCTCCCCTGCCTCTCGTGGCTGGATGAGCCCCGGAGCTCTTGCTCAGGCCTGTAGTCCTGCTTCCAGGACGTCAGGGGCTGGGTCAGCCTTCGCCTGCCTGAAAGGGGCCCCTGCCCGTGTGTGTGTGTGTGTGCGTGCGCGCGTGTGTGTGTGTGCGTGCGCATGCGTGTGCGTGCACACCCTGCCCCACTCCACCCCACCAGAAGTAGGCAAGTTCTGGGGTTGGGCTCTCTGGAAAGGTGGGCTGGCACTGTTTGGCAGATTGGTCTTGGTGGTGGACCCGGGAAGCTGACCATTCTTTTAGCTCTTCATTCATTCTTTTAGCTCTTCATTCATTCAGCCAGGAACTTTGAGGGCCTTCCCCAGGCTGGCCAGGCCCTATTCTTATGGCTTCTCAGTGATGAAGACTTGACTAGGGTCCTCATTTGAAAATGATCCAACAGCAAGAGCATCTCTGACAGGAAGTAGCTCCTCCCTCCCAAAGACTACCGCTCACCTTCAGAATCCACTCTCTCTGGACCCCCTGCCCCCTGGCACCCAGCCTGGTGGTCTGGCACTAGCTCCTGCAGCCACTGTTGAGTGAATGAAAGGACAAAGCCGCAGACGGGAGGAATGGAGGAACATCAGGAGAGGGCTAAAGCACACAGGCCCCTAACTTTTTGGTGAGTCTGTGGCCAGCGCTGGGCAGTGAGCACTGTCACAGGCCAGTGGCTCCTTTCTGCTGCGGGATGGAGGATTCCAGGGCTCCATGGGTGCCCAAGTCCTGGGGGCATCGCCTGAACCTCGGTGCCCTGTGCATTTAGCCCCTTCTCTCCTGGAAATTGTCTCTGCACAAAGACCTCTCCAGGCCCTAGAGACCTGGCCCAGCCCTCCCAGCTGCTGGGGGATTGTCCATGCCCACTATAGGTGACAATGAGGGTTTAACACTAGATCCTTCTAGGAAATAACTTACAGAAGGCAAGCTCAGAGGCTTGCCCCTGCAGTGCTCACGCGTGTGTGCACACACATGTACACACGTGCTGTGTGGCTGTGCGAGAGCGTGTGTGTGTATGGGCGCATTTGTGAATGTAGGGTGCATCTGTGTTACTGCTTGTGTGCGCACGTGCTTGCATCTGTACGTGAGTGCATTTCTGAGTGTGCGTGTGTTTGGGAGTGTGTGGCTCTGCCTGTCTGTGTGTGTGTTGGGATTGTGTGTCTGGTTGTTCATGGGCTTTAAGTGTGTGGAAGTTCGAGTGCACACTGTGTGTGTACCTGCGCATGTGTGCATGTGTGGGCACAGCCTCTGGAAGGCCGCATGGCTGGACAGGTCCTGGCTGACAACTAGGTTCCCGCTGCCTCCTGTCCCCTCATTTTGGCCCTGCAGAAGGAGGGGGCTGCGTGGGTCATGTGGACCGGAAGGAAACCTGGTGCTCAGCTCTCCTGGCCCCATTCTCTAGTAACAGTCATTGTTTTGGGTTGTATTCAGGGGTCCAAATCACATAGAATATAGTTTGGTGGCTCCTAGAATTGAATACCTCAGTGGCCCCATATGAGGCTTCCATGTTCCCAGCACCTGGCTCCAAACACAAACACATGTACTGTTCTCCCTGATGGCTGGCTTTCCATTCCCCCACCCAGCCTCCTCCCGTCCAGGCCTTGCCTGGCTGTCTCTTGCTGGAATGCCTCATCTGTCCCATCTCCTCCCCTTTCATGCCCTGTGCTAGGTCCCCAAGCGCTGGGCCCAGCTTCAGGATCCATAGTGGCTTAGCTGTCTATCTTCCCAGTTGGACCAGGAATGCACTGAGAGTGGGAGCAGCATTGTGTGTGTGTCCCGGCTTGTGTCTGATGCAACCGTCAAGGCACCCAGGAGCTGTTGCTGGTGACTGGACGACACCAGGAAAGGTGCTCTGTATTTGGGATTTGGGCTGCCTGTGCTGCTGGACGACAGCTTCAGGCTGCCTGCTTCCTGATGGCCAGGAATGATGTGAGGTGGGACTTGGGTGCAGTTTCTGGCTTGCCTCTCTCCTGCTCTGAGGTCTTGGAAAAGACAGTGACCCTCAGGGACCCTCAATTTCCTCATCGTCAGTTAAGCTGGTAGCACAGAGTGTTGTGCAGCTCAGGGACGGTCACCAATGGAAAGTGCCCAGTAGTGTGTCAGGTGCCTGGTGGGTGTTCTCAAAGTATAATGATGATCATTGGCCTCAGCCATCAGTGCTGACCACCTGCCCTGCAGGCTGCTGGGACCTGGGGGAAGGGGCCTCTTCTGCATGCCCACCACACCATCCACGCCCTTAGACTCTCACCTGCCGAGACTGAGTTAACTCGAGCTCAGAGCCTGGTTACGACATCCATCTTTGCCCCACTCGCCCAGGCCCAGACTCACCGGGAATCTGCATTTTGCCTGGCTTCATGTGGCTCTGTGGCAGCCAACCAGAGACTTTTGGAAAGCCTGCCAGAGTGAACCGGAAAGGCAGCCACGGATCCCATCCTGGGGTACATTGGTGGGCTCTGTGTGTGTCCTGGCTTTGCAGGATCTCAGCCCTCTCCATTGCGCTCTGTATGAGAAGGCAGGCCGGCGCAGAGGGTGGTGGCAGCAGCTCAGGCAGGGTGCTTCCCTGTGTCACTCATCCCATCAGCAGGTGTCCAGCACTTGCCGCTTGGGTTCAGCATTCTTCTGGGCCCAGGGAACAAGAGCTATGCTGTACGATTAGGGCAGACACTTGCCTTGCCCCTCACCAGCTCTGTGACCTCGGGCAAATGGCTTCATGTTTCTGAGCCTCAGTCTCCGCATCTGTAAAGTGACTGGTGAGGCTGACTGTTTTCCAAGCATCCTTCCTTCCAAATTAGAGTTCTTGATTCTAAGGGATTGATCTAGGGCCTTTCCCTTCTCAAAGACTTTGCCATCTCCCGTGAAGACAGGACATATGCTGTTGAAAGCCAGCGCACCGGGAGAGTCGTGTGACTCAGTGTAGCTTTGACTGCCGTTCCAGTCGGGAGGCTGTGAGTCACTGGGCTAGATCCCAGAGCTGTCCTGAGGGGCCTTCAGCCTGTCCCAGCCTTAGGCTGACTGAGGCAGACCTTGTGGCCACAGGGGCTGTGGCTAGCAGCATTCAGATGCTCAGCCGAGCATGGAGTGTTCTGCCTCCAGAGGGCCACTGGGCTTGCCGGACTGTGCACAGTTAGAAGGGGCGTGGAAGGCAGCGACCAAGTAGATGGTGTGGTCCCCTCCCCTTCCTCCATGGCAGATGCCCACTGTGCTGGCAGACTGCACAGACATGCTTCCAGTGCTTGGATTTTTATAACTGTCTCCTGACTGGCCTCCCTGCTGCCAGGCCACCCTTGTTTTTGGAGTGACCCCTGTCAAATGCTATGTGGTCATGCCACTGCCTGGCTTAGACTCCCATTGCCCAACACACACGGATGGAGGGTGATGCAGGGTGATGGAGGATGGGTTTTGTCTCTGTGCTAGGGCAGTTTGATTGGTAAAGATTGCCTGTGGCCCTGAATGAGAAGGACCCCAGGGGCTGCTGGGAGAAGCACTGTGATTGATTAGCAATGCCTGCCTTGGACCAGGAGAGGGTGGATAGTGCCAGTCCAGCATGAACCTCAAGACAGGATGCCGTTCAAATTCTCGGGTAACGTTTGAGGCCTCCTTCCTCTGAGGAGCCTTCCCTTCCCCTCTCCAGCTCCCCAAGACTCAGCACCCTGATCTGCACGTCACCGTTGGTCTTTTGGTTTGTTTGCTTGCACTCGGCAAGCCTCCGGAGGTCATGGAGCACACTTGTTTTGCTCTCCATAGGGGCTGGTGCCGGCCTCGCAGCCAGGAAGCACACGACACCAGCCGGCAGGGGGAATGTTTTAACTCAGAGTCCCCACGAGCACCCGGGCTGCCCACTCCCGGCTGCGTGGTAGGAAGGAGCCCTGCTGAGCCCTTTGGGCCTGGCCATGGGCCCAGAGGACCCCAGCTCTGCTTGCCTGACATTTGGCCCTTGCTGGGGAGGGCAGAATGAATATCTTCTGCTGTAGACAAATGTTTCAGAGGATATTTCTTTTTCTTTCTTTTCTTTTCTTTCCCTTTCTTTCTTTCTTTCTTTCTTTCTTTCTTTCTTTCTTTCTTTCTTTCTTTCTTTCTTTCTTTCTTTTTCTTTCTTTTCTTTTTCTTTCTTTCTTTCTTTCTCTCTCTCTCTCTCTCT